>NC_064842.1:40362500-40710000 GCF_024166365.1 Elephas maximus indicus | reverse complement strand
GATTTAGATGATGCAGTGAAACTCCCTGGAGTTGAGCAGGGCTCCGCCTCATCACACCCAACCTTCCACCTATGCCACTACGGCTGTCAGGATAACTGACTCATATTGCGTTAAAAAGAATTACCATGATCACTAATGGGTAGTTAGGGACAGCGTTCCAGTTTAAAGGCTTTCATTGCCTGTGAAAGCTAGTGAGTAAATAACCATTTATCAGCCAGTCACTTAGAACATGACACACAGAACGACTTACCAGGACTTCCAAACACATAGAAGTCATAGATCATAATGGAGCATAAAAGTTACGTGTGAATAGGCTGTAAAACTGAACAACTGTTTACCTCCATGAAGGTTTTATTTACATGCCCTCCAGCAGGTACTTAAATATGCTTCACACTGAGGCTAGTGATCACAGCTTCCAGCAGAGCTCACGTTAAGTGGGGAAGCAGCTGGTGGATGCCGGTTGCAAGGTGATTTCAGGGGCCCGTTGAAGTCTTCTCTGGCCCCTCCCAAAACTCGTTTTGATTTCTTGATGCTGAGAATTCCTTGAACAGAAAACTAAAACTTTATTTCTATAATTACAGAAAATTCAATTTGACCAATGGAGTATTGGATTCAATATAAAACACAACTTAATGTACAAATAGCCGGTATTTATGGTGCTACATTCTTTACAGAGGGCTTCCTTATGTGCCATCTCCTTTACTGTCAAGCACTCCGGTAAGTTTAATAATTGCCCCCAATTATGAAATGTCTCGGAGAAGTTAAGTGACTTGTCTGAGATGGAGAGCTGGGACTGGAATCTGGAGCTTCTGATGAAGCCTCTGGTCAGGGCTGTTTCCACTGGGGCAGGCACTTGCGTAAAATATTCCGCAAATCTGTGACTTAAATGCATGCCTTCTTGAGAGCCAGATATGAAACGTGGTAGATGCCAACTGGAGAGTAGGGCCAGCAATCTTCCTGGGCCCTGCTCAGCTGGGAGCAGGCCTTGAGGTTTCTCCTAGGCAGTGCACACCCTTCCCCACTCCTGGTTGGTTCCTGGGTGGCACAAATAGTTAATGAACTTGCCAAAAAGTTGGAGGTTCGAGTCCCCCCAGAGGTGTCTCAGAAAAGAGGCCTGGCAATCTACTTCTGAAATCAACTGCTGGAAACCCTAAGGAGCCCAGTTTTACTCTGACGCACATGAGGTTGCGATGAGGCAGAATCTGCTGGATGGCAAGTGGTTCGATGCTTTGGTTTTAAGGTAGCAGTGTACCTGTGGGAATCCACACACTTCCCCTAATCTTGCTGGGTTGAATCCATTCGACACTTGGATTCCTTGGAGGGATTCTTGTTCTGACCTCCAGCCTCCTACACTGAAGTCCTGGAAGCTTGCTACTTCCTTGCCGGTCCTTGCCTCAAAGAGGCTGAGCCTTTTTTTTTTTTTTTAAGTTGTTTTTCAGTTTTTCTTTTTTTATTATTATTTTAAATTTCTATTGTGCTTAAAGCGAAAGTTTACAAATCAACTCAGTCTCTCACACAAAAACTTATATACACCTTGCTACATACACCCAATTGCTCTCCCCCTAATGAGAAAGCCCGCTCCCTCCCTCCACTCTCTCTTTTCATGTCCATTTTGCCAGCTTTTAACCCCCTCTACCTTCTCATCTCCCCTCCAGGCAGGAGATGCCAACATAGTCTCAAGTGTCCACCTGATCCAAGAAGCTCACTCCTCACCAGCATCCCTCTCCAACGCATATTCCAGTCCAATCCATGTCTGAAGAGTTGGCTTCGGGAATGGCTCCTGTCCTGGGCCAGCAGAAGGTCTGGGGTTCATGACCACTGGGGTCCTTCCAGTCTCAGTCAGACCATTAAGTCTGGTCTTATGAGAATTTGGGGTCTGCATCCCACTGCTCTCCTGCTCCCTCAGGGGTTCTCTGTTGCGTTCACTGTCAGGGCAGCCATCAGTTGTAGCTGGGCAACATCTAGTTCTTCTGGTCTGAGGATGATGTAGTCTCTGGTTTATGTGGCCCTTTCTGTGTCTTGGGCTCGTAATTACCTTGTGTCCTTGGTGTTCTTCATTCTCCTTTGATCCAGGTGGGTTGAGACCAATTGATGCATCTTAGATGGCTTCTTGCTAGCATTTAAGACCCCAGACACCACTTTTCAAAGTGGGATGCAGAATGTTTTCTTAAAAGATTTTATTATGCCAATTGACTTAGATGTCCCCTGAAACCATGGTCCCCAGACCGCTGCCCCTGCTACACTGGCCTTCAAAGCATTCAGTTTATTCAGGAAACTGCTTTTGGTTTAGTCCAGTTGTGCTGACCTCCCCTGTATTGTGTGCTGTCTTTCCCTTCACCTACCAACTAACTAGTGAATACCCCTCTCCCACCCTCCCACCCTCCCCCTTCTCCTGACCACAAAAGAATGTTTTCTTCTCAGTTTAAACTATTTCTCATGTTTTTATAATAGTGGTCTTATACAATATTTGTCCTTTTGCAACTGACTAATTTCACTCAGCATAATGCCTTCCAGGTTCCTCCATGTTATGAAATGTTTCACAGATTCCTCACTGTTCTTTATCGATGCATAGTATTCCATTGTGTGAATATACCATAATTTATCCATTCGTCCTTTGATGGACAACTTGGTTGCTTCCATGTTTTTGCTATTGTAAACAGTGCTGCAATAAACATGGGTGTGCAGATATCTGTTTGTGTAAAGGCTCTTATTCCTCTGGGATATATTCTGAGGAGTGGGATTGCTAGATCGTATGGTAGTTCTATTTCTAGCTTTTTAAGGAAGCACCAAATCGATTTCCAAAGTGGTTGTACCATTTTATATTCCCATCAGCAGTGTATAAGTGTTCCAATCTCTCCACAGCCTCTTCAACATTTATTATTTTGTGTTTTTTGGATTAATGCCAGCCTTGTTGGAGTGAGATGAAATCTCATGGTAGTTTTTGATCTGCATTTCTCTAATGGCTAATGATCGTGAACATTTCCTCAAGTATCTGGTTAGCTTGTCTTCTTTAGTGAAGTGTCTATTCATATCTTTTGCCCGTTTTTTAATTGGGTTATTTGTCTTTTTGCAGTTGAGTTTTTGCAGTATCATGTAGATTTTAGAGATCAGCTGATCAGAGATGTCATAGCTAAAAACTTTTCCCCAGTCTGTAGGTAGTCTTCTTATTCTTTTGGTGAAGTCTTTGGATGAGCGTAGGTGTTTGATTTTTAGAAGCTCCCAGTTATCTAGTTTTCACTGTGCATTCTTTTTTTTTTTTTTATTAACTTTTGTTAAGCTTCAAGTAAACGTTTACAAATCCAATCAGTCTGTCACATATAAGTTTACATACATCTTTCTCCGTACTCCCACTTGCTCTTCCCCTATTGAGTCAGCCCTTTCAGTCTCTCCTTTCGTGACAATTTTGCCAGCTTCCCTCTCTCTCTATCCTCCCATCCCCCCTCCAGACAAGAGTTGCCAACACACTCTCAAGTGTCCACTTGATATAATTAGCTCACTCTTCATCAGCATCTCTCTCCCACCCGCTGACCAGTCCCTTTCATGTCTGATGAGTTGTCTTCGGGGATGGTTCCTGTCCTGTGCCGACAGAAGGTCTGGGGAGCATGGCCGCCGGGATTCCTCTAGTCTCAGTCAGACCATTAAGTATGGTCTTTTTATGAGAATTTGGGGCCTGCATCCCACTGATCTCCTGCTCCCTCAGGGGTCCTCTGCTGTGCTCCCTGTCAGGGCAGTCATCGATTGTGGCCGGGCACCAACTAGTTCTTCTGGTCTCAGGATGATGTAGGTCTCTGGTTCATGTGGCCCTTTCTGTCTCTTGGGCTCTTAGTTGTCGTGTGACCTTGGTGTTCTTCATTTTCCTTTGCTCCAGGTGGGTTGAGACCAATTGATGCATCTTAGATGGATGCTTGTTAGCATTTAAGACCCCAGACGCCACATTTCAAAGTGGGATGCAGAATGTTTTCATAATAGAATTATTTTGCCAATTGACTTAGAAGTCCCCTCAAACCACGTTCCCCAGACCCCCGCCCCTGCTCCGCTGACCTTTGAAGCATTCATTTTATCCCGGAAACTTCTTTGCTTTTGGTCCAGTCCAATTGAGCTGACCTTCCATGTATTGAGTGTTGTCTTTCCCTTCACCCAAAGCAGTTCTTATCTACTGATTAATCAATAAAAAACCCTCTCCCTCCCTCCCTCCCTCCCCCCTTCGTAACCACAAAAGTATGTGTTCTTCTCAGTTTTTACTATTTCTCAAGATCTTATAATAGTGGTCTTATACAATATTTGTCCTTTGCCTCTGACTGATTTCGCTCAGCATAATGCCTTCCAGGTTCCTCCATGTTACGAAATGTTTCAGAGATTCGTCACTGTTCTTTATCGATGCGTAGTATTCCATTGTGTGAATATACCACAATTTATTTACCCATTCACCCATTGATGGACACCTTGGTTGCTTCCAGCTTTTTGCTATTGTAAACAGAGCTGCAATAAACATGGGTGTGCATATATCTGTTTGTGTGAAGGCTCTTGTGTCTCTAGGGTATATTCCGAGGAGTGGGATTTCTGGGTTGTATGGTAGTTCTATTTCTAACTGTTTAAGATAACGCCAGATAGATTTCCAAAGTGGTAGTACCATTTTACATTCCCACCAGCAGTGTATAAGAGTTCCAATCTCTCCGCAGCCTCTCCAACATTTATTATTTTGTGTTTTTTGGATTAATGCCAGCCTTGCTGGTGTGAGATGGAATCTCATCGTAGTTTTAATTTGCATTTCTCTAATGGCTAATGATCGAGAGCATTTTCTCATGTATCTGTTGGCTGCCTGAATATCTTCTTTAGTGAAATGTGTGTTCATGTCCTTTGCCCACTTCTTGATTGGGTTGTTTGTCTTTTTGTGGTTGAGTTTTGACAGAATCATCTAGGTTTTAGAGATCAGGCACTGGTCTGAGATGTCATAGCTGAAAATTCTTTCCCAGTCTGTAGGTGGTCTTTTAACTCTTTTTGGTGAAGTCTTTAGATGAGCATAGGTGTTTGATTTTTAGGAGCTCCCAGTTATCGGGTTTCTCTTCATCATTTTTGGTAATGTTTTGTATTCTGTTTATGCCTTGTATTAGGGCTCCTAGGGTTTTCCCTATTTTTTCTTCCATGATCTTTATCGTTTTAGTCTTTATGTTTAGGTCTTTGATCCACTCGGTGTTAGTTTTTGTGCATGGTGTGAGGTATGGGTCCTGTTTCATTCTTTTGCAAATGGATATCCAGTTATGCCAGCACCATTTGTTAAAAAGACTATCTTTTCCCCAATTAACTGACACTGGTCCTTTGTCAAATATCAGCTGCTCATGCGTGGATGGATTTATATCTGGGTTCTCAATTCTGTTCCATTGGTCTATGTGCCTGTTGTTGTACCAGTACCAGGCTGTTTTGATTAATGTGGCTGTATAATAGGTTCTGAAATCAGGTAGAGTGAGGCCTCCCACTTTCTTCTTCTTTTTCAGTAATGCTTTTTTTTTTGCTTATCCGGGGCTTCTTTCCCTTCCATATGAAATTGGTGATTTGTTTCTCTATCGCCTTAAAATATGACATTGGAATTTGGATCGGAAGTGCGTTATATGTATAGATGGCTTTTGGTAGAATAGACATTTTTACTATGTTAAGTCTTCCTATCCATGAGCAAGGTATGTTTTTCCACTTAAGTATGTCCTTTTGAATTTCTTGTAGTAGAGCTTTGTAGTTTTCTTTGTATAGGTCTTTTACATCCTTGGTAAGATTTATTCCTAAGTATTTTATCTTCTTGGGGGCTACTGTGAATGGTATTGATTTGGTTATTTCCTCTTCGGTGTTCTTTTTGTTGATGTAGAGGAATCCAAGTGATTTTTGTATGTTTATTTTATAACCTGAGACTCTGCCAAACTCTTCTATTAGTTTCAGTAGTTTTCTGGAGGATTCCTTAGGGTTTTCTGTGTATAAGATCATGTCATCTGCAAATAGTGATAACTTTACTTCCTCCTTGCCAGTCTGGATACCCTTTATTTCTTTGTCTAGCCTAATTGCCCTGGCTAGGACTTCAAGTACGATGTTGAATAAGAGCGGTGATAAAGGGCATCCTTGTCTGGTTCCCGTTCTCAAGGGAAATGCTTTCAGGTTCTCTCCATTTAGAGTGATATTGGCTGTTGGCTTTGCATAGATGCCCTTTATTATGTTGAGGAATTTTCCTTCAATTCCTATTTTGGTAAGAGTTTTTATCATAAATAGGTGTTGGACTTTGTCAAATGCCTTTTCTGCATCAATTGATAAGATCATGTGGTTTTTATCTTTTGTTTTATTTATGTGATGGATTACATTAATGGTTTTTCTGATATTAAACCAGCCTTGCATACCTGGTATAAATCCCACTTGATCATAGTGAATTATTTTTTTGATATGTTGTTGAATTCTATTGGCTAGAATTTTGTTGAGGATTTTTGCATGTATGTTCATGAGGGATATAGGTCTATAATTTTCTTTTTTTGTAATGTCTTTACCTGGTTTTGGTATCAGGGATATGGTGGCTTCATAGAATGAGTTGGGTAGTATTCCATCTTTTTCTATGCTTTGAAATACCTTCAGTAGTGGTGGTGTTAGCTCTTCTCTGAAAGTTTGGTAGAACTCTGCAGTGAAGCCGTCCGGGCCAGGGTTTTTTTTTGTTGGAAGTTTTTTATTACCATTTCAATCTCTTTTTTTGTTATGGGTCTATTTAGTTGTTCTACTTCTGAATGTGTTAGTTTAGGTAGGTAGTGTTTTTCCAAAAATTCATCCATTTCTTCTAGGTTTTCAAATTTGTTAGAGTACAATTTTTCGTAGTAATCTGAAATGATTCTTTTAATTTCATTTGGCTCTGTTGTGATGTGGCCCTTCTCGTTTCTTATTCGGGTTATTTGTTTCCTTTCCTGTATTTCTTTAGTCAGTCTAGCCAACGGTTTATGAATTTTGTTAATTTTTTCAAAGAACCAGCTTTTGGCTTTGTTAATTCTTTCAATTATTTTTCTGTTCTCTAATTCATTTAGTTCAGCTCTAATTTTTATTATTTGTTTTCTTCTGGTGCCTGATGGGTTCTTTTGTTGCTCACTTTCTATTTGTTCAAGTTGTAGGGACAGTTCTCTGCTTTTGGCTCTTTCTTCTTTTTGTATGTGTGCATTTATCGATATAAATTGACCTCTGAGCACTGCTTTGCTGTGTCCCAGAGGTTTTGATAGGAAGTATTTTCATTCTCGTTGCATGCTATGAATTTCCTTATTCCCTCCTTGATGTCTTCTATAACCCAGTCTTTTTTCAGGAGGGTATTGTTCACTTTCCAAGTATTTGATTTCTTTTCCCTCGTTTTTCTGTTATTGATTTCTAGTTTTATTGCCTTGTGGTCTGAGAAGATGCTTTGTAATATTTCGATGTTTTGGACTCTGCAAAGGTTTGTTTTATGTCCTAATATGTGGTCTATTCCAGAGAATGTTCCATGTGCGCTAGAAAAAAAAGTATACTTTGCAGCAGTTGGGTGGAGAGTTCTGTATAAGTCAATGAGGTCAAGTTGGTTGATTGTTGTAATTAGATCTTCCGTGTCTCTGTTGAGCCTCTTACTGAATGTCCTGTCCTTCTCCGAAAGTGGTGTGTTGAAGTCTCCTACTATAATTGTGGAGGTGTCTATCTCACTTTTCAATTCTGTTAAAATTTGATTTATGTATCTTGCAGCCCTGTCATTGGGTGCATAAATATTTAATATGGTTATGTCTTCCTGATCAATTGTCCCTTTTATCATTATATAGTGTCCTTCTTTATCCTTTGTGGTGGATTTAAGTCTAAAGTCTATTTTGTCAGAAATTAATATTGCCAGTCCTCTTCTTTTTTGCTTATTGTTTGCTTGATATATTTTTTTTCCATCCTTTGAGTTTTAGTTTGTTTGTGTCTCTAAGTCTAAGGTGTGTCTCTTGTAGGCAGCATATAGATGGATCATGTTTCTTTATCCAGTCCGTGACTCTCTGTCTCTTTATTGGTGCATTTAGTCCATTTACATTCAGCGTAATTATAGATAAATAAGTTTTTAGTGCTGTCATTTTGATGCCTTTTCATGTGTGTTGTTGGCAATTTCATTTTTCCACATACTTTTTTGTGCTGAGACGTTTTTCTTGGTAAATTGTGAGATCCTCATTTCAATAGTGTTTGACTTTATGTTAGTTGAGTCGTTACGTTTTTCTTGGCTTTTATCTTGAGTTATGGAGTTGTTATACCTTTTTGTCGTTACCTTATTATTTACCCCTATTTTTCTAAGTAAAAACCTAACTTGTATCGTTCTATATCGCCTTGTATCACTCTCCATCTGGTAGTTCAATGCCTCCTGTATTTAGTCCTTCTTTTTGATCATTGTGATCTTTTACCTATTGACTTCCATGATTCCCTGTTATGTGTATTATTATTATTTTTAATTAATCTTAATTTGTTTGTTTTTGTGATTTCCCTATTTGAGTTGATATCAGGACGTTCTGTTTTGTGACCTTGTATTGTGCTGGTATCTGATATTATTGGTTTTCTGACCAAACAATATCCTTTAGTATTTCTTTTTTTTTTTTTTTGGTTTGGTTTTTGCAAATTCTCTAAACTTGTGTTTATCTGTAAATATCTTAATTTTCCCTTCATATTTCAGAGAGAGTTTTGCTGGATATATGATCCTTGGCTGGCAGTTTTTCTCCTTTAGTGCTCTGTATATGTCGCCTGCTTGGTTTCTGCTGAGTAGTCTGAACTTATTGATTCTCCCTTGAATGAAACCTTCTTTTTTCCCTGGCTGCTTTTAAAGTTTTCTCTTTATCTTTGGTTTTGGCAAGTTTGATGATAATACGTCTCGGTGTTTTTCTTTTTGGATCAATCTTAAATGGGGTTCGATGAGCATCTTGGATAGATATCCTTTCGTCTTTCATGATGTCAGGGAAGTTTTCTGTCAGGATTTCTTCAACTATTTTCTCTGTGTTTTCTGTCCCCACTCCCTGTTCTGGGACTCCAATCACCCGCAAGTTATCCTTCTTGATAGACTTCCACATGATTCTTAGGGTTTCTTCATTTTTTTTAATTCTTTTATCTGATTTTTTTTCACCTATGTTGGTGTTGATTCCCTGGTCCTCCAGATGTCCCAGTCTGCATTCTAATTGCTTGAGTCTGCTCTTCTGACTTCCTATTGCGTTGTCTAATTCTGTAATTTAATTGTTAATCTTTTGGATTTCTACATGCTGTCTCTCTATGGATTCTTGCAACTTATTAATTTTTCCACTATGTTGTTGAATAATCTTTTTGAGTTCTTCAACAGTTTTATCGGTGTGTTCCTTGGCTTTTTCTGCAGTTTGCCTTATTTCGTTTGTGATGTCTTGAAGCATTCTGTAAATTAGTTTTTTATATTCTGTATCTGATAATTCCAGGATTGTATCTTCATTTGGGAGAGATTTTGATTCTTTTGTTTGGGGGGTTGGAGAAGCTGTCATGGTCTGTTTCTTTATGTGGTTTGATATGGACTGCTGTCTCCGAGCCATCACTGGGAAACTAGTTTTTCCAGAAAATCCGCTGACTGGTACGCTGGCTCCAGGCTCTGAAAACAATCGCTGCCTCTCCGTATTTGTTCGTTCTCCGTCTCTAAATCTGTGTTTGTTGTTCAGGGTTCGTAGATTGTTATGTATGTGATTGATTCACTTGTTTTTCCGAGTCTTTGTTGCAAGAGGGATCCGCGGTAGCGTCCACCTAGTCCGCCATCTTGGCCCACTGCCGGACATTCATTTTTATCAACACCTCATTGTGCATTCTTAATAATGTTTTGTATACTGTTTATGCCATGTATTAGGGCTCCTAACATTGTCCCTATTTTTTCTTCAATGATCTTTATTGTTTTAGATTTGATATTTAGGTCTTTGATCCATTTTGAGCTTGTTTTTGTGCATAGAGTGAGGTATGGGTCTTGTTTCATTTTTTTGCAGATGGATATCCAGTTATGCCAGCACCATTTGTTAAAAAGACTGTCTTTTCCCCCTTTAACTGTTTTGGGGCCTTTGTCAAATATCAACTGCTCATATGTGGATGGATTTATGTCTGGATCCTCAATTCTGTTCCATTGGTCTATGTATCTGTTGTTGTACCAGTACCAGGCTGTTTGGACTACTGTGGCGATATAATAGATTCTAAAATCAGGTAATCAGGTAAAGTAAGGCCTCCCACTTTGTTCTTCTTTTTCAGTAATACCTTATTTATCTGGGGCCTCTTTCCCTTCCATATGAAGTTGGTGATTTGTTTCTCCATCTCATTAAAAATGTCCTTGGGATTTTGATCGGAATTGCATTAAATGTATAGGTCGCTTTTGGTAGAATAGATATTTTTATAATGTTAAGTCTTCCTATCCATGGGCAAAGTACGTTTTTCCACTTATGTAAGTCTCTTTTGGTTTCTTGCAGAAGTGTTTTCTAGTTTTCTTTGTATAAGTCTTTTACATCTCTGGTAAGATTTGTTCCTAAGTATTTTATCTTCTTGGGGGCTACTGTAAATGGCATTGATTTGGTGATTTCTCCTTCCTTGTTCTTTTGGTTGGTGTAGAGGAATCCAACTGATTTCTGTTTGTTTATCTTGTATCCCGATACTCTGCTGAACTCTTCTATTAGTTTTAGTAGTTTTCTGGAGGATTCCTTAGGGTTTTCTGTGTATAAGATCTTGTCATCTGCAAATAGAGGTACTTTGACTCCTTCCTTGCCAATCTGGATGCCCTTTATTTCTTTATCTAGCCGAATTGCTGTGGCTAGGACTTCCAGCACAATATTGAATAAGAGTGGTGATAAAGGGCGTCCTTGTCTGGTTCCCGATCTCAATGGGAATGTTTTCAGGCTCTCTCCATTTAGGGTGATGTTGGCTGTTGGCTTTGTATAAATGCTCTTTATTATGTTGAGGAATTTTACTTCTATTCCTATTTTGCTGAGAGTTTTTATCACGAATGGGTGTTGAACTTTGTCAAATGCCTTTTCTGCATCAATTGATAAAATCATGTCATTCTTATCTTTTGTTTTATTTATGTGGTGGATTACATTAATTGTTTTTCTAATGTTGAACCATCCCTGAATACCTGGTATGAATGCTACTTGGTCATGGTGAATTATTGTTTTGATATGTTGTTGAATTCTATTAGCTGGAATTTTGTTGAGGATTTTCATATCTACGTTCATGAGGGATATAGGTCTATGATTTTCTTTTCTTGTGGTGTCTTTACCTGGTTTTGGTATCAGGGATATGCTGGTTTCATAGAATTGGTTTGGTAGTAGTCCGTCCTTTTCTATGCTCGGAAATACCTTTAGTAGTAGTGGTGTTAACTGTTCTCTGAACGTTTGGCAGAACTCTGTGGTGAAGCCTTCCTGATCAGGGTTTTTTTTTTGTTTGTTTGTTGGAAGTTTTTGATTACCTTTTGAATCTCTTCTTTTGTTATGGGTCTATTTAGTTGTTCTACCTCTGTTTGTGTTAGTTTAGGTAGGTAGTGTGTTTCTAGGAATTCATCCATTTCTTCTAGGTTTTCATATTTGTTAGAGTACAATTTTTCATAGTGATCTGATATGATTCTTTTAATTTCAGTTGGGTCTGTTGTAATCTCGCCCATCTCATTTCTTGTTTGGGTTATTTGCTTCCTCTCCTGTTTTTGTTTTCTCAGTTTGGCCAGTGGTTTATCAATTTTGTTGATTTTTTCCAAGAACCACCTTTTGGTCTTGTTAATTCTTTCAATTGTTTTTCTGTTTTCTATTTCATTTAGTTCAGCTCTAATTTTTATTATTTGTTTTCTTCTGGTGCCTGCGGGTCTCTTTTGTTGCTCTCTTTCTATTTGTTCAAGTTGTAGGGATAATACGTTGATTTTGGCCCTTTCTTCTTTTTGGATGTGTGCATTTATTGATATAAATTGACCTCTGAGCACTGCTTTTGCTGTGTCCCAAAAGTTCTGATAGGAAATGTTTTTATTCTCATTGGATTCTATGAATTTCTTTATTCCATCCTTAATGTCTTCTATAATCCAGTCTTTTTTGAGCAGGGTATTGTTCAGTTTCCAAGTGTTTGATTTCTTTTCTCTGCTTTTCCTGTTACTGATTTCTACTTTAATGGCCTTACGGTCAGAGAAGATGCCTTGTAATATTTCAATGTTTTGGATTCTGCTAAGGGTTGCTTTATGACCTAATATGTGGTCTATTCTAGAGAATGTTCCATGTGCACTAGAAAAGAAAGTATACTTGGTTGCTGTTGGGCAGAGTGTTCTGTATATGTCTACGAGGTCAAGTTGGTTGATTTTGGCATTTAGATCTTCCTTGTCTTTATTGAGCTTCTTTCTGGATGTGCTGTCCTTCACCAAAAGTGGTGTATTGAAGTCTCCTACTATTATTGCGGAGCTGTCTATCTCACTTTTCAATGCTGATAGAGTTTGTTTTATGTATCTTGCAGCCCTGTCATCGGGTGCATAAATATTTAATGTGGTTATATCTTCTTAGTGTATTGTCCCTTTAATCATTTTATAGTGTCCTTCCTTCTCCTTTTTGATGGATTTAACTTTAAAGTCTATTTTGTCAGAAATTAATATTGCCACTCCTGCTCTTTTTTGATTGTTGTTTGTGTGATACATTTTTTTCCACTCTTTGAGTTTTAGTTTGTTTGTGTGTCTAAGTCTAAGGTGTGTCTCTTGTAGGCAGCATATAGACGCATCTTTTTTTTTTTAATAATTTTTATTGTGCTTTAAGTGAAAGTTTACAAATCAAGTCAGTCTCTCACACAAAAACCCATATACACCTTGCTACACACTCCCAATTACTCTCCCCCTAATAAGACAGCCTGTGCTCTCCCTCCACTCTCTCTTTTTGTGTACTTTTTGCTCCCTCCACCCTCTCATCTCCCCTCCAGGCAGGAGATGCCAACATAGTCTCAAGTGTCCCCCTGATCCAAGAAGCTCACTCCTCACCAGCATCCCTCTCCAACCCATTGTCCAGTCCAGTCCCTGTCTGAAGAGTTGGCTTTGGGAATGGTTCCTGTCCTGGGCCAACAGAAGGTCTGGGGCCATGACCACTGGAGTCCTTCCAGTCTCAATCAGACCATTAAGTCTGGTCTTATGAGAATTTGGTGTCTGCATTCCACTGCTCTCCTGCTCCCTCAGGGGTTTTGTGTTGTGTTCCCTGTCAGGGCAGTCATTGGTTGTAGCTTTATACCACCTAGTTCTTCTGGTCTCAGGATGATGTAGTTGCTGGTTCATGTGGCCCTTTCTGTATCTTGGGCTTGTAATCACCTTGTTTCCTTGGTGTTCTTCATTCTCCTTTGATCCAGGTGGGTTGAGAGCAATTGATGCATCTTAGATGGCTGCTTGCTAGCATTTAAGACCCCAGATGCCACTCTTCAAAGTGGGATGCAGAATGTTTTCTTAATAGATTTTATTATGCCAGTTGACTTAGATGTCCCCTGAAACCATGGTCCCCAGACCACTGCCCCTGCTACGCTGGCCTTCGAAGCATTCAGTTTATTCAGGAAACTTCTTTGCTTTTGGTTTAGTCCAATTGTGCTGACCTTTCCTGTACTGTGTGCTGTCTTTCCCATCACCTAAAGTAGTTCTTATCTACTATCTAATTAGTGAATGCCCCTCTCCGACCCCCTCCCTCCCCCCTCTCGTAACCACAAAAGAATGTTTTCTTCTCAGTTTAAACTATTTCTCAAGTTCTTATAATAGTGGTCTTATACAATATTTGTCCTTTTGCAACTGACTAATTTCACTCAGCATAATGCCTTCCACGTTCCTCCACGTCATGAAATGTTTCAGAGATTCCTCACTGTTCTTTATCGATGCATAGTATTCCATTGTGTGAATATACCATAATTTATTTATCCATTCATCTGTTGATGGGCGCCTTGGTTGCTTCAATGTTTTTGCTATTGTAAACAGTGTTGCAATAAACATGGGTGTGCGTATATGTGTTCATGTAAAGGCTCTTATTTCTCTAGGATATATTCGCATTTTGTTTTTTAATGCATTCTGCCACTCTGTCTCTTTATTGGTGCATTTAGTCCATTTACATTCAGGGTAATTATAGATAGGTATGCATTTAGTGATATCATTTTGATGTCTTGTTTACAGTTTTTTTCCTACTTAATTTTAAGTGCCGAGATTATATACTGTCCTCTCTTCATATTTGTTGTTGTTGATTTTGTTTCTGCTGAGTCTCTATTTTTTTTCTTGTATTTTATTTTGATGAGTAGGATAGTTTGTCTTCTTTGTGGTTACCTTATTATTTACCGTTATTTTTCTAAATTTAAACCTAAGTTTTATTTCTTTGTATCGCCTTGTCTTCCTCTCCATGTGGAAGATCTATGACTACATTTCTTAGTCCCATTATATTGTTTTTAATGGTGTCTTCTTTTACATAATATCATCGCTGTTTCCCTGTTTTGAGCGTTTTTTAATCTTGATTTGTTTTTGTGATTTCCCTGTCTGGGTTGATTTCTGATTGCTCTTGCCAGTGTTCTAGTCTTGGGTTGATACCTGATAATATTGATTTTCTAACCAAAGAACTCCCTTAAGTATTTCTTATAATTTTGGTTTCGTTTTTACAAATTCCCTAAACTTTTGTTTATCTGGAAATGTCTTAATTTCACCTTCATATTTGAGAGACAGTTTTCCTGGATATAAGATTCTTGGCTGACTTCTTTTTTCCTTCAGTTTTTTATATAAGTCACCCCATTGCTTTCTTGCCTGCATGGTTTCTGTGGAGTAGTTGAAGCTTATTCTTACTGACTTTCCTTTGTAGGTGACTTTTCATTTATCCCTAGCTGCTCTTAAAATTGTCTCTGTATTTTTGGTTTTGGCAAGTTTGATTATAATATGTCTTGGTGACTTTCTTTTAAAATCTACCTTATGTGGACTTTGATGAGCATCTTGGATAGATATCATGTTTCATGAAATCAGGAAAGTTTTCTGCCAACAAATCTTCAACAATTCTCTCTGTATTTTCTGTTATTCCTCCCTGTTCTGGCACTCCAATCACTCGTAGGTTTTTTCTCTTGATAGAGTCCCACATGATTCTTAATGTTTCTTCATCTTTTTAAGTTCTTTTATCTGATTTTTCTTCAAATATATTAGTGCCATGTGCTTTATCTTCAAGTTTAGAAATTCTGCCTTCCACGTGCTCAGTTCTGCTCCTCTGACTTTCTATTGAGTTGTCTACTTCTGTCATTTTATTGTTAATCTTCTGAATTTCTGATTGCTGTCTCTCTATGGATTTTTCTGGCTTATTAAATGTTTCATTATGTTCCTGAATAATCTTTTTAATTCCTTCAATTGCTTCATCTGTGTGTTCCTTGGCTTGTTCTGCATATTGCCTCATTCCTTCCTGATGTCTGGAAGGGTTCTGTATATTAATCTTTTGTATTCCACCTCCGGTAATTCCAGGAATGCACTTTCATCCCGAAGATCTGTTTATTCTTTGTTTTGAGAGTTTGTTGAGGTGATCATGGTCTGCTTTTTATGTGACTTGATACTGACTGTTGTCTCTGAGCCATCTGTAAGTTATTGTATTACTTTGTTTTATGTTTGCTTACTGTGTTGTAGCTTGAGTTATTTTGTTTTGATATACCCAGATGGGTTGCTTGAGTGAGCTAGCTTGATTATTTTTGCCTTTGGAGCTCTGATGTCTGTTCCCAGATGGCTAGAACTGTTATCAGGTATATCAGCCTGGGAGTCCATTCAGTTTTCTTGTATGAATTCAGCTCAGGTGTCCAGGTAGCTGATCATCAAGTGTGTGGCACAGGCTCTGTCCTACAGTCTTAGAGGGGCAGGGGTGATTGGTGTTGATACTGGTATCTGGTTGCAGCTGCAGGTCAAACTATGAAGAAGGCAGGAGGCTGAGAATCATCCCTTTTGTGTCTCTGACAAAAGCGTGTCCCTGTTCCCTAGAGTGTACAGGTGGGTGGGTTCTGTAGATGGACCATGAGTGCACAATGTTTTTGGTTGTAAGGACTGGGAGGTAGCAGTTATCCTTGGACCCCTGTCATGGGGGGCTAGGTGACCTGTATGGAGCCACCAGTCCTCAGGCCCCTGATGTGGGTAGGTGAGAACCCTGTTTAATAGGCAAAGCAACGTCAAACATCAAACACCCACCTTTCCCCCTCACAGCTGAAATGGTTGGAGTCTGCTAACAAGGGCCTATTCTCCTGAAATAGGCCCACACAGGTCCATACAGAGGGGAAAGGTACTCAAAGTCCGTGGACCAAATATGCCTGGACAGGAGTTCCTTCTGTCCAGAGCTCGCCGTCTTAGTGTAGCTGGCAAATTATCTTTTCCCCCAGTTTGCAAATTTATTCCTTCTCCAAGGCTGGGAGGATGGCTCTAGACACTCAACAGGGCCTATCTCAGGCCCAGGGTAATCAGCCGCTGAAGCTGGCTTGGGGGGGTGGGGAGGGTGCAGTAAAATACACCCAAGTACTTAGCTTTTGCCGAGAGCACTGTTCTTCTCTGGTTCCGGAGGTATAAGTAGGCCGTGTGGCTGGCTGCTTCTTCCTGAGGAAACTGTGGCTGAACACTAGCACCATCCTGCCGCCGCTGCTCCTAGGAATGGTACCTGAGGGCTTGCTGAGATTCAGGTTCGGTAATTCCTGTTCGCTTCTGAACCCTCTCTCCCTCCCCCTGCCCTTCAGTTCATTTTCTAAGGTTGCCTTTGATATTCAGCATTCCTAGCTTGTCATAAATATACTTGTTTCACTTGTTTTTTCAGGTCTTTGTTGTAAGAGGGCTCACCTGAAGCGTCTGTCTATTCTGCCATCTTGGTTCTGCCTCTCTGAGCCTTGTGTTTATGCTGTCACCTCCAGCTGGGGTTTTGTTCCTTTGGATGGGCCTGCCAGGCTGGGTGCTGATGGCTGTTTTTCCTCTGATTCTTGCTAACATGACAGAGCAGTAGTGGTTCAGTGGTGAAATTCTTGCCTTCCCTACTGGAGATCCAGATTCAATTCCCAGCCAGTGTGTCTCATATGTAGCCACCTCCTGTCTGTCAGTGGAAGGTTGCATATTGCTATGATGCTGAACAGATTTCAGCAGAGCTTCCAAACTAAGACAGACTAGGAAGAAAGGCCTGGTGATCTACTTCTGAAAATCAGCCAATGAAAACCCTCTGGATCACAACAATTAGTTTTCACACTGTGTATGGAGTCACCATGAGTCAGGGGCCAACTCGACAGCAGCCAACAACAACAACCTACTATTGCAGGGAACATCCAGTTATTCATTGTTCCTTCATTCATTGAATGCATTTTTATTGAGCACCCACTACATACAAGACACAGTCCAAGATTTATCCTCCTCAGTTCTCAAGGTAAACCTAGTGAAATATGAGTTTGCCACACACCGTTAAAAACTGTACTTAGTGCTGCTGTTGTCTGCTTCATGAGATGGCTTAAAGCTGGGTCCCAGTTCTCTCCAGCTCCCTCCAACTGGTCAAATACAGGAACCAATAACTTGGTAGAGGCACTGAAATGACTAGAGGTAACGGCGGGTCATGGTTGGGGAGAGAACATGGTAAATGAGTTCTAGGAGACCTTTAAGACACCATGCTTGTCTTAGTTATCTAGTGCTGCTATAGCAGAAATACCACAAATGGATGACTTTAACAAACAGAAATTTATTCTCTCACAGTTTAGGAGGCTAGAAGTCTGAATTCAGGGCACCAGCTCCAGGGGAAGCCTTTCTCTCTCTCATCAGCTTTGGGGGAAGGTCTTTATCATTAATCTTCCCCTGGTCTAGGAGCTTCTCAGTGCAGAGACTGGGGTCCAAAAGACGGGCTCCACTCTTGGCACTTCTTTCTTGGTGATATGAGGCTCCTCTCCTCTCTGCTTGGTTCTCTCGTTCATATTTCAGAAGAGATTGACTCAAGATACAACATAATCCTGTTGATTGAGTCCTGCCTTATTAACATAACTGCTTCTAATCCTGCCTCATTAACATCATAGAGGTCTGGATTTACAACACAGGATAAACACATTGGATCACAAAATGGTGGACAATCACACAATACTGGGAATCATGGCCTAGCCAAGTCTGACACATATTTTTTGGGGACACAATTTAATCTATAACGTTGCTGATTTCTTAGTATTACCATAGCCTGGCTGGTCCAGGCTCCCAGGAGTCAGTGAGCAAGCAGCTCTGCTGAGTGCCAGTCGGGTCAGTGAGAAAGCCAAAAAGTGGGATAATTTATAGAAAAGGATAGCAAGGAATAACCTTCAGCATCGCTTAATAACATTACCTTCATTGCTGCAATCCTTTAGTTTCATAGATACCAGTGGCATTACTTAAATGAATTTTATCTGAATTTCTACTCTATTTATTTCCCCTGCTAGTTTCATTTCTAAGACTACCTTTTCTGAATGACAACACAATCAATTCAATAACGTGCAATTTTACACAGTAGGAACCCATTCCCAAATCCCCCTTCATACTTGTAATTGTCGGCTGCTTTCCTGAATAGCCTGTGTACATTTCGAAGCCAAGTCATTTTCATCTCCAGCCTCCGGAGGTGGAATGGCACTGGGAGATGGACACAGTTCTGACCTGAGGCTGGACTCTCCCCCTTCCCTCTCTTTTGCCTCCTGCCTCTCGCCTTTGTCACAGCCGGAGCTGCCAGCCCATGCTCCATCGCCCATCCACTCAGTTGCGTTAAGCAATCATTGGCTTGCTCCGCTTCATTTGAGAAGCTTTTGGAGCTGCTGGGAGATTTTTACTTTGTTTCCCATGCTTTTGGAATCCTGCCAAAGAAAATGAAGGTGAAATGAACATGTATATTTTGGCTTTGTTTTCCCCGGCTGAGTAAAGTGATGGACAGGATTGTCTTACTAGAGGAATTAAGGAGGAGATGGGCTGCACACATTGGTTGATCCTCAGAGTCAGAGGCAAAAAAAAAAAAAACAACAAAAAACCACTGGTTGAACATTTGAATCGTTAAAAGCTTTGAAATCAACTGCTTCTTTTAGGATTTCAATCATCTAGGATGTACTTTAGTAAGTGCTGCCCTGGTCTGAGCCACAGGCCAAACTGCCAATCAAGACGAGCAGGGCTTGCTCATGGCCCGAGTTCTTCCCGAGCTTATATTCACTGTTTTCAAAAAGCTGCAGTAACTCTTCCAGGGCACTGCAGTGGTCATCATGGTCAGCACTCCCTTGACTTTCACTGATTTAGAATTTGCATTTCTCATTATTTGCAAATGACCTTACAGGTTCAAAATGTGTGATAATTTGTATCTTTGCTGAAGCATGAATTAGCATTGCACTTGCTGGCTGGGCTGCTGGGCAACATGGCTAGTGAATGAGTCTGACACCCTGCCCTCAGCCACTGAAAGAAAAAATGTTGTTTTTCACACAATGTATGCCCATGAGGGGGGAAATGATGTGACATAGTGGAAATGATGTGATATAGTTGTTACCTGTGAATTTGGGAATTCATAATGATCTTGGAAAGAATTACTCATGGGTTATCAGGTTACATTGTAGTATATCTTATTGTTATGAAACCCAGTACAGCAATGTCTTTCTTATCTGAGGATGACTTATCTGGCCATTAAGAAATGACTTATTTTGTCATCAGTATGTAAAGAAAAAGGGCCATTGAGTAGACAATATAGATGTTCCCACATCTATCCACACTAAAACTCATACTCTTAGCTCAAAAGTGATCTCCTCAAGCTCGCATCCAGAGCTACCATCTCCCTCTTTTTTCTTTAATTTGGACCTCAGGCACAAAGGGGTGAAGTCATCACCCTATGGAGCTCCTGGCAGCACCTGTTTACGGTGTCTGACATGTGTAAATTTCCTTTAGTATTTTCCCCCTTCATGTCTCATTCCTGTGCCTGGTCTTCTCTCCCTCTACAGGCAGTAAACGGGGATACTAATGTTTAGAATATCTTCTTGAAATGTATGGCATTCAAATTCGTATAAATGACATTTCAATATATATCTTTTCATACTTTTTACTGGTTCTGTTTAGCATAATTTGTCAGGATTTATCATGTTGGTGAATGTGCCTTTGTTTAACTCTTCTGCATTGCCATCCAGAGCATGCGCGGGTTTGCCTACAAGCCCAGTTGTAGACATCAGTGTTGGCCCAAGGCCTTCCTACCACAGACAGCACGGTGAAGACCATTCTTTTCTATGCCCCTTTAGGACCTGGTGTGAGTGTTCCTGGGGAATTAGCCCTGGGATTACAGGTTATAGGGTAATCACACACTTAGTTTCACAGGACTGCCAAGTTGCTCTCCAGAATGGCTTCTCCACGTTCCTTTCCTACCAGGAGCGCACTAGGTTTCCTATTTCCCCACTTTTTCATCATTTTAATTGTGTTTGGCAAACTGATTCATGTACATGTATTTTTCAAAATTTCATTTAGCGTATTTCTGGTAGAGCATCTCTTCATATATTTATTAGTTACCTGAATTTCTTCCCAGTGCATTACATCAGGAGGCATATAACGTCAGTTTGTTCCATTGTTGGTAACATAGTTTAGGTGGAGTCTGTTACATCTTTTTATTGTAAAGATGTATTTTTTCCTACTTTGAAATTAATAAGTAATCTGTGGGGTGATACTTTGAGACTGTTTTAATACCCTGTTTCTTAAAACCGTTCACTCAGTGGTTTCAGCAGCCATTGGTGATCTTTGCCTGAATCAAGAATTACATCGTTAGTTACAGACGATGGTTTTCTTATTCCAGTGTATGTTTGACATTTATTAGCTGGTATTGTTCTGGAAAGGAGAGCTGCTTAATTTCACATTTAAACATTTTTTACTATAATAGTTGGTTTATTTGTCTCTCTAAATACAGTTGTATTTATGATTATTACATGTATCTGGGCCTCAGTTGCCTCATGTGTAAAATGAGAGTGATGATATAATCTACCTGATAGTTTTGCTGTGAAAATTAAATGAGTTAGTATAGGAAAAGATCTTAGATGAGGACTTAGAATGGTACCTAGTCCTCGATAGTAATAGTCATTACTTTGTGTAATAATATTGCTATATATTTTGAACTCGTTCCTTCTTTGTTATTGTTGTTAGGTGCCATCGAGTCCATTCTGACTCATAGCCACCCTATGTACTACAGAATGAAACACTTCCCAGTCCTGTGCCATGCTCACAATCGTTGTTATGCTTGAGCCCATGTTGTAGCCACTGTGTCAGTCCATCTTGTTGAGGGTATTCCTATTTTCCGCTGACCCTGTACTTTACCAAGTGTGATGTCATTCTCCAGGGACTGATCCCTTCTGACAACATGTCCAAAGTATGTAAGACCCAGTCTTGCCATCCTTGCTTCTAAGCAGCATTCTGTTTGTACTTCTTCCAAGACAGATTTTTTCATTCTTTTGGCAGTCCTTGGTATATTCAATATTCTTTGCCAGCACAACTCGAGGGCATCAATTCTTCTTTGATTTTCCTTATTCATTGTCCAGCTTTCACATGCATATGATTGAAAAAACCATGGCTTGGGTCAGGCACACCTTAGTCTTCAAGATGACATCTTTGCTTTTCAACACTTTAAAGAAATCTTTTGCAGCAAATTTGCCCAATGCAAAGCTTCTTTTGATTTCTTGACTGCCGCCTCCATGGGTATTGATTGTGGATTCAAGTAAGTTGAAATCCTTGACAACTTCATTCTTTTCTCTGTTTAGCATGAGGTTGCTTATTGGCCCAGTTGTGAGGATTTTGGTTTTCTTTATGTTGAGGTGTAATCCATACTGAAGGCTGTGGTCTTTGATCTTCATCAGTAAGTGCTTCAAGTCCTCTTCACTTTCAGCAAGCAAGGTTGTGTCATCCGCATATCACAGATTGCTAATGAGTCTTCCTCCAATTCTGATGGCCTGTTCTTCTTCATCTAGCACAGCTTTTCGAATTGTTTGCTCAGCATATAAATTGAATAATTGTGGTGAAAGGATGCAACTCTGACACTTGCCTCTCCTGACTTTAAACCACACAGTATCCGCTTGTTCTGTCTGAACAACTGCCTCTTGATCTTTGTACAGGTTCCTCATGAACATAATTAAGTGTTCTAGAATTCTCATTCTTTGCAATGTTATCCATAAGTTGTTATGATCCACACAGTTGAATGTTTTTGCATAGGCAATGAAACACAGGTAAACATCCTTCTGTTATTCTCTGCTTTCAGCCAGGATCCATCTGACATCAGCAATGATATCCCTAGTTCCATGTTCACTTCTGAATCTGGCCTGAATTTCTGGAAGTTCCCTGTCAATATACTGCTGCAGCCGCTTTAGAATGATCTTCAGCAAAATTTTGCGTATGTGTGATATTAATGATATTGTTTGATGACTTCCACATTTGGTTGTATCAACCTTTCTTGGGAATAGGCATAAATATGGATCTCTTCCAGATGGTTGGCCAGGTAGCTGTCTTCCAAATTTCTTGGCATAGACAAGTGAGTACTTCCAGGGCTGCGTCTGTTTGTTGAAACATCTCAAATGATATTCTGTCAGTTCCCAGAGCCTTGTTTTTCGCCAGTGCCTTCAGTGCAGCTTGGACTTCTTCTTTCAGTACCATCGGCTCCTGATCATATGCTACCTCTTGAAATGGTTGGGCGTAGACCAATTCTTTATTGGTAATGACTTTTTGTATTCCTTCCATCTTCTTTTGGTGCTTCCTGCATCATTTAATGCTTTCCCCATAGAATCCTTCACTATTGCAACTCAAGGCTTGAATTTTTTATTCCGTTCTTTCAGCTTGAGAAATGCCAAGTGTGTTCTTCCCTTTTGGTTTTCTATCTCCAGCTCTTTGCACATGCCATTATAATATTTTACTTTGTCTTCTTGAGCTGCCCTTTGATATCTTCTGTTCAGTTCTTTTGCTTCATCATTTCCTCCTTTTGCTTTAGCTGCTACATCTTTTTTTTTCTTTCAGAATCCTTTTGTTTTAAAATGTGTTATAAATATTGTATTGCTAAGTTAACTATGTTTTCATCCAATCTGGGAGTCTTTGTCTTTTACTTGGTAAAATCAACCCATTCACATGTTAAAATCACTGTTACATTAGGACTTAGTTTTAGTCAATTTATTTTATGTTTTCCATTCACCCTAGCTCCCTCCCCCCACTTTTCTTAACTTTCATTGGATACTAAACTTTCTTCTGGTTTGGGGTGGTTTTCAAGTTAAATGTTCCGTTTTTATTTTTCTCGTAGTTGCCTCTAACATTGTTATTTTTATTTTTCCTCTATCAATTTCTTAAGCATATCACTAGCAACATTTCCCCCTCTTAACAAGACAAGTACCTTAGTATGCTCTCACCTCACTCTGGTCTAATTGCTAAGTGCCACTGTCCCTCAACCCATATTGCTATCATGGAATTTTAGTTATACATATTGCAAATATATTTTTCTTTATTTAGCTCATTTAAAAAATTTACACATCAATTGTTACTAAGGCCCTCATGCATATTTCATGGCATCCATTTGGATTAATATCTTTTCCTTTTGGGGTACTTCCTTTGGGAACATTTTCAAGGAGGGATTTTGCATAGCAAATGTACTGAAGCCTTATATTACTAATAATATTTTATTTCACCTTCTCATTGAAATGATAGTTTGGCTAGCTATAAAATTCTAGGTTTGAATTTATTTTCCCTCAAAACTTAGAAAATAGTTCTCCACTGAATTCTTGTATCCAGTATTACTGTTGAAAAGTCAGGTAAAATTTTCATTTTTTGTTTCTTTGTAGGTAGCCTCCTTTTGTTTTCCTTTGGAAGCCACTGGAATTTTTTTGACTTTACAAATTTTCTCTTTTTCATTCTCACGAGATTAGGCATTTTCTTTTATCTAATTCATTTTTTAATTTATAATCTTTTTGATCTTAGGCCTCATACCTTTAATTCTTGGAATTTTGGGGCATTATTTTGTTAAATATCTTCACCCTTCTGTTTTTTTCTTCCCTTTTTTAGAGATTCAAATAGTATGAACGTTAACATGTCTGTGTCTACCCTCCACATCTCTTTACTTTTCTAATATCATTTTCTTCTCTTTATCCCTTCCTGGTGCTTTTTGGGTATTTTTCAAATGGATCTTACAGCTTCCTTATTTATTCTTCAACCAGCATGAATCTGACTGTTACATATTTAAAGTTTTTAAAATATATCATCTCCATTTGATGCTACTTTATGACTTAATATTCTTGTTCCATCTCTTAATTATTCTCCTTCAATCTTTTGAGAGTATTTGAAATATACAGTTTAATTCTTGTTCTGTGTGGTCCATTCATCTTGCATTATATGTATAGTTGTTCAATTAGTTGTAATTATTTTATAGTTGTACTTTTCTGATGTCTTGTTATTTTTCTCTAAAGCTCATATTCTTCTGAGGTTACACCTATATCAACTGATAATGTGTCTCTGGGGGTGGAAATAAATCTGTACTACCGTGTGTGTGTGTGTGTGTGTGTGTGAGTGTGCATGTGTGTGTGTGTGAGAGAGAAATATAAGATAGCTTAGAGCACAGTGTTTCTGGTATTACAATTACTCAGAGTTTCTTTAATTTGGGGGATTTAAAAAAATTACAAATATGGGTATATGACCACAGTAGACTGGAATAAACAAATTAAAAGAGAGGTAGCTTCTAGGCAAGCACATACTACTGTAACAAGAAATGATAGATGACATCTTAAAGGGTGAGGAGGGGGACCCAAAATATGTGTATACACAGATAAGAGTTCAAAAAGTATAATGTTCTGGTACCATCCAATATAAATTGTCCAATATACCACTATGATCCCTGAGGCCATTACTGTATAACAGTTTAGAATAGCATTTTAAAAAATAAAAGCATTGAGGGAAAGTTAAATACAAAATTCAAACATTATGTTGATGCATGTAACATTAAAAAATCCAAACCTGTTGTCACCCAGTCCATTCAGACTCATGGAGACCCTGTATGTGTCAGAGTAAGTGTGTGCATTAAAAAAAAGAAGAACAAATCCATTGTCTTTGAGTCAATTTTGATTCACAGTGACCCTACAGAACAGAGTAGAACTGTCCCATAGGGTTTCCAAGGAGTGGCTGGTGGATTTGAACTGCTGACCTTTTGGTTAGCAGCCAAACTCTTTAACCACTATGCCACCAGGACTCCATATGTATAATGGAGTTTAGAAAGATACCATAGAAATGGTTAAAAAAGATTTGATGCTTTAAGGGGTAAGCATCAATTGTCTGAACAATTAACTATGTGTATTAACTTATTCTTTGAATATTTTGGATAAATGATATATTGGGATAAAAAAGAACAGATTTCTTGACATTATTGAAAGGCTTTAAATTAAGATAGTTTTCTTTTAACTACAGTACACTTCTGCAAGAAACCAAAAGAGACTTACATAAGTGGAAGAACATACCTTGCTCATGGATGGGAGGACTTAACATTATAAAAACATCTATTCTACCAAAAGCGACCTATACATTTAATGCAATTCTGATCAAAATCCCAACGACATTCTTAAATGAGATGGAGAAACAAATCAACAACTTCATACAGAAGGGAAAGAGGCCCCAGATAAATAAGGCATTACTGAAAAAGAAGAGCAAAGTGGGAGGTCTTACTTTACCTGATTTTAGAACCTATTATATCGCCACAGTAGTCCAAACAGCCTGCTACTGGTACAACAACAGATACATAGACCAATGGAACAGAATTGAGGATCCAGACATAAATCCATCCACATATGAGCAGTTGATATTTGACAAAGGCCCCGAAACAGTTAAATGGGGAAAAGACAGTCTTTTTTAACAAATGGTGCTGGCATAACTGGATATCCATCTGCAAAAAAATGAAACAAGACCCATACCTCACTCCATGCACAAAAACTAACTCAAAATGGATCAAAGGCCTAAATATTAAATCTAAAATGATAAAGATCATGGAAGAAAAAATAGGGACATTTGGAGCCCTAATACATGGCATAAACAGTATACAAAACATTATTAAGAATGCACGATAAAAACTAGATAACTGGGAGCTTCTAAAGATCAAACACCTACGCTCATCCAAAGACTTCGCCAAAAGAGTAAAAAGACTACTTACAGACTGGGAAAAAGTTTTTAGCTATGACATTTCTGATCAGTGCCTGATCTCTAAAATCTACATGATACTGCAAAAACTCAACTGCAAAAAGACAAATAACCCAATTAAAAAATGGGCAAAAGATATGAATAGACAATTCATTAAAGAAGACATTCATGTAGCTGACAGATACCTGAGGAAACGTTCACAATCATTAGCCATTAGAGAAATGCAGATCAAAACTACAATGAGATTTCATCTCACTCCAACAAGGCTGGCATTAATCCAAAACACACAAAATAATAAATGTTGGAGAGGCTGTGGAGAGATTGGAACACTTATACACTGCTGGTGGGAATGTAAAATGGTACAACCACTTTGGAAATCGATTTGGCATTCCCTTCAGAAGCTAGAAATAGAACTACCATACGATCCAACAATCCCACTCCTTGGAATATATCCTAGAGAAATAAGAACCTTTACACGAACAGATATATCCACACCCATGTTTATTGCAGCACTGTTTACAATAGCAAAAACATGGAAGCAACCAAGGTGTCCATCAACGGATGAATGGATAAATAAATTATGGTATATTCACACAATGGAATACTATGCATCGATAAAGAACAGTGAGGAATCTGTGAAACATTTCATAACATGGAGGAACCTGGAAGGCATTCTGCTGAGTGAAATTAATCAGTTGCGAAAGGACAAATATTGTATAAAACCATTATTATAAGAATTTGAGAAATAGTTTAAGCTGAGAAGAAAACATTCTTTTGTGGTTACGAGAGGGGGGAGGGAGGGAGGGCCGGAGAGGGGTATTCACTAATTAGATCGTAAATAAGAACTACTTTATGTGAAGGGAAAGACAGCACACAATACAGGGGAGGTCAGCACAATTGGACTAAACCAAAAGCAAAGAAGTTTCCTGAATAAACTGAATGCTTTGAAGGCCAGTGTAGCAGGGTCAGGGCCTGGGCACCATGGTTTCAGGGGGCATCTAAGTCAATTGGCACAATAAAATCTATTAAGAGAACATTCTGCATCCCACTTTGAATAGTGGCATCTGGGGTCTTAAACGCTAGCAAGCAGCCATCTAAGATGCATCAATTGGTCTCAACCCACCTGGATCAAAGGAGAATGAAGAACACCAAGGACACAAGGCAATTATGAGCCCCCGAGACAGAAAGAGCTGCATGAACCAGTGACTACATCATCCTCAGACCAGAAGAACTAGATGGTGCCCAGCTACAACCGATGACTGTCCTGAGAGGGAACACAACAGAGAACCGCTGAGGGAGCAGGAAAGCAGTGGGATGCAGACCCCAAATTCTCATAAGACCAGACTTAATGGCCTGACTAAGACTAGAGGGACCCTGGTGGTCATGGCCTCCAGACTTTCTGTTGGCCCAGGACAGGAACCATTCCTGAAGCCAACTCTTCAGACATGGATTGGACTGGACAATAGGTTGGAGAGGGATGCTGGTGAGGAGTGAGCTTCTTGGATCAGGTGGACACTTGAGACTATGTTGGCATCTCCTGCCTGGAGGGGAGATGAGAGGGTGGAGGGGGTTAGAAGCTGGCAAAAAGAACACGAAAAGAGAGAGTGGAGGGAGAGCGCAGGCTGTCTCATTAGGGGGAGAGTAATTGGGAGTGTGTAGCAAGGTGTATATGGGTTTTTGTGTGAGAGACTGACTTGATTTGTAAACTTTCACTTGAAGCAGAATAAAAAAAATTTTTTTTTAAAAGATAATTTTCTTTTAAATTTGATCATGGCTAAAAAAGACCTCCTTAAAGATATTTATTGCCTAAATAATGCTGTGTAACAAACCATTCCAAAAGTCAATGAGTTTAAACAGTAAATATGACTGACTCTATGAATGGCTGGGCGGCTCTGCTGATCTGAGGCAAACTTGTTTGGACGTGTCTGCTTATGCATCTGCAGTCAGCAGGTGGGTCAAATAGAGGTTGGCTGGTCTAGCATGTCTTCATTCACATGTCTGGCAATCAATTGGCTATTGGCTGAGGGATTGGGGAGATTAAACCCACCAAAGCGTCACGTAAATCTCATTATCCAGCAGGCTAGCTGGGCTTGTTCTAAGTGGTGTCTGGGCAGATTACATGAGAATAAGTAAAACCACTCAAGGCCTCTTGATATTTAAGCTTGGAATTAGTACGTGGTTACATTTGACGTATTCTTACTGGCCAAAGTAAGTCACAAGACTACATTCGAGGGAATGGGAAAATAGGCCCCACATCTTTTCATTTATCCTTAGCTGCTCTTAAAATTCTCTCTTTATATTTGGTTTTGGTAAGTTTGATTATAATATGTCTTGGTGACTTTCTTTTAAAATCTACCTTATATGGAGTTCGATGTGCATCTTGGATAGGTATCTTCTCACCTTTCATGATAGCAGGGAAGTTTTCTGCCAACAAATCTTCAACAACTCTCTCTGTATTTTCTGTTGTCCCTCCCTGGTCTGTCCAATCACTCGTAGGTTATTTCTGTTGATAGAGTCCCACATGATTCTTAAGTTTTCTTTATTTTTAAAATTCTTTTATTGGATTTATCTTCAAATATATTGGTGCCAAGTGCTTTATCTTCAAGCTCAGCAATTCTGCCTTCCACTTGCTTGATTCTGCTCCTCTGACTTTCTACTGAGTTGTCTAATTCTGTAGTTTTTTTGTTAATCTTCTGAATTTCTGATTGCTGCCTCTCTGTGAATTCTTGCAGGTTATTAAATTTTCCATTATGTTCTTGAATAACCTTTTTAATTTCTTCAACTACTTTATCTGTGTGTTCCTTGGCTTGTTCTGCGTGTTGCCTGATCTCCTTCCTAATTTCATTCCTGATATCTTGAAGAGCTCTGTATTTTAATCTTTTGAATTCTGCATCTGGTAATTCCAGGGAGGCAACTTCATCCGGAAGATCCATTGGTTCTTTATTTTGAGAGCTTGATGAGGCAATCATAGTCTGTTTCTTTAAGTGACTTGATATTGACTGTTGTTTCTGAGCCATCTATAAGTTATTGTATTAGTTTATTTTATGTTTGCTTACTGTATCCTCACTTATTGCTTTGTTTTGTTTTGAAATGCCCAAATGGGTTGCTTGAGTGAGTTAGTTTGATTATTTTGGCTTTTGAAGCTCTGACGTCCTGTCACCAGATGGCTAGAACTGTTATCAGGTATATCAGTCTTGGAGTCCATTCATTTTTCCTGTATAAATTCAGCTCAGGTGTCCAGGTAGCTGATCATCAAGTGTGTGGTACACTCTGTCCTACAGTCTTAGAGGCGCAGGGGTGATTGGTGTATGTACCAGTATCTGGTTGCAGCAGGGGGTCATGCTCTGAACAAGGCAGGGGGCTGAGAACCGTCCCCTGAGTGCTTGTGAGAAAAGCGTGACTCTCTTCCCTACAGTGTATACGTGGGTGGGTTCTGCAGATGGACCTTGGGTACCCAATGCTTTTGGTTGTAAGGACTAGGAGGTACCAGTTATCCTTGGGCCCCTGTCATGGGTGGCTGAGTGACCTGAGTGGAGCCACCAGTCCTTATGTCCCTGATGTGGGTAGGTGAGGACCTTGTTTAATAGGCAAAGCGGTGTCAAATATCAAAAACCCACCTCTTCAACACACAGCTGAAATTGTTGCAGTCTGCCAACAAGGGCCTATTCTCCTGAAATAGGCCCACACAAGACCTTGCAGGGGGAATGGTGTTCAAAGTCCATGGACCGTTTATGCCTGGACAGGAGCTACTTCTGTCCTGAGCTCCCCCAGTTAGTGGAGCTGGAAAATTATCTTTCCCCTCAAATGTGACTTTATTCCTACTCCAAGGCTGGGAGGATGGCTCAGGGTGCTTAATAGGGCCTATCTCAGGCCCAGGGAAATCAACAGCCACTGAAGCCAGCTTGGGGGTTGGGGGTGTGCTAAAATATACACTAGTACTTAGCTTTTGCCGAGAGCGCTGTTCTTCTCTGGTTCCAGAGGTGTGAGTAGGCTGTGCAGCCGGCTGCTTCTTCCTGAGGAAACTGCGGCCAAGCGCTACTACCAGCCCGCCACAGCTGCTCCTGGGAATGGTGCCTGAGGGATCCCAGCGATTCAGGTCTGGCAACTCCTCTCTGCTTCTGAACTGTCTCTCCCTCCTCCGCCACTCAGTCCATTTTCTAACTTTGCCTTTGATGTTCAGGGCTCGTAGCTTGTCATAAATATAATCATTTCACTTGTTTTTGTGGGTCTTTGTTGTAAGAGGGATTGCAGGAAGCATCTGGCTATTCCACCATCTTGGCCCCGCCATAGGCCCCACATCTTGATGAGAAAGCTACGAAGTCACATTACAAAGGTCAAGGACATAGCGAGGAGTGAAGAATTGTGACCATTTTTTCAATCTGTCTACCACACTCCCACTGGGCAAGCAATCAGCTCTACTTGGCACAGTAAATTTTTGAGTAGAAAAAATGATTAGGGGAGTGGCAGGTGTTGACTCAGGGACTCCTTAGTCATGAGAGAAATACCCATGGTTTAGAGATGGGTGTTGATGAAAGGAAGTTAACAGCAATGGGGAAATAATAGGGATAGAATATAGCAAAGTACAGTAATGTTTTGTGAATACTTTTTAAAAAGAGTAAATTGCTGGGTGGATATTACAATTCTCAATAGGTACAGCCTTAGATAAGATGGAATTGGCTGTAAACTTATGGTAATCAATCAGAAATCAATCACCAAATATTTGCCAAGTAATTACCGCAGGCCAAGCACTTTTGTAGTGTCTGGAGGAATACCAAGAATAAGACAGCTTGGCCCTCAGGACACTTTCAATCTATTCACCCTTTGCTGTTGAGTTGGTTCCAACTTATAGCAACCCTATAGGACAGAGTAGAACTGCCCCATAGGGTTTCCAAGAAGAGGCTGGTGAAGTTGAACTGCCAACATTTTGGCTAGCAGCTGAATGCTTAATCACTGTGCAACAGGACTCCTTCAATCTATTAGGAAGATACAATATTCTCAAAAAGAGAGCCAATAGTACAAGGTAAAATATAACAGAGGTCAAAATAGTGGTCCACAGAAATGGCAATAAAACATTCAACTTTTTAAAGAGATTTTAAAAAATATGAGTACATCTTCAATAATATAATGAAAACCAGTGGAAATTGAGATTCACTTTTCGTAAGTAGGCCACCAAAGTATTTAAATTCCAAAAAGCAAAGAATGTTTATATTATAGTTTAGTCACAAACAGCACCCTACTAAGTGACTTTCCTATGGGTATGAAAGAATTATTGTGACTTTGAAAATTGCTCCCCCAAAATCCAAATCTATGCATTAAACATAAGAGACATGAACAACTTCCAAGTCTTCTGCACTTGAGTCTCCCTACTCGCTAACCACTAATAACAAAACTAACTTACTCCATGTGTTGAGATGAGAATTAGCTAAAAGAAACTATGGCAAAGGAAGGTGGAAATCTTAAGTGCTACGGAATTAGGTCAATAATGGAAGTTGGCACTCTCCCAGTTTTTCATGAAAGGGAGAAGGAGTTGGATGACAGTGGAGTGAGCGTTTAACCTACTAATCAGGTGGCTGGCAGGAAGCCTGGTGATAAACGGAAGAAGAAAAATTATAGAAGACAAAGACAGGGGCAGCACAAGAGATCAAATGCTGTGTTTCTTAACAAGAGCAGCACTGGCTCTTTGGGCAGGATAAGCCTTTGTTACAGGACTGTCCAGTGTATTGCAGGATATTTGGCATCCCTGGCCCTCGGAAACTGAATGCTGATAGTGCCTCCTCCCTACACAACTTGTGAAAACAGCAACAACCCCACTAAGAAATACCAAGTCATTGCCGAGGAGTTTCGAAGGAGCAGAGTTTGAAGATGCAACAATAGGGAAAGTGAAAGATCCAATTAGGATGAGAGCAATATGTTAGCATTTGAGTGGATTTCAGTCAAATTAATCCACTTTGCACAGGGCTGCCAGATTATTCTTCTGAAAAATTTGCTTTCATCTCATCATGCCTCTGCTCCTAAGCCTTCGATGACTCTCAATTGCTTATCAATGAAGATCACATTCGGAGGCCTGACATTCACCTCTCTGCAACTCATTCCCAACCCTACATCCTCTGTTCTCTTATGTGGACTTTTTCTGGTTCCGTTCAATAAAGCCTGTCAAAAGAACCTTGGATAAGTCAGAATGACCAAGATGAGAAATGAACTAATGTTGAACTATTTTGTGATTGAAATTTTAACGAAGAGTTTCAAATAGCATTAACCTCAAGGCACAAATTTTTGTTGCTCTGATACTGGTACTTGTTAGTAGTAGCACCCCCATGTTGCACCAGCCCACTTTCCTTCTGCAGTTACCTGATTTAGAATCCCTTCTCCAATGTGTTCTAATCACAGCTCTCCTGTCTGGACCACAGACATTTGTCCTGTACCTAAGAATCTTTGATTCCATGTTTTCCGCCACCCTTTCTACCTGGTCTTCCTTCCTTTGCATGGGTTGTCATTTTCAGCGTCCAAACTTCAGTGGTAGAGACTTCAGTTGAATATAAGATCTAAGACTGCCTAAAAACTTTGAGGCTTCAGGGTCTATGCGCTTTGTTACCAGTTAGAGTAAACCTCTACTTAGCATTGTTTTAAAATGAAGAATACCTGCAGTGTTGCACAGAAAAAGTACTGTATAAATCCATATACTCTTAGGGTGTCTAACTCATAAATCAAAGCTGAAATTTCCATTCATGACAGGAACCTGGGGATAATCCATCTCTGGCTCCTCTCTCCCTAACCAGTGCGCTTATCCTGATGACCCAATCTCCTAAATAGTTCTGAAAGATCTTCCCTCCTTTCAGTCTTACTCAGAGATCGTAGTTCAGGCCTTTACCGTTGCTCACCTGGATTATTATAGATAATTACTAAATTGTCTCTTTGCTTCTCTGCCTCCCCCTCTAACTCCCCCCAGAAAACCCTCTCACTTCTACCCAAACCCATCTTTTACCATGTTACTCCTCTGCTTAGACCTTTCAATGTACCCTCATTACAACTGGGGTAAAATCTAAAGGATTAAGTAAACCATGAAGGTCTTTTCATGGCCTAATACCTGCTTGTCTTCCCAGTGTCATTTCCTATTCCTTCTCTGTATTCTCTCGTGAGCCAAATGATCATAGCTACCAAATCACATTATATATTTTTAATGCCTAAATGCTTTTTTTTTTTTTTTTTTAACACTATTCCTTCCACTTGGCCTCTTTTCTCTCCTTCCCTCCTTCCCACTTCTCATTAAAGACTCATCCTTCCAGACTCATCTCTTTGGAACCACCTCTTTTTGGCAGCCTTCCCTCATCTACCTGTCTGGGAGAGGTGCCCCTTCTCTATGCTCTGCAAGGCCCCTGTGCATTTCTTTGCATTAGTATTTATCACACTGCACCAAAGTGATCTGTCCGGGTGCCTGATTCCCCTCTAGACTATGACATAGAGGCTAGTCTGTCTGATTCATCCTTACATCCCCCACCCCCAGCCCAGAGCCTAGCGCAAAGTTGATGCTCGATAAATGTTTCCTGAAATGTTGACTTCAAACTTGTAAATAGATTTATGAGTGAAAGAGGCCAAAGAAAAATGTGGAGTTGAGAAATATTTGGTAATTTGACGTAATATGGGGAGTCGCTGGGTGGTACAAAAGGTTACATGCTCAACCACTCTCTGAAAGGTTGGCAGTTTGAATCTAATCACGGGCATCTCAGAAGAAAGACTAGACAACCTGCTTCCGAAAACTCTATGGAGCATTTCTACTCAGCACACATGGAGTCATCGTGAGTCGGAATTGACTTGACAGCAACATTTTTTTTTTTTAATAACTTAGACATTTCAGGTCAAAAGACACCAGGCAATTTTTATGATCTCTCAACAAGTGGGGAAAGCTTGGTGGTATAGTAGTTAAGTGCTATGGCTGCTAACCAAATGGTTGGAAGTTTGAATCTGCCAGGGCTCCTTGGAAACTCTGTGGGGCAGTTCTACTCTGTCCTGTAGGGTTGCTATGAGTTGGAATTGACTTGGTGGCACTGGGTTTGGTTTTCTTGGTCTCAACAAGTGGTTTACTTTATGCTAATTAAACCAAAGGATTCCACATGGCCTCTGACCTCTCTTCTTCTCACTTGGGAGGACTGAAGGCAGGGCTCTGAGTGAAGTAGTTCTGGAATACTGCTGAGGACCCAGCTTCATGAGGAGATGGGGGTGAGTGGTGCTTGTTGTTATGGAAGGCTCCAGGGTATCAGTCTTCTCTTGCCTTGAGGTGTGTGTGCGTATGCATGTGTGTGCATGTGGTGGTGGTGTCAGGCACCTGGGACTTTGATGATGGAGGACATTTCTCATTAATAATCACTGCTAACATTTATCAAGCACCTACTATGCGGCAGGCAGTATTCATGGTGCTTCACGTACGTTAGCTCATTTAATCTTTACAACAACCCTATGAAGTGGATATTGCTATTTGTTGTACAAATGAGGAAACTAAGGCACAGAGAAGTTAAGCTACATGTTCAAGATCACCAGCTAAGGGGGAAAAAAAAACTGTTGCTGTTGAATCACTTCTGACTCCTAGAGACCCTATAGGACAGAATAGAGGATTTCCAAGAAGTGGCTGGTGGATTCTTTTGGTCAGCAGCCTGAGCTCTTAACCACTGCACCACCAGGGCTCCAAATATCAGAGGCAGGTACAATCTTAGGTAGTCTGATTTGAAGGCCCAGGTTATAGCTCACCTGCCTCAACCATTATGCTATCCTTCCTCTCATTGCCACCATGACCCAGAGTCAGTACTGCTCACCACAGAAGCCAAGGTCTGCAGCTGGCCACTAAGAGTGGGAAGGGGTGTTGCTCTTTGAGGAGCTGCAGTGACCCACACCTGCTGGGCCTCTTTGTACAGGGGTGACGGGCTGTCCCCAGAGGGTAAATCTCAATGGGGAGCATGTATAGAAGTATGCTCTGCGGAGAAAGAGCTGTAATCACCAGCCAGACCATAGGCTCCTGTTACACCCCAGTCCTGGTTAGAAGTCAGTACAGGACTGCAGGAGGGTGTAAAGTGCCACTGCTGGCTCCAGAGAGTGAACCAACCCCGTGGAGACTCCTTGGAGTGAAACCTACTAGGGCTGAAGGTTGCTGTGAAGTAATACAGCCACGATTGAGGGGCTAAGTGCCAGGAACTGTGCTGGGATGCTACATATGTTGAATTTGGTTCTTATACCAACCCTGGAAGGTGGATATTCATTCTATTTTACTGATAGGGAATCAGTCTTTCTCGGAAAGATAGTAACTTACCCAAGTCACAGCATTAGTAAATCTCTCAGCTGAGATTTGAATTCCAAAGCCTGTCCTATTATTACCATCCACTGCTCTCCTGTATAATGCTTGTTGGTTTTCCATTTCTTTTGATAGAAATTCCTTCACTGGGGGAGAACTGTGACTTGGGGGTATGGGACTGCACAGTGGAAAGATTTTTCCAGGACCTGGAGAAGGATTGCAATCAGGAGGATCGTGACATTCACCATAAAAAAATCAGTGTGAACTTTACTTTTAACCCCTGGGTATTCACACTAAGAATTCACCTCAAGTTCTGTCTTTTTCCATTTCCGACTTTTTTGCATGCCTGGGAAGTTGGTGAGAACATAGCTGAGTGTCTGGAGCCCTGAGAGCAGGAAAGGAGGCTGCATGGGCTGCAGCAAGAAGCAGCTGGCTGGGGGCCAAGGCCCAATCAGGAAACCCTCAGTCAGCCAAGATCTGTGGACTTAATCCGGTAGGCACAGGGTCCTCACGGAGCATTTTTAGCTGGGGTCTATAGTAGTTTCCTAGGGCTGCCATAGCAAAGTGTACCAAATTAGGTGCCTTAACACAACAGGAATTTATTCTTTCACAATTATGGCGACTAGAAGCCCCAAATCAAGGTGTAGGCAGGGCCGTGCTCCCTCTGAAGGCTTTTGGGGAAGATCTTTCCTTGTTTTTTCTAGCTTCTGATGGTCCCAGATTTACCTTGGCTTGTGGGAGCATCACTCTGGTCTCTGCTTCTGTTTTCACATGGCTGTCTTCTCTGTGTCTCATCTCCTCTCCTTCTAAGAACACCACTCATATTGGACTAGGGCCCACCCTAATGATCTCATCTTGGTTATATCTGCAAAGATCCTATTTCCAAACAAGACCACATTCAGAGGCACCAAGGGTTAGGACTTCAACATATCTTTTGGGGGACATGATTCAATCCATAACAGGCGTGATGAAACAAGACATATTTTCGGTAGATTATTCTGGATCAGATGCATGATGGATGGGGTGAGGGAAAGACTGAAAGAGAGGAGGTGCTGCAGGCATAGAGACAGCGTGACGTGGGGCTGACCGAAGTCGATGGGAGTGGGCCTGAAAGCCAGGGACAGATGGGAAGTCATTACAATGCTACAAAGAAGGACTAACAGGACTTGCTTGATTGTGAGGTGACAGAGAGCTCTGAGAGGTGAGACAACGCATCAGGACAGAACTGGAGAAATCAGAGACGGGAATTCATTTGGGGAGAAACAGGTTCAATTTTTAAACAGTTCTAGAATCTTTGATTTTGGGGAGTATTCTGAAAAGGACCAAATCAGAAATTTTTCCACTATAGAGACCACTCTTGACTTTTAGAGATGTCTTAATTTGGCAGGTGTGGATATTCAGGGTGCCTAAAAAAAAAAAAAAAATTTTTTTTTTTTTAAAGACAGAGAGGAGCCTCCTGCTTCCACTGATCGCAGGGCCCCTGAATGAAATCAGCCTCAAGACAATAAACCAGGCAATTATCTCCATCCTTCCTGTGACAATAATGGTGCGGAGGCAGGTAAAAATCCATCAGAGGCAGCTTCACGAGTCCCCAGGGAGAGTCATTATCAAGGGGCAGATTGTCAGAATCTGCCTCTGCAGCATCACACAAGAGCTCTGCAGTGATGGCCGATAGCCACGCCATGCCTCCAGAGTAAAGGTTGTGGGGATGAAAAAGAGAAGGACATCTACATCCTACCCCGGTAGCCTACCAAGTCTGTGTGGATGGTCTCAACCAGTCATTAGAAGCACAGTGCAATAAATGTTGAAAGAAACGTCTGTAAACATCCTAGAAGACAATGAAATTAGAAATAATAAGCAGATGGGATTTTATTCAAAGGAAATCATGCCAGATGGACTCACTACCTTTTTTTTTTTTTTTGTACAAGTACAAAGTTGGTGGATGAAGGGAAAATGGCGTGTTTGATGTCATATGTTTGAAGGCTACTAAAACATTTGAGTCTTCCAAGAAGTCTGATTTGTAGAATTGGCTCAGAATGCCTGCAATAGGAGCACATACCTGACAAAAAGTTGGATAAATGCTGCTAATTGGGCAGTAGAAAGTGCTGGAACACTGGGCTGGCAGGACAGCCTCAGGAGGGGCCTTACAAAAGGTTGTTAAGATTTGGAGCCTGAAGGGACTTTAGAGATCTTTGGTTCCAACCCCTTCATTTAAAGATGAGGAAGTACAATCAAAAGGAGGCAACCACTTCACAAAACCAGGGCTAGAACAAGGGTTTCTTACAATTAGTTCCGCAGTGTGAGCGCTAAGTCTCCCCTTTACCTAGAATCTATATTATCTAGGAAAGGAAATGAATATGGGCAAGTACAATTTTGAAAGGATCCTACACCAATGATGAAGTATTGGACCCCAAGTGAACAAAGCCCAGGACCTATATCATGTCCCATGAAGAGGCTGGGACTTCAGACAAAGTGTAGATGGTGGTTGAGAAACAGTTGGGGAGCTTGGCCACAGGTCATGCTCCTGCGCAGTTTTCAGACCATCTCAGGCTGTGAGGTAACCATTACATTGCCAATTTTGCGGGTGAGAAAACTGTAAAACTCAGGAAGACTGAGTGATGTGTTGTCCAACTAAGGTCAAAGAGCAAGTGACTAGTAAGGCTAGGACCTCTGGTTCCGGGTGAGTCTTTTCACCTCACCACAAGTTGTGCCTTTGGAACATTCCTAAGTCTGTCCAGACTTTCCCTCCTGAGCGTTTATGCTTGTGGTAGGCTCCTCTTTTCCAACTCAGGTATTCAGTGCCCACACAGTTCCCCAGATGTGCGGAGTTCCTAAATTCACCATTTATCTTCTCAGGAGTGTTCTACGATCTCTCATTCCCTTTCCATCCTCCATCAAAACATTTTGGTCTCTGCTGTACACCAGTGTTCACTGCACGCGATTCATAATTGCCAAAAGGTGGCAACAGCATAAATGTCCATCAGCAGATGAATGGATAAATAAAATATATACATACAATGGAATGGTATTCAGCCATAAAGAGAAATGAAGTTTTGATACATGCTATGACATGGATAAACCTTAAAAACATTTTGCTGAGTGAAATAAGTCAGACTCAAAAGGATAAATATTGTATTATCCCATTTATGTGAAATGTTTAGAATAGGCGAGTATATAGATACCAAAGTTCATTGGTAGTTAGCAAGGATGGATGGAAGGGAGGGGAAAAGGAGGGCTCGTTGCTTAGGGGACACTGAGCTTCTATTATAGGTGATGGGAAATATGGAAACAGATAATGGTAATGGCTGAACAACATAGTAAACATAATTAAGGCCACTGAATTGTACATGTAAAGAAAGTTGAAAAGGCAAGTGATTTGTTTTAAATATATACGAATATGTCAGCCACAATGAAAAAATAATAAAAACTTATTGGTTTCCTATCCTGTTTTTGTCAGACTCTGTGCTTGGCCTTCTTTTAAAATTTATTTTAATATTTAAATTTTATTGTGGTAGAATATATATAACAAAACATATGCCATTTCAATTGTTTTTGCATGTATAATTCAGTGACGTTAATTACGTTTAACATACTGCACAACCATCACCATTATCCATTTCTAAATGTTTTCATCGCCTTCAACAGATACTTAGGGTGCCTTAAGCAATAACTCCCCCTTTCCTTCCTCCCGCCTGCCCCTGGTAACCACCAATAGACCTTGGTCTCTATGCATTTGCCTATTTTACATATATAAGTGGAGTCATACTATATTTGTCCGGTTGTAACTGACTTATTTCACTTAGCATAATGCTTCCAAGGTTGATCCATGTTGTGACATGTATCAGAACTTCATCTCTCTTTATGGCAGAATAATATTTCACAGTATGGCTATACTACATTTTATTTGTCCATTCATCTCTTAATGCACGTTTGGGTTGCTTCTACCTTTTGGCTATTTAAATACTGCTGCAATGAACATTGGTATACCAGTATCTGTTTGAGTCCTTGCCTTCAATTCTTTTGGGTATATACATAGGAGTAGAATTGTTGGTTCGTATTTATGGTAGTTCTAAGTAGCCCAGATGACTCAATGGTTAAACACCTGGCTGCTAACCAAAAGATCGGCGGTTTGAACCCGCCCAGCTGCTCTGTAGAAGAAAGACCTGGCGATTTGCTTCTGTAAAGATTTCAGCCAAGAAAACCCCATGGGGCCATTCTACTTTGTCACATGGGGTTGCAATGAGTCAGAATTGACTCGATGGCACACAACGACAACAACATGGTAGTTCTATGTTTAACTTTTTGAGGAATCACCAAACTGTTTTCTACACGGGCGATGCCATTTTACATTCCCACCAGCAATGGGTAAGGATGCTAGTGTGCTTGGCCTTTTGTTACTCTAAAGAGCGTACATTTCGTATGGACTAAACTTCACAGCTGATAGTTTCTCCCCCAGGAAATCATTTCCCCTCTCAAGCCTGCTTTCTTATTTAAAATACCAAACACAGCAGTGATGTCTAGTTTTGTGGCTTACACGAAGGCCCATGTGCATGAACACCATCTAGTCAATGCCTTAATATGAAGTAGACATTCAATGCTTATTCATTAAGAGGATTTTAGGCTGGGAAATTTCCTCAAGGCACCTCTCAATATTTTCCCTTTCTTACGCGGAGTAATGTATTGCCTCTAAATTCGTATGCGAACATTCCCCACTCTTCCTATTATACAGAGGACCCGCTGGTTATCAGGATCCAGTCTTTTGGGTAGATGGATGGTTGAAGTGGAGAGGTGGATTGTTAATAAATTATTTTGTTCTTTTCACTGTTACTTTTTTCCTATCAGGGCCATGGAAGAGTGTTTGCAACAGGCAGCTCTCTTCCGGAAAGAAGAGTCATTGATATTTAGGAAAACAATGGAAGCCTGTCTGCATTTTCTTCTACTGCAGAAAAATAACTCCTTGGTCTTTACTGGTCTGAGTTTTCTACTCAGGGTGACCCATGGGGCAAAACTGTTAAATAAAACTCTCGAACTTATTCTTTGCATCTTTTTTTTTTGTAATAACTGTAAGTGTATCCTTACTAGGAAACACCCTATTTACCCTCTGATGACTGTTACTATTTTTTCTTTTACTTAACTTCCTACGGAAGGAGCACAGCAGCTAGAGAAATGCCTACATTTCCTCCTTCTCCAGAACTGTGAAGCTATTGGAACGAATAATGTCTGAGAATTACTAGACCTGTATTTTTTGTCCTAGTTCTGCCACCTGGGAGCCTGGGGCAAGTGTCTTAACCTCTCTGTACTACAGCCTGTCTTGATCTGTTTAATTCAGTACCCTGTGACATCTCTGATAAAGGCTTGTTTATGTTTATAGTATTTGACACAACAGGGACATATTCAGTAAATATTTTGGAATAATAACTCTAGATGCTGCCAAATACACACTATTACACACACACAAAGAGCGGTAACTAATAAATGTCACTTAGTCGAGTGCTAAATATATGCCAGGCACATTGCACACGTTACTTAATCTAATCATCATAACAATGAGGAAATGGAGCTATTATCACCGTTTTGAAGATCAACAAACTGAGGAGCAGAGAGGTTAAATGAATGATCTCTTTTACAATGGCAAAGTCAGGATTTGAACTCAATTCCAGAGGCCTCTGTTCTTTTACCAATCTGTTTTCAGGATCTACGTTTCTCATTTCGTAACAAAACCTTACAGTTGTAAAGGACTTTTGACTTTTTAAATGCAATGGCCAAGAGGTTTCTTTGCTCTAAAACAGATTAAGAAGAGACCACAGAGTCTGAAAGTAAAGTTCCACAGGCATTGATTGGCCTGGAGCAACATCTTGCCCGTGAGAAGATTTTCTCCAGGGCTGTTTCTCCAGCACCCCTCCGCCTCCCAGTACTTATTCTGGTTTACCTTGACTGGTGGGCTGTTTCAGAGTTTGTTCCGCTTCTTCGTTCTGAAGGTCCATCTTTTTCATCCAAGCTAGAGACTTCAATCAAGCCAGCACAGTTATTGACCCCTTGTAGGAGTCCCTGGGTGGTGCAAATGGCTGCCGACTGAAAGGTGGGAGGTTCGAGTCCACCCATGGGCACCTTGGAAGGAGGGCCTGGTGATTGACTCCCAAAATATCAGCAACTGAAAACCCGATGAGCACAGTTCTGCTCTGACACACATGGGGTAGCCATGAGTCAGAACTGAAAAATACACACCAGACATTGAGTGGTCCCTGGAATAGCCCTTGTCCCCTCCTTCTAGGAACTTACGGTCTAGCATGGGAGGGGAAGGAGTAAGCAATACAATGAGGAAGTGACTGCAGGGAGCTGCACAAGCACATGGGGCCTCATAACCCAGCCTTGGGGAGGCGAGGACCACAGGCTGCACAGGCCAAAGGATGAGTGCCTCAGCCTGGGGAAGGAGCAGGCTAGGGCGGAGGGGAAGCTGTTACAGGCACAGCGAACAATGTAAATAAAGCCCAAGAGGCTACAGAAAGCATTTCAGATTTAGAGACTAAATTTTTCATTTTTTTCCCCTTCTCACCCAGAGCTGTAATATTCCAGAAAAAAAAAAAAAATCAAGCCCTATACTCTGATTTCATTCAACAAGCCTGCTGTACTCATTCTCTGGTTCTAAGATCAGACACTCCATTTCCTTCCCTCTGCTGGCAATGTTTTCCGGGGTCCAGGTTCCCCAAGTACTGTCTCCTATCATGAGGTCATTTTAGTACTTGAATTATTCCTGTATATAGAATGCAGCCTCAAAACAAGTAACGTTACATTCAGAAGCTCTTGATGTATCTACTCAGTGACAACCAGGTACTTATAAAATAGGGAATATCCCAAATGTTTTTAAGTCTCTTAATTTTTATGTTTCCTCTTAACTTTCCCATGGCTAAACAAACAAAAAATCCAAACTCATTGCCATCAAGTCAATTCTGACTTTTAGTGACCCTATAGGGCAGAGAAGAACTGCCCCATAGGGTTTCCAAGGAGCGGCTGGTGGATTTGAACTGCTGACCTTTTGGTTAGCAGCTGAGCTCTTAATCACTATGCCACGAGGGCTCCTTCCTATGGCTAGTAGTAAGTAAACTGTTATATTGTGGTGGCATGTGTATTGCTATGATGCTGGAAGCTACAACACTAGTATTTTAAATACCACCAGGGTCACACATGATGGACAGGTTTCATAGGTGTTTCCAGACTAAGGCAGACTAGGAAGAAAGGCCTGGCAACCTACTTCCAAAAAACAACAATGAAAACCCTATTGACAACAACAGAATATTGTCCAGTATAGTGCTGGAAGATGGGCCCCCAAAGATGGAAGGCACTCAAAATAATAGTGACAACAACAATGGACTCGAGCACACCAATGATCATGAGTATAGTACAGGACCAGGCAATGTTTTGTTCTCTTGTACATGGGGTCGCCATGAGTTGGAGTTGACTAGATGACAACTTACAACACCAACCTTTCTTCTCTTAAATCTTTCATTATGATCCCCAGTTGAAAGTTTTTCTTTTTTGTACTTTTTGATAGGGTTGATTAATGTCTTTAGAAAAAGAAAAGATTAGTTTGTCTTTCCCTGGAATTAACATTACTGCAGTGGCAGGCAGAGGCTGGGGCCCATGGAAGAAGGCCTGGGGATGGTGGGTGCATTCCCGTGCACGACCTCCCCACCCATGCAGAGCCAGCAGTTACGGGTGCAGCTTCGCTTATGCAGAATTTTGAAGCCTTCAGCTAAAGATAGACATCTTTCTGTTTTCCCATATGCTAGGAGAGGTCTCTCCAAATGTCCTGCCTATTGTCCCCAAAGCAAAATATTCCTAACAATGTAAAATACTGCACATAAAATTTCTCCTGGTTTTCTTTTTCTTTTTCTCTCCCTCCAGGTTTTGCAAAGTAACGCTTAATCCAATTTTTTGCGGTGAAGTGAATCTGCCCAAGGGATGTTTTTTACCCTGAATAGCAATAACTTTTCTAAGAAGGTAACCATTTCTTTTTGCAGAGCTGTATGATTGTTATTTGGGACTGACGGACTGTCAGTCTTTTCTGCCAGAAACAGGAATGTTAATCAGGGCCTGTCAGCATGATGGGACCTGGGCTCACACTGCTACACTTTGCTTAGGCCCATGTGAACAGTGGTTTTGCTGAATCTTGTTTTTGAGGGCCTTTCTGGAGATGCGGCCTGTAAGAAACTGGCAATCAAGAGAATGTTGTTCTAACAGAGTCACTGTAGTACATTTTCCACCAAAGTACATTAGCAAATAAAACTTTCGCTATTGATTTCTTCTTTACTTGGTGTGGTTTCTGAGCAAAAGTCCAGTTTACAGAAGCAAAGAGAACACACTTGGACTTCAGTTGAGAGTAGTGTATTTTTTTCTTGTTTTAGAGACCAGTGACATGATCCAGAAAGGTAATATGGCTTTGTACTCTGATTTTCCCCATCTAACACCCCCACTAGGTTGCACTCCAGCCTTCCATGGTGTGGGCCTCCCGTAGTGAATTCAAGTGGGGGGGAAGGAAAAATCAGAGGCTCATTTACCAGGGATGACATAGTATCTGCCCCTTGGTAAGCACCTATCGTGTGCTAGGCAGTGATGTCTTTGTGGCAGCGTCTCCTTTGGTAGATAACCTTTTCATTTTGCAGATGAGGAAATTGAGGCTTAGTAAGGTTAAATGGCTTGTTCCACTTCACACACGTAGAAGCAAGTGCAGGATTCATGGTTCTTAGCTTTGGAAAAGGTTTAACATAGAGTTACCGCATGGCCCAGCAATGCTACTTCTAGGTGTATGTTCAAGAGAATTGAAAATATATGACACAGAAAAACTTGTCCAGGAATGTTCAAAACAGCATTACTCATAATAACCAAAAAAAAGGAAACAATACAAATATTCATTCACCAATAAATGGATAAAAAGTCCTGGGGGCGCAAGGGTTAAGTGCTCAGCTGCTAACTGAAAGGTTTGAAACCACCAGCCATGGGAGAAAAGACCTGACGATCTGCTCCTGTAAAAATTATAGCCTAGAAAATCCTATGGTGCCGTTCTATTCTATCATATAGGGTCACTATGAGTCAGAATTAACTCAATGGTACACAATAACAACAATGAATGGATAAATAAAAGGTGTTATGTTTGTACAATAGAATATTATTTGGCAATAAAAAGAAACCAAGTGCTGATACACACGGCAACATGGATGAGCCTTGAAAACATTACGATAAGTAAAAGAAGCCAGTCACAAAGGAACACATATTGCATAATACCATTTATATGAAACTTTTAGAACAGACAGAAAGTAGATTAGTGATTGCCAAGGTTTGGGGGTTATTTGAAGGAAGTGGGGAGTGACTGCTAATGGGTACAGGGTTTCTTTTGGGGGTGATTAAAATGCTCTAAAATTGAGTATATGCAGTGTTGGTTGCACAACTCTGAATATATTAAAAATCATAGAATTACACACTTTAAACAAGCAAATTGAATGGTATGTGAATTATATCTCAATGAAGTTATAAAAAACAATGACTACTGCCCACAGGTCTTATAGAGTAGCATGACGTGTGTCTCATAATGGAAACTCAAGTACAGCATCGTCATCATCATCATCTAGCATTTAGCAAGTATTTATTAAATATATGGCACTGCTCAGCTCTTGACATGCATTATCTAATTTAATCATCACACTAATCCCATGAACTCAGTATGATTCTTATTTTCTGGAAGAGGAAACTGAGGCTTATAAGTTTTTAGTGATTTTTTTTAAGGTCACTCAGCTAGCAAGTGCTAGAGCTGCTTCCCCGCGTAAAAACATCTTGGATACAGCTGTGTTCATTTGCCCAGGTCCCAGCTTTGTTCAAGGTTAAAAAAGTACAATCTAAAGCTAGATGGCCTGTGCTTGAATCTGGGTCCTGCCTTATGGGACTTACATAAATTTGAGCACGTTACTTAAGCTCTGTACTCTACTTTCCCCATCTGTACAATGGAATAATAACAATATTTAATTCATAGGGTTGAGTGACGGTTAAATGAGGTAGTATGTGGAGAGCATCTAGAACAGTGCCCTACACATAATAAGTGCTCAATACATGCAAACTATTATTATATACAGCCTCTATTGGAGGAAGGGAGTACTGACATGAGTAAGTCACAGATTGTGGTTCAGCTATAGTCTATTGGGGAAGACAGGTGTCAACATAATTCAAAAAGGGAACAATGGTAAAAGCAGGCAGGAGGCAGAGCGGGAAGCACAGAGCCAGAGTGATTAATGATTAATTAGGATCATTCACTTATGATCCACATAAATTATGGGTAACGTCTTGCAGAATGGGAATCCCAGAGCACTTACTTGTGCTCATGGGGGAACCTGTACATAGATCAAGAGACTGTCGTTTGAACAGAACAAGGGAATACCGCGTGGTTTAAAGTCAGGAAAGGTGTGTGTCAGGGTTGTATCCTTTCATGACACTTATTCAATCTATATGCTGAGCAAATAATCTGATAAACTGGACTAGTTAAAGAAGAATGGGGTATCAGGATTGGAGGAAGACTCATTAACGACCTGAGTTATGCAGATGACACAACCTTGCTTGCTGGAAGTGAAGAGGACTTGAAGCACATATTGATGAAGATCAAAGACTGCAGCTTTCAGTATGGATTACACCTCAACATAAAGAAAACAAAAATCCTCACAACAGGACCAATAAGCAACATTATGATAAACAGAGAAAAGATTGAAGTTGTCAAGGATTTCATTTTACTTGGATCTACAATCAACAGCCATGGAAGCAGCAGTCAAGAAATCAAATGACTCATTGCATTGGGAGAATCGGCTGCGAAAGACCTCTTTAAAGTGTAAAAAAGCAAAGACGTTACCTTGAAGACTAAGGTGTGCCTGACCCAAGCCATGGTGTTTTCAATTGCCTCATATGCATGCAGCAGTTAGACAATGAATAAGGAAGACGAAAGAAGAATTGACGCCTTTGAATTGTGGTGTTGCTGAAGAATATTGAATACACCACAGACTGTCAAAAGAGCGAACAAATCTCTCTTGGAAAAAGTATAGCCATAATGCTCCTTAGAAGCAAGGATGGCAAGACTACGCCTCACATACTTTGGACATATTATTAGGAGAGACCAGTCCCTGGAGAAGGACATCATGCTTGGTAAAGTAGAGGGTCAGTGAAAAAGAGGAGGACCCTCAAGGAGATGGATTGACACAGTGGCTGCAACAATGGTCTCAACTATAACAACGATTGTGAGGATGGCGCAGGACTGGGCAATGTTTCACTCTGTTGTACATAGGGTCACTATGAGTCAGAACCTACTGGATGGCACTTTAACAACAATTTATGTTAGAAACCCTGGTGGTGCAGTGGTTAAGCTCTCGGTAGCTAACCGAAAGGTCAGAGGTTTGAACTCACCAGCTGCCCTGAGGGAGAAAGATGTGCCAGTCTTCTTCCTTAAAGATTACAGCCTTAGAAACCCTATGGGGCAAGTAGAACTGCCCTGTACGGTCAGTATGAGTTGAAATTGACTTGAAGGCAATGGGTTTGGTTTGGTTTTTGGTTCACTTATGCGATCCCGGGTCTTCAGTCTTGTGGGCATCTAGTATGAGGGTGTTTATAGCATCAGGATTTTCTCCCCTTTTGCTCAAGGTTTCAAGCAAAAACAAGAATTATGAAATCTGATGAGGGAGTCCCACGATTGTGTTTTTCTTACAGCTTGGTAAAAATTAAACACTTGAAAGCGCAAAGCAGAGAGAGCAGAAAAGGCCTTTCATTTTGGCTTCTTGAATATTTAACACTAGTTAGAGCCTTAGGCTAATATAATAGAAACTTGATCAGGAGACGGAAATTCGGGAAAGGAATGTGAGTGAGGTGTGTCCATGCTCTGTGAGGAGTTTTCTCCTAGTTTGATTACACCAACCCTAGGATATGTTGGGGAGTAGTTACTGACGAGCATGACTGTATGATTTACAAGTAAATGTGGCTGTGTATGTGTATTATATACAGAAGTGGAGACACACACACGCACATACAGAGAAACAGAGACAGGGAATGAATTTATAAAAGAAAACCAAGCTTCCAAACGAAGGGGACAGAAGAGAGAGCAAATCAAGTGAAGAAACTGTTTGATGCGTGAGGCTGTGACCTAGATCCCAGCACAATGGCTGGCTTATAATACCCATTCAACAAATATTTGTTCAATCTGAATAAATTTTTTTCTCCTAGTTTGTACATTGAGGATGACCTCTATGACCTTAAGATTCTGGATTTGAATTTGCTTCTGAGAATTTAATCAGGAGAACAAGTAATAAGTGGGATCACCATTGTGGGGTATTAACTCTGAGCAGTCACCTATCCTTGTGGAGTGTGACCAGAGGACTTGGAACATGATCCTAGCCTGGCTCTCAATCCTGGCTGTACATTAGAACCACCTGGGGAGCTTTGGAAGCATATGGCTGCCAGGCTGGACCTCTACTTGAACCTATTTAACCAGATTCTCCGGGGCTGGGGCCTGGGCATCAGCTTTTTCTTTTCTTTTCAAACATTCCCCAGGTGATTCTAATGGGATCCAGGGTTGGGCACTACTGGACTAAGGCATTTGTAGATGGGAAGAGTGGTAGCATCTGTCAGAAACCTCGATGTGCACTGGGCAGGTAAACCACAGTTCTCACCTGAATGAGCATGCCAGTCATGCTTCAAGGTTTCTAGGGTCATTTTATGAAATCTCTCTGAGCTTGGACTGAAGACATCCCAGCCCAGGGGCAGGACAGGCTGCTGCAAGGGCTGCTGCAGAGGAAGGAGATGAGATTTAGTGATTGGAATGGGCACTGACCTCTCAGCTACCAAACTGGTATAATTTTGAAATTTCATGTACCATGAGATTAGGTACCAAGGGGATAGTGTGAGGGAGGGGAAGGGCAGTGAAGAATCCTGGAGCCCCAGGGCCTTATAACACTGAAGATGCTGGACTGGGTCAGTGGAAGACTCAGTTGCCTGTTACCAAGGCTGCAAAGTTCTCCTAGGCCCTGGCTCCCCACAGCAGTGCTGACTACACCACACCCTGAGACTCTCACTCATTGCTGCTCCACGGCAAGACCATCAGAATGATCAGAGAGTCACTGGAGAGTTGTCAGAGTCTCTGGAGAGCTTGTGGAGTGTGACTGTGACCATGGGAGTGTATTTTATCTTGCCCTGAACCGAACGGTTGAGGGAAGATTTACTTACATTTTCAACAGGAGGGGGGTATCTGTCAGCTAAATAGCTCTAAGCACACTTCTAGTTTGCAAACAGCATCCCAGAAAAATAGACCTGAAGCTTCTGTAAGTAGCCTATCTCTTTTGAGATCTAAGTGCTCTCTCAGTGAAGGATGTTGTTGGATTCCATGAGGAATTCGGAAAGACCAGGGAAAAAGCAGTCTCAGGGAAGGCAAATTTTCAATGTCCTTGAATCTGGAGAATTAGAGATGATGAATATAAATGCTTCTCTAAAATGTGAAGCACTTGAGGAACACTCCTCTGTGCTTCCTGCCTCCTGACCTTTTTTTCCCAGAACCTTTCCTCAACTCTCCCCCTCCATCCTTGCTATGGATTGAATTGTGTCCGCTCCAAAAACACATAAGTTGAAGTCATAACTCCCAGTGCCTGTGAATGTGATCTTGTTTGGAAATAGGGTCTTTGAAGATAAATGGGTTAGGTTAACACGAGGTCGTGCTGGTGTAGGGTGGGTCCTTATCCAAAAGGAGTGGTGAAAGAGGAGAAGCAACAGAGAGACACACAGAAGGCAGATGCCCATGTGAAGAACCAGGCAGAGATTGGAGCGATTTATAAGCCAAGGAACATCAAGGAGTGCTGACTGCCACCAGAAGCTAGGAGAGAGGCATGGAACAGATTCTCCCTCAAAGCTTCAGAAGAAATCAACATGGCTGACACCCTGATTTTGGGCTCTAGCATCCCGAACTGTGAGATAATAAATTTCTATTCTTATAAACCATCCAGTTTGTGGTACTTTTTATGGCAGCCCCAGGAAACTAACACAGCCCTGTTCCCTCTCTCTCTCTCTTCTCCCTTCCAAAGATTCCATCTCAGCCATTATGTATTCGATGGAATCTAGCATACAGACACAGTTATTACTGACCAGCTTCTTTATCCTGGATAGTATGTCGCAAGTAGTCAAGACTATAGCTCTTGAAGGTAGTTTCACAGATTTAAGATGAAGAAACAGTATCCATATAGTTCCAGAATCAAGGAAGTCTGATGGCCAGCCAATAAAAAAACCATGAGACTGCAGGAGAGTGGATTTTACTCACTGGAGCCGGCATGGACTGTAGATTTGAAACGTTTGATTTATTGTTCCTATTTCATTCTGATAGAAAACTCTGCTTACCCTTATGGAAAGTTGAATGTGTTAGGTTCTTTAGCTAAGGTAGCTGATAAAATTTATTTCATATTCAAGGAAAGGGGCTCTTGTTATTCGCCATGTTCTCATTTTAATTATGATTTCCCTGGCATCATTTTTAACAAGAATAACCTAGGCCTGTAAGGAGTAATATCCCCTAATCAGTTCTTAAACCCACTCTCCCCTCTCCAAGTAACTGCTACAGCTATAGCTGCACAGATGAAACGAAATGGAGAACTGAGCAATTACCTGGTGAATCCGAACAGTGTAGAGTCAGCAGTCAATTAGAATAGTTCAATTACAGCAATTCTTTCCCCCTCCTTCTTCTCTCTCTCTATAAAATTATCACCTTAACTCTCCCTACTCCTTCTGCCCAGTGCTGGAGCTTGTTTTCTCATCCTCTGTCTTGGCCACCAACATCCTCCCTTGCCTGCTACAGCCCTTTCTACTGGGCTGTTTCCTCTGCCAGACTAGCCCTCATCTTCACTCCTCTGGGGAGATTCCTCCTCCCCCAGGGAGTAGGCTCAGGGTTGAGTGCCCCCTGGCATCAGGCTGACCCCTGATCTTGCCTATCATTTCTCAGGTGTCAGCCCACTGCCTGGACAGCCTGCGCCGGGGGCCCTGAGCCCACATGCCCCTTGACTTTCTAAGTGGTGGACCCTGGGCTTCTGCTCTTCCTTCTTTTTCAGATTCTTCTTGCATACCCTGTCAGCTCCCGGGCTTTTTCTCCAACACTGCTTACTCTTACTGGCTTTCTACACCAGGGACAGATGCCTGACCTAGCCCAGCATGATAAGGGGAACTTGCTCCTGGGATCAGGACCTTACAGATGTGGGAAGCCAGCCTGATGGGCCTTCTGAGGAAGGTTGTGGCCCTCTGCCTACCAGGGCTTTCAAGTAGTCCCTCTTGCCCACTAGCATCAGTCACTTGTCTGGGTCTTGCTTAGAGAGAGCCAATCCCATGTTTGACTGAAGCTTCACCATCAGCCAGGTCTTCCCCTTAGCAGCAGTCTAGTTGTTGGCCTCAAACACCTCTCCTCTGTGTGTCTTCTGGGAATAAGAGCCACCATACTAGACATTTATTTATTTATTCATTTGGTTAGCACATGTTCACTGAGCACCTACTATGTGCCAGGCACTCTGCTAGCTCCTAGGGACCCAGAGACAAACAATATATAGTTCTTATCCTTAAGGAGGAAAACCCGGGTGGTGTAGTAGTTAAGAGTGGCTAACCAAAAGATCAGAAGTTCGAATCCACCTGGTGCTCTTTGGAAACCATATGGGGCAGTTCTACTCTGTCCTACAGGGTCACTAGAGGTTGGAATTGACTTGACAGCAATGGGTTTTGGTTTATCCTTAAACCAATTCACCGGGGAAGTATTGATAGTGAGAGGCTACCTGGATGACGCAAATGGTTAAGCACTCAATTACTAGCTGAAAGGTTGGTGGTTCAAACTCACCCAGAAGCACCTCAGAAGACAGGCCTGGTGATCTGCTCCCAAAAGGTCACAGTCTTGAAAACCACGTGGAGAAGTTCTGCTCTACACAGACAAGGTTCCCATGAGTTGGCATTGACTCAAGTTCAACTAACAACAACAACAAATTATGATGAGGGATACACACAGGCATTGTGGACCCAGGTGGCGGGTGGGAGCAGGGTGGGGGATGGGTAATTCATTTGTCTTCACTTCTCTTTTCAGGCAGACACAGTCTCAAGGAAGCTAATATTTACCAGGTAATTACTATAGACCGGGAACTGTTTGTATTCACTGACCACTTAGTATTTGCTAGACATCCTTCAGTGTTTTACGTGTATGAACACAACTCTACGAAGAAACTGAGGAACAGGGAGGTTAAGTAACCAGCCCATATTCACATGGTAAGTAGCAGAGAAGCAGACCAGGTGTATTTTGTAGGAACTAAGTTACCTACTATCTCCTACCTGCTACCTCTCTGCAACACCTGGGCCTGCCTATCAAGGATCTCTCCTTTGTGTTAGACCCTGCTTCTACAGGGCTCGGCTTCTGTAGGCTACGATGTGGGGTTGCTCCCTGCAGCTGAGCAATGCAGAAGCCCTGTTGCTCCAACTTCCTAATCCCCACAGTCTGAACTTCTGCACCCATGCACTGTTAAAATAGGCAACTCCCTTTACCTCAGGCCCTATTTATTGACTTGATAGTAGTCAGAACGCTCCTTAGAAGCAAGGATGGTGAGACTGCATTGTCATGGATTGAATTATGTCCCCCACAAAATGTGTGTATCAACTTGGTTAGGCCATGATTCCCAGTTTTGAGTGGTTGTCCTACATTTTGTGATTGTAAATTACTGTTAAAAGGATTAAGGTGGGATTGTAATATCCCTCTTACTCAGGTAACCTCCCTATCCAGTTTAAAGAGAATTTCTCTGGAGTGTGGCCTGCACCACCTTTTATCTTTCAAGAGATAAAAGGAAAGGGAAGCAAGCAGAGAGTTGGGGACCTCATACCACCAAGAAAGCTGCATCAGAAGCAGAGCACGTCCTTTGGACACGGGGTTCCTGAGCCTGAGAAGCTCCTCGACCAGGGGAAGGTTGAGGACAAGGACCTTCCTCCAGAGCCGACAGAGAGTAAAAGCCTTCCGCTGGAGCTGAAGCCCTGAATTTGGACTTGTAACCTACTAGACTGTGAGAGAATAAATTTCTCTTTGTTAGAGCCATCCACTTGCGGTATTTCTGTTATAGCAGCACTAGATGACTAACAGGCGTCTTACATACTTTGGACATGTTGTCAGGAGGGATCAGTCCCTGGAGAAGGACATCATGCTCAGTAAAGTACGAGTCAGTGGAAAAGAGGAAGACCCTCAACGAGATGGACTGACACGTTGGCTGCAACAACGGGCTCAAGCATAACAACGATGGTAAGGATGGTGCAGAACTGGGCGGTGTTTCATTCTGTGGTACACAGGGTCGCTATGAGTCAGAATTGACTCGATGGCACCTAACAACAACAACAGTAGTTTTCACAATCTATAATTATCGTATTCATTTGTTCACTCGTTTATGGTCTGTTTTCCCAACTACAGTATACACCTTAGGAAGGTAGGGACCTATGTTATCTTCTTCAGAGCTACATTGCCAGTGCTTAGCGTCTTGCCTGGCCCATGCAGGCATTCCAGAAAGACCTTCTGGGTAAATTAATTGTGGTATGGATAAAGCACATTTCTTTCGAGGCTTCTCAGAAACAAGATTTTATTTTTTAAAAAGCCTGGGGCACAAAATGACTCTAGGAACTTGTACTTTAAATAATTGAGTAAAAATGAGACAGTCAAAGGATCATATGTGGTCCCCAACTCAGCTGTGGAGGACACTGAAGACATGGCTCTCTGCACCAAAGTCATATTAACACGTTTATTGATAATTAGCATCCTAAGTGGACCAAAGAACATTTGTACAGCTCTGGTAGCATAGCTACAGGTTTTGGTTTCACTTAAAGAATTGATTTGCCACCCAGGGTGCCCTCAGCATCTTCTTTTGTAGCAGAGGCTCCTTCCCACTCCCTTGTGGTAAGTTGCGTGTTTGAGGCAAACTTGACTGTTCTGAGTTTGCATGTAAGGTGGGTATTTTTCTGACACTCTCTGAACAGCTAATATGGTGCAGTGGAGAGGTGGAATTGGGCGTCGGAAGGCCTGCGTTCTACCCTGGACATAGGCAGCTCACAATTTATGTTGAGATTGGTGTCCTCGTTTGTAAAAAGGGGTAAACAATCCCTGCTCTGCCTGCCTCACAGACTCCTATAGGGTCTGATTAAAATAATGTACAGGGAAATGCTTCAGGCCCTGCACATATACATGGGAAAAATAATTACCTGGGGCAGCAGCGCTGAGTGGGAAGGACAGGAGCACTGGTGTCTGACAGCCCTGGGCTCAAATCCCAAGTCCAAGTATTTATTAGCTGTGACCTTCATTAAGCTACTTAAAATCCCTGCTCTTCAGGCTTGTCATCTGTGAAATGGGGAGAACACCACCACCCTTACATACAGTTATGAGAGACGAATGATTTTTGAAAAGCCCTTGGCACATAGGAAGTGCAGTGGTAATATTTTTCCCATTCATTTTACCTTGTCATTTAATCAGGTAATGACATCCCATTTGTTTTCTAGCCCTGCCACAACAAATTACCACAAATTCTGCAGCTTGACACAATACAGATCTATTGTCTCACAGATCTCTAGGTCAGAAGTCCAGTGGGCTCAGTTGGTCTTTCTGCCCAAGTATCCCAAGACCGAAATTAAGGCGTCAGCCACCTTTCTGGAGGCTCTGTAGGAGAATCTGCTTCCAGGCTCATTCAGGTTGTTGGCCGGATTGAATTCCATGTGGTTGCAGGGCTTAGGTCCCCCTTTCCTGGCTGCCTGGTGACTGGGGGTTGCTCTCAGATTCCAGAAGCCACCCACATTCCTTGGATTGTGGCCCTCTTCCGCCATCTTCAGAGCCAGCAACAGCAGGCAGCATCCTTCACACACTTTGAATCTCCCCTCTGCCTCCCTTGTCTGCTTCCCTCTTTTGCTTTTAAAGACCCATTCGATTACATTGAGCCCACCGGAACAACCCAGGATGATACAGGACCCTATTCTGAGGTCAGTGGTAGAATTCCCACCTTCTACGAGGGAGACCCAGATTCAACGTCTGATCAATGCATCTCAAGCGCAGCCACCGCTCATCTGTTGGTGGAAGCTTGTGTGTTGCCATGATGCTGAACAGGTTTCAGTGGAGCTTCTAGACTGAGATGGACTAGGAAGAAAGGCCTGGGGATCCGCTTCTGAAAACCAGCCAATGAAAACCCTATGGATTACAACTGTCCGATCCATAACCTATCATGGGGATGTCACAGGACTGGACAGCATTTTGTTTTGCTGTGTGGGGGGTCACCATGAGCCGGTGGACAACTAGAAGGCAGCTAAAGACACCAACAACCTTAATTTCATCAACAACGTTCCTTTTGCCATGTAATGTGACACACTCACAGGTTCCGGGATTATGGCATGGGCATATGCCTGCCACAACCATATGTTCATATCCTATTGTTTCATATGTGTTGACAATCTCTCCTTAACAGTATTTAATATTCAACGTATTTAGCTCAGTCCCTGGCATAGAGTAAGCTCTTGACCGATATTAGTTTCTGATTTTTGTTGTTGATAAACAGAAGCCAATAGGTCTTTTGTTTTCTCCATAGCTCCAAGCAAATCCATCTTGTTGAGGCCCATCTCCTTTACCACTTAACTAACGGAAGCCTTTTGTGTTCTCAGCTCTTCCCCACCAACCTGGGTTCAGTGCCAATCCTCTGTGCTCCTGTATTATAGCACTTAACCACATTTAATTGTCCATGCCCATTTCCTTGTAACTCTTCCACCAGACTCTGAGTTTTTTAAGGACAGAAACCGACACTTTGTTCAGTTCATTTAGTAGAGTGTTTGGTATGTAGTATATGCTCAATAAATGTTTATTGAATAAATGTATGATGAGAAAATCTATTACACACTTGAAAAATAATTGATCAAATAAATACTGGTGGGAATCCATCCCTTAAACAACACAAAATATTGAAATATTTATTCAGGAACAAGAAAATGTTTGAATATAGATGCTGTGCTTCCTAAGGGAATTGTCTTTACACAGAGGTTTCTTGAAAAATAAATATAGGTTGTGTTTGTGATGTACCCAGGCCCAGATCTTGTGGAAGAAGGAAGTTCTGAAATAGCTGCAGACTCCTGGTAACTACAGTGCTTGGAATTCACTGAATGATTTTGTCACTTTTTTTGTCTCTGAATGCATCAGGGAAAAAATAAACACAGTATTGAAATAAAGGCACATCAGCTTGGCTCACTTCTTGTTTGCTAGAACCTATTATATCTTACAGTAAAACTGGACCCTACTGCTATTCCTTTTGGAAATTCAAAAGTAGCTGTTCTTCCTGCTTTTTGAATTTAAAAATTTTTTTCATATGTTCGGTGCTCATTTTCTATCCATTTGTGAGGTGTCCTAATGTACTGCAAGGGGTTAGTGGCCAATAATGATCAAGTAAGAACAGTGCTCACGGGTAGTATATTTCCTGGTGCTGTTTGTGTGTGTGTGTTTTCTATATCTTATTTATTTTTTCTATTTTGGTTTGTCAACTGCCCACAGGACTTCAGCTGAGCCAGGAGGCCAGGCTTCTCTTGCCTGGGCCAGGATCCCTTAACAGCTGTTTTGAGCTTGGCTAGTCCTTTTGCAATAATTGCTCCCACTCAGGGACTTTGGTCTTTTGATATTTATTTTTAGGTTCAATATAGTCTCCATTATTTTAAAGGAACAGTTTTATTATCTGAAACAAACATCTACAAATGAAAAATTGGAGCCAAATCACAGGCTTCAGGACCCAGATGAGAAATAAAGAAAAATTATATATAGCCATAAATGCTTTCTTTGCAGTTTCCTGCTGTCTACTGTGCTGGGATACATTTTCTACCCTCACAAACCAGTGATTAGCCATCAGATCATGTCTCGATGTTATAAATGTGCTGCCCTCTACTGGAAGTCTGGGAATCCTGATTTCCTTTGGATTCAGTTCTCCATTTTGCAATCACTGTCCAGCTCAGCTGTGAGGCTCCTATGTTCCATTGAACAGTTTCACTGAAGCCAGATCTCAATGGCTACCTCTGGTTGACTTCCCTTGCACAACTACTTTCAATTTAACAAATATTTATTGAACACCACTGTGTGTCAGGTATTGTTCAACAAATATTTGCTGAATTGAAAATAATTTGTGCAAAGGAGGTCAACCAGAGGTAGCCATTAAGATCTGCTTTCAAAAAACTTATGATCTGTTGAAGGAGATGACGTAGACACAAATAAATATAATGGAAAGCCAATTGCGTGAAGTTCTGTAACTTCAAGAGAATTTAAGTGCCATGTGGCCAGGGGCACAGCCAAGAAGAATCAGGGCTTAGCATTGGACCAATGCCTTACATATGGTAGATATTTCATATCTGTTTTCTGCATGATTTTGGGCAGATGATTTAATTAGACCTTGTAGAGTCAGGAAGGGCTATACAGGAGGGAATGCAGTCAAGCTTCTTGGGACTCTTCCTGCCCACATTCTGAGCATTATTAGAAGCAGAGGGTGACTTTAGCTGCAGCATGGTAGAGCAGCAGCATGACCAGGAGCCACATACGTTATGTGGCACAACTTACAACTGCAGCAGTGTTTAACATGTGAACATACAAGCTTAAGATAATAAATCTATTCTTGATACGCTCCTCCTCCCCCCTTTCTATTGGTGTGTCTCTATTAACTTCAATAAAAAAAAATCAATATACAACCTATATTTGATAACTTTGCTTTGTGCTTATTTCTCACAAACTTCTTGATGTATTGTTTGCAGGTTTTAATTATAAAGTTTATTCCCTGAAAATATTATATACTTGGTTCTTATGATTGCCTGTGTTGAATTTTTTTGAGATCTCTCTCTCTCTCATTTGTTTTCCCTGTGTATAGATATGAATATTTATTTAATGCTCTTGCCTTTCCATTTGGAGTACTCCCTGGAGTAATACTAGCAAAGCTGATCTAAACCACTGCCATTGAGTCAATTCTGACTCATAGTGACTCTATAGGACAGAGTAGAACTGCACCATAGCGTTTCCAAGGAGCTCCTGGCGGATTTGAAATGCCGACCTCTTGGTTAACAGCCGTAGCACTTGACCACCAGGGTTTCCAAAGCTGATCTAGTAGTGGCAAATTCCCAGAGCAATATAACATACCAAGGGTCTTTCATAAGAATCTGTGTGAATTTCTCCCTAGAAACTCTAGAGACCAGAAGACAACGAAGTGACATATATAAAATACTGAATGAAAACAATTGCCAATCAAGAGTTCTTTACCCGGAAAAGTTGTCATTCAAAACTGAGGGGAAAATCAAGACATTCCCAAACAAACAGTTTTTGGTTTTATATTTAGGTCTTTGATCCATTTTGAATTAGTTTTTGTGTATGATGTGAAGTATTTTTTTTTTTTCAGATGGACATCCAGTTTTGCCAACACCATTTGTTAAAAAGACTGCCTTTTCCCCATTTGATGGACTTTGGGCCTTTGTTGAAGATCTGGTGACTGTAGGTGAATGGATTTACTTCTGGGTTCTCAATTCTGTTCTATTGGTTAGTGTGTCTGTCGTAGTACCAGTACCAGGTCATTTTTTCTTTTTAATTTTTATTGTGCTTCAAGAGAAGGTTTACAAATCAAGTCAGTCTCTCATAAAAATTTATATACACCTTGCTTTGTATATACTCCTAGTTGCTCTCCCTCTAATGAGACAGCACAATCCTTCTTCCACCCTGTATTCCTGGGTCCATTCATCCAGTTTCTGTCCCTGTCTGCCTTCTCACCTCCCCTCCAGACAGCCCACAGAGTCTCATGTGTCTACTTGAGCCAAGAAACTCACTTCTCACCAGTATCATTTTCTGTCTTATAGTCCTGTCCAATCCCTGTATGAAGAGTTGGCTTTGGGATGGTTCCAGTCTTGGGCTAACAGAAGGTCTGGGGACCATGACCTCTGGGGTCAGAGTCTCAGTCAGACCATTAAGTCTGGTCTTTTTATGAGAATTTGAGGTCTACATCCTACTGCTCTCCTGCTCCATCAGGGATTCTCTGTTGTTTTCCCTGTCGGGGCAGTCATCAATTATAGCTGGGCACCATCTAGTTCTTCTGGTCTCAAGCTGATGTAGTCTCTGATTTACTTGGCCCTTTCTGTCTCTTGGAAACCCTGGTGGCATAGTGGTTAAGTACCACGGCTGCTAACCAAAAGGTTGGCAGTTTGAATCCACCAGACGTACCTTGGAAACTCTATGGGGCAGTTCTACTATGTCCTATAGGGTTGCTATGAGTCAGAATCGACTTGATGGCAACAAATTTTCTGTCTCTTGGGGTCATAATTACCTTGTGTCTTTGGTGTTCTTTATTGTCCTTTGCTCCAGGTGGATTGAGACCAATTGATGCATCTTAGATGGCTGCTTGCTAGCGTTTAAGACTCCAGATGTACCAGGCTGTTTTGACCACCGTAGCTGTATAGTAGGTTCTGACATCAGGTAGTGTGAGTCCTCCTACTTTCTTCTTCTTCTTCAATAGTGCTTTACTTATCTGGGGTCTCTTCCCTTCCCACATAAAGTTAATGATTAGTTTTTCCATCTCTTTAAAGAATGCTGTTGGTATTTGGATTGGGATTGCATTTCATATGTAGATTGCTCTGGGTTGCTCTGGGTAGAATTGTCATTTTCACATCTTCAGTCTACCTATCCATGAGCATGGTATGTTTTTCCATTTACGTAGGTCTCTTTTGGTTTCTTGTAGTAGTGTTTTATAGTTTTCTTCATATAGGTGTTTTACATCCCTGGTTAGACTTATTCATAAGTATCGTATATTTTTAGGGGCTATTATAAATGGTGGAAACCCTGGTGGCATAGTGGTTATGTGCTACAGCTGCTAACCAGGAGGTCAGGAGTTCAAATCCACCAGGAGCTCCTTGGAAACTCTATGGGGCAGTTCTACACTGTCCTATAGGGTCACTATGAGTCGGAATCAACTGGATGGCAACAGGTTTGGTTTTGGTTATTATAAATGGTATTGTTTTCTTGATTTCCTTTTTGTAGTTCTCTTCATTGGTGTATAGGAATCCAGCTGATTTTTGTATGTTTATCTTGTGTTCTGCAACTCTGCTGAATCTTTCTATTAGTTCCCTTTTTTTTTTTTTTAAGTCTGTTCTGTTACTTTCTGTCTCTTTATGGGTGCATTTAAGCCATTTATGTTCAGTATGATTATTGACAGATGTGAGCTTATTGCTGTCATTTCATAGAGCTTTTTCTTTATGGTACTGACTTTTCCTTTGTTCCTCTTACTCTTCTGTGCTGAATTTCTTTTGTTTGTGTATTTATTAATTTCTTTTGTTTTTGTAGATTTTGTGTTTACTGAGGCTTTATGTTTTTCTTCATTTTAACGAGTAAGCTTGTTAACTTCCTTTGTGGTTACCTGGAAATTTACTCCTATCTTCTTAAGTTTAAACCAGTCTTTTATTACTTAATAATGTCTTGACTTCCTCTCCATTTGAGAGTTCCATACCTACACCGTTTATTCTCTCTTTTATTGTTCTAATGTTAGATTTCTTGACTGAATCCTATATTTCCTCTGGGCTTGTTTGCTTTTATTTGGGGGGGGGGTGTACTTTTCTGTAAAAAAAAAAAAAAGTTTTTTTTTTTTACTTTTCTGTTGTTTTTCTTGCCACTTGATAAGTGCAGTTATTTTGTCTTCTAGTTCACTTATTCTACCTTCTTTCTGTTTGACTTTATTGTTGAGTGTTTATCTTGCTTTTCCTAATTCAGTTACTTTATTGTCCAGTTCCAGTAGTTCTCTTTAGGTTTTTTTTTTGATGTTTTCAATTTCCTTGTTGATTCTTTCATTTTGTTCCTCTGTTTGTTTTCTGATCTCTGCTAGTTTGTTTTCTGTGTGCTTTTTGCTTTCTTTAAACATATTTAGCACTATAGTCTTAAAATTATCAATTCGTCGCCTTAGTCTGGCTTCCACAGAAGAAATGACCTCTTCCTCATATTTTGCTTTTGATTGGTCTTTCTTCTCTTGTGATTTTGTGTGTTTTATTATTTTTTGTTGAGCTTGGGCCGTTTCGCTATCTTTTTTTTTTTTTTACTTTAAATTTTGCATTCTGGTTTATGGGGGAAAATTTTCTGATGGGCGCCCTGGTGGTACAGTGGCTACGCACCCAGCTGCCAACTGAAAGCCTGGGACCTGCGCCCACCTGCTGCTCTGTGGGAGAAAGATGCAGTAGCTTGCCTCCACAAAGGCTCACAGCCCTGGGAACTCCACGGGGCAATTCTACTCCTCTCCACAGGGTCTCTATGAGTCAGAATTGACCCAGCAGCAGTGGGCTTGGTATCTTCTCCTGAAAACCACTAGAAGGCACTCTTATCCTTAGGTTTTCTTCAGCATTGATTTGGGAGTTCTGGATGCTTCATCTTTGGAATTCCATATGCATGTGTGGGGATGTTTAGCTGGGCACAGACGCTTATGTAAGTGGTGGATCTTCACTTTCCTGTGGTGAAGGTGGGGGCTTTCTATGTCTTTTGATCATAGGTACCCCTGCACCCTCTCCCACACAGTCCCACTGTGGACAGGGAGCCAGCTGTTTCCCTCTGTGTCTCCTGTCAGTCTGAAGTAATCTCTGCACCCTGCGGCCCTTGAAGCTCCTCCTCGTCCTAGTGCCTGTCCATCTCAGGTCTCAGTGAGATTCAACAGCATTCTCTAACAGCATGATGGTCTCCCTTCAACCCCTCCCAATTGCATGGCCTGTGAACTCCCACAGCCAATTTGTGCCACCTTCAAAAATCAGGCTACAGCTTCCTCAGATTAGCTGTCTTTCTGTATTCCATGTTTGGGGTGTTGCCCAGCCCTGTCCCCAAATGGCTGCAATGAGTGAGTGCTACCAATGTTAGTGGTAAATTCTCCAGCTTCTTTGCCATCCTTGCTCCTCCTTTCTCCCACTTCTGGACTCATCCCAACTCTCCACCACCTCATCTGCTGTCTGGAATTTTAAATCACAGTCTATGCTCACTTTTATTCATTATTCAGAGGGTTAGTTGCTGGTGGAGTAAATGAGATTATCCAATCACTTCACCATCATGCTCTGTCCCTCTAATAAATGATTTTTTTTAATAAATGAAATGAATTTGGTGGAAAACTCTAGTTTAAGGAAAGACTAATGAACTAGTTTTCATCTTTTGTACATAATGTCAGTCAAAGTAGGATAGGCCTATTCTCAATACTCTGCTTTAATGGATCTCAAAGAACTGTCAAAGGAAGAAAGTACGAGAGAGAAAAGGCCAAATATGCAAAGCCAGAGCCCTTATTAACAAACAGATAGAGCAGGAAGATTGGGAACATTTGTTTATAACTGGTCTTATGAAATGCTTCATGAAAAAGAAAACTTTGTTGGAATAAGATTGGGAAATGTCATTTAATATTTTCTATTCACTCAGGAAAGGCGTGCCCCAGGGTTGTAACCTTTCACCATTCAATATATTCAATACCTATTCAATCTGTATGCTAAGCAAATAATCCCAGAAGCTTGACTATATGAAGAAGAACAGGGCGTTAGGATTGGAGGAAGACTCATTAACAACCTGCGTTATGCAGATGACACAACCTTGCTTGCCAAAAGTGAAGAGGACTTGAGGCACTTACTTCTGAAGGCCAAAGACCACAGCCTTTAGTATGGATTACACCTCAACATAAAGAAAACAAAAATCCTCACAGCTGGACCAATGAGCAACATCAGGTTAAAAGGAGAAAAGATTGAAGCTGTCAAGGATTCATTTTACTTGGATCCACAATCAACACTCATGGAAGCAGCAGTCAAGAAATCAAAAGATGCATTGCATTGGGCAAATCTGCTACAAAAGACCTCTTTAAAGTGTGGAAAAGCGAAGATGTCACCTTGAAAACTAAGGTGTGCCTGATCGAAGCTATAGTGTTTTCAATCACTTTATATGCATGTGAAAGCTGGGTGATGAATAAGGAAGACTAAAGAAGAATTGATGCCTTTGAATTGTGGTGTTGGGGAAGAATATTGCATATACCGTGGACTGCCCCAAAACATAAAAATCTGTCTTGGAAAAGTACAACTAGAATGCTCCTTAGAAGCAAGGATGGATATACTTTGGACATGTTGTCAGCTGGGATCAGTCCCTGGAGAAGGACACCATGCTTGGTAAAGTAGAGGGTCAGTGAAAAAAAGGAAGACCCTCAAAGAGATGGATTAACACAGTGTCTGCAACAATGGGCTCAAGCATAATAATGATTGTGAGGATGGCTTAAGACTGGACAATGCTTTGTTATGTTGTATGTAGGGTTACAGTGAGCCAGAACTGACTTGATGGCACCTAACAACAACATTCTTTCAGATAACAAATATTTTTAAATGCCTGTGCTATGTGTTATGCATTTTTTTATGTGTTATGTATTGCTCTATGCACTAGAGATACAGCAGTAAACAGCATGAATCAAAGTCTCTGACTTCATGAAGCTTACACTCTAATGTGATAGACAAAAAATAAACAAAATAAGAAATCAAAATAAGTAGTATGCTAGAGTATTAAGTGTTATGGAGAAAAAAATATGAAGTAGGAAAGGGTATTGAAAGTGTTGGGGAGAGAAATGTCAGATTTTTGAGTGGAAGGTCAAGGAAGATCTCATCAAAAAGTTACATTTGAGTAAAGACCTGAAAGAAGAGAGGAAGGGAGGTGGGTGAGTATTGGGGTAAAGAGTGAGGCAGTTAGAGGGATCAGTGGTTGCTGAGTGTTTACAGGAATAGAGAGGGGGCCAGTGTGGCTGCAGCCCAGTGAGAGAGAAAGAAAAGATGAGAAATGTGGGTAGGAGCCATGGAGGAGCAATCATATAGGGTTTTGTAGGTCTTAGTGGGGACTCTGGCTTTCATTCTCAGTAAATTGGGAGCCATTGCAGGGTGTTGAGGAGAGGGGGTGATGTGACAAGTTAAAACAAAGCACTCAGCCTTGATTCTGTGTTGAAAATAGACTCAAAAGGGAAAGGGTGGAACTAGAAGTATCAGGAGGTTCTTTGGATCAACCAGGTGAGGAATGATGGTGACCTGGACCAGGGTGGTGGAGTGGGGTTATGAGAAGTGGTTAAATTTTGTATATATTTGGTAAAGCTTACAGGATTTACTGATGGATGAAAAATGGGATATGGGAGAAATAAAGGAATCAAGAATGGTATTAAGATTTTTGGCTCGAGTAACTAGAAAAATGAAGTTGCCATTAATTGTGGTGGGGAAGACTTGGGGAGGAGAGTTTGGAGGCATATCAATTTAAGTTTCATATATTTATTAGACATTTCATTGGGGTTTATAAATAGGTAGTCTGGCATTCAGAGGAGATTTGTGAGTTAGAGATATAAATTGAGGAGTTGTCAGCATATAGATAGTATTCAAAGACATGAGACTGTTTGAAGTCACTCAGAGTATGGGTGCAGACAACGAAGAGAAAAAGAACCAAGGATTGAGCCCTGGAATTCTTTTAGGGTCACAACTCTTGAATTCTCAACACTGACAATGACAATCTCTGAAGAAAATAAACTGGTTTAAGCTGGCTTTTCCCATTTTATTTGACCATGGAACTCTCTTTCCTCCTATGGAACAATGAAATTGATGTTCCACTGAACACACGTTGGAGAAGACAACTTTAGGCCTGGGAGATAGCCTGGGACCAGAAAGAAAAGGACTTTCCATGCTCTGCTAATTGGTTTGGACTTTACCTTTCAGGTGGTGGGATGTCAGGGAGGGGTTTTAAGAGAAGTAACAGAACTGCAGCATGGAAGGCACTTTGGAGAGGGGAGTCTGAAGGAAGAAGACAGATAATAGGTGCTTGCAATAGCGTGGTGAATGATGATGAAGAAACCCTGAATGTTGGCATTGGGAATGGAGATAATCAGATTAAATGGGTGTCTATGAAGTTTAAAATCTTCAAGGGTTGATGACTGTGATGGCTAAGGTTGTGTGTCAACTTGGCTGGGGTCTGGCCATTATGATATAGTTTAGCAGTTATGTAATAATGTAATCACCTAATGATGATATCTAATATAATGTAATCTCCTCCATGACGAGATCTGCTTTGAGCAGTCAATTAGTTGAAAGGAAGTTTCCTTGGGGGTATGGTTTGCATTTGATATATGTGGACTTTCTGGCAAAGCTTGCTGGCTTTTGCTGTGCTCTGGATCCTGCATTCAGCTCATTATCGTCTGAACTCTGTTCTTGGAACTTGAACTAGCAGCCTGCCATTTTACCTGCTGATCTTGGATTCGTCAGCCTCCATAGGCCGTGAGCCAGCAGCCTGATGTCTGACCTGCCCGTCTCGGGTTCTTCAGCCCCTGCAGGTACATGAGTCGGGAGAAACCTCTGGCATGAAGCTTGACCTACGGACTTGGGCCTTTCCAGTCTATACAATCGCATAAGCCATTTCCTTGACATAAATCTCTCTCTCTCTTTGACTGTGTATATATACTCTTCATTGGTTTTGCTTCTCTAGAGATCCCAGCCTAAGATATTTGGTATTGAGAGTGGTTCTAGAGAAAAAATGTAAGGATGAGTTTTCTAAATTGGTTCTCAAGTGTGATTAGTTTTAAAGATATTAATGACTGCTTCTTGTAGTAAAGAGGGCACTGCTAATCCATGGTATGAAGTGGCAATAGAAATAAGTAAAATATGACCACCAATAGATCAAATATTGGTGAGAGACAAGGCTCTGGATGATCACATGTTTGATACATTTCCACAGTTTTGTCAGAAAGAAAAGTATAAGGAAATTTGTTGGCTAGTCCTACTTTCACTAGACAAAGTGGTAAAAGAAAGAGATGAGCTTAGGGCTTTAGAATCAAAGCTCAAGTGCCACATAAATGACCTCAAAGTTGCCACTTGTGTCCTGAAAGAAAGACTTGTTGCTTGTAGTAACAGTTGATATTGTCAGAAATCAAACCCAGAGTCTTATCGAAGAATAGCTGAATTACAACACCAATTGAATTTCCAACCTCAAACAGTGTCTGAAGTTAAAGTGAGGGTGTTGATTGTGATGAAACGGACCCTGAAACTCAGGATGGGGACTTACGGGCAGATAATCAGGAAGCTGAAGACACTTCAATTCCACTGAATTGCTTATGCCAACAAAACCACTAGCCCCACACCACCACCCCCTTCTGATGAGATTAGCCCAGCTGTGTCTGAAAAGCCTTTGAGATATTGCCTAAGGCAGCATCTGAATCATTGTCTGGGGGCATTGCCTGAGGCAGATGCCTTACAAGGCATTACTAATTATTCTTAAAACACATCCCCACCACCCATTTTTGCTTCTAGACCTATAACTAGGCTTAAGTAGCAGCAAGCCCCAAAAGGTGAAGTACAAAGTATGACTCAGGAGGAGGTGAGTTACATTCCAAAAGAACTGCTTGACTTTTTAAAATATGTACAAACAGAAACCTGGGAAATATGTGTGGGAATGACTATTAAGGATTTGGGATAATTTTGAAAGGAAAATAAAAGTGGGTCAGTCTGGATTTATTGATACGGGCCCGCTAAGCACAGATTCTTCATTCAATGTTTCAACTTGAGAGGTTAGGAAAGGATCTAATCATTTATTTGGTTGAGCCAATAAAGCATGGATTTTCTTTTACATGGTGGCCTACACTAAATCAAGTTGAAGTACCAGACCTGCCTTGGTATACTGTAGAAGAAGGTATTCAAAGGCTTAGGGAAATTGGCACGTTAGAGTGAATTTATCAGTTAGATTCACAGACCCACACAAGAAGTGCCCAAAGGACACGTCTTTTCCTGCAATGGTGAGGAACAAATTTGTAAAGACCTCATGATGGTAGGGGCCAATTGGCTACAAAGACAAGGTGGGTGTGGTTACTGTAATGGGCAGTGGAGTTAAAGAAGTAACCAGAATAGTCTGACTCATATGGTCTTATGGCATTGGCTACTCAGTCACGGTGTCCTAGGAGTGAAATAGTTGGGAAATCTACCAAATATTTACTTTATCGGTACAGTGGAAGAATTCTAGGTCAAGTGAACAGCAGTCTAACTCGAATCACCAGAATAGAGTCATGGCCCCTCAGTAATTCCCAGCCTTGAGGCAGTTTACAGACCTACAACCCGTGAATGAAGAGGAGGCTGGGCTCCCTTGAGGAAGGATCCCACTACACTGCCAAAAATTTATTCCATTAATTTTTCTCCTAGCTTTACCCAAAGGGATCTGAGGCCTTTTATGAGTGTGACTGTTCTTTGGGGAAAAGGAAATAATCAGACTTTTCAGGGATTACTGGATACTGATTCTAAACGGGCACTAATTCCAGGAGACCCAATACTTCACTGTGCCCCACTAGTCAGAGCGGGGGCTTGTGAAAATCAGGTTAGTAGAATTTTAGTTCATGTCTATCTTACAGTGAGCCTAGTAGGCCCCCGAATCCATCCTGTAGTCATTTCCCAGTTCCAGAGTGCATATTGGAATAGAAATACTCAGTAACTGGAAGAATCCACACACTGGATCCCTGACATGTGGAGTAAGGGCTATTACAGTAGGAAAGGCTAAGTGGAAGCTGTTAGAAATGCCCCTAACTAGGAAAATAGTAAACCAAAGGCAATAGCACATTCCTGGAGGAACTTCAGAGATTACTGCCACCGTCAAGGACTTGAAGAATGCAGGGGTGGTGATTTCCATCACATCCCCATTCAACTCGCCCATTTGGTCTGTGCAAAAAACAGAAGGATCTTGGAGAATAATGGTGGATTATCAAAAACTTAACCAAGGTGGTGACTCCAATTACAGCTGCTGTTCCAGATGTAGATTTGTTGCTTGGGCAAATTAATTTATCTCCTGGTAGCTGGTATGTAGCTATTGATTTGGCTAATGTGTTTTTCTCCATAACTGTTTTGAAGGATCACCAGAAACTGTTTGCCTTCAACTGGCAAGGCCAGAAATACACATTTACTGTCCTACCTCAGAGGTGCATCAACTGTCCAGCCTTATGTCATAAGTTAGTCTGCAGGGACTTTGATCACTTTTCCTTTCCAGCAGACATGACACTGGTCCATTACATTGATGACATTATGACATTAGTAAGGAAGAAGTGTCAATGACTCTAGACTTATTGGTGAAAGGTTTGTGTGCTAGAGGGAGGGAAATTAATCCAACACAAATTGAGGCATCTTCCTCCTCAGTGAAATTTCTAGGAGTCCAGTGATGTGGTGCATGTTAAGATATTCCTTCTAAGTTATTGCATCTGGCCCTTCCTACAACTAAAATGGAGGCACAATGTCTGGTGGGCCTCTTTGGATTTTGGAAGCAACATATCCCTTGTTTGGGTGTGCTACTCCAGGCTATTTATCAAGTGATTTGAAAAGCTGCTAGTTTTCAGTGAGCCCCAGAATAAGAGAAAGTTCTGCAACAGGTTCAGGCTGCCATGCAAGTGGCACTGCACTTGGGCCACTTGATCTGGTGGATCCAATGGTACTTGAATTATCAGTGGCAGATAGAGATGCTGTTTGGAGTCTTTGGTAGGCTCCTATTGGTGAATCACAGTGGGGACCCTTAGGATTTTGGAGAAATGTTCTGCTATCTTCTACAGAAAACTACTCTCCTTTTGAGAAAAAGTTTTTTGTTTGTTACTGGGCCTTAGTAGAGACTGAACACTTAACCATCAGCCACAAAGTCACCAAGTGGCCTAGCTACCCATCATAAACTGGGTGTTGTCTGACCCAAAAAGCCGTAAAGTTGGATGTGCATAGTAGCACTCCATCATTAAATGGAAGTGGTATATGAGTCGACGGCATTGGTTTGGTGGGTTTTTATATGTGAGATTGGGCTCGAGCAGGAATTGAAGGCACAAATCTCCACTCTTGTCACATTACCCAAATGCACATGGTCCCGCTCTTGTCATCTTACCTTCCATCTCCCAGCCTGCACGTATGACTTCATGGGAGTTCCTAATGAACATCTGACTGAGGAAGAGAAAACTCATGCCTGGTTTACAGATGGTCCTGTGCAATATACAAGCTCCACTTGAACATGGACAGCAACAGCACTATAGCCCATCTCTGGGTTATCCCTGAGGGGCAGTGGTGAAGGAAAATTCTTCCAGTGGGCAGGACTTCAATCAGTGCACCTGGTTGTTCACTTTGCTTGGAAGGAGAAATGAACAGATGTGTGAAAGTATACTGCTTCATGGGTTATGGCCAATGGGTTTGTTGTTTAGTCAGGGACTTGGAAGGAACATCATTGGAAAATTGGGGACAAGGAGGTATGGGGAAGAGTATGTGGATAAACCTCTTTGAGTGGGCCATAGAAGTGAAGATATTTGTGTCTCAAGTGAATGTTCACCAAAGGGTAATCTCTTCAGAAGAGAATTTTAACAATCAAGTGGGTAGGATGATGTGTTCCTTATCCACTCCCATCATTGCCCAGTGGGCTCATGAACAAAGTGGCCATGGTGGCAGTGGTGGAGGTTATGTGTGGGCTTAGCAACATGGACTCTCACTCACTAAGGCTGACTTGGCTACAGACACTGCCAAGCGCCCAGTCTGTCAGCAGCAGAGACCAACACTGAGTTCCTGATATGGCACCATCCCTCAAGGTGATCAGCCAGCAACCTGGTGGTAGGTTGATTACATTGGACTGTTTCCATCATGGAAAGGGCAGTGTTTTGTTCTTACTGGAATAGACACTTATTCTGGATACAGATTTGCCATCTCTGCATGCATTGCTTCTGCCACACTACCACCCGTGGATTTACAGAATGTCTTATCCACCATCATGATATCCCATACAGCATCACCTCAGATCAAGGGACTCGCTTCATAGCAAGTATATGTAGCAATTGGCCCACGCTCTTGGAATTCACTGGTCTTACCATGTACCCTATCATCCTGAAGCAGCTGGCTTGATAGAATGATGGAATGGCCTTCTAAAGACATAATTATGGCACCAGCTAGGTGGCAATACCTTATAGGGTTGGAGCAATGTTCTCCAGGAGGCTGTATATGATCTAAACCAGCATCCACTATACGGTGCTCTTTCTCCCAAAACCAGAATTCGTGGGTCCAGCAATCAAAGGGTGGAAATTGGAGTGGCACCATTTAACAATTACCCCTAGTAACCCACTAGTAAAATTTTTGCTTCCTGTTCCCGTGAACCTATGCTCTGCAAGTCTAGAGGTCTTAGTTCCAAAGGAAGGAATGCTCCCACCTGGAGAAACATCACTAATTCCATTGAACTGAAAGTTAAGTATGCCACTGAGCCACTTTGGGGTCCTTATGCCTCTGGATCAACAGGCAAAGAAGAGAGTTACCATATTGGCTGGTGTGATTGATCCTGATTGCCAAAGGGAAATCGGGTTGATATTACTTAATGGAGGTGACCCCCACGTGTCTGTCAGTTTGTCGTACTGTGGGGGGTTTGCATGTTGCTGTGATGCTGGAAGCTATGCCACCGGTATTCAGACACCAGCAGGGCCACCTATGGAGGAGAGGTTTCAGCTGAGCTTTCAGGCTAAGATAGATTAGGAAGAAGGACCCAGCAGTCTACTTCTGAAAAGTTAGTCAGTGAAAACTTTATGAATAGCAGCAGAACATTGTCTGATACAGTGCTGGAAGATGAGTCCCCCAGGAAGACCTTCAACGAGGTGGATCGACACAGTGGCTGCAACAGTGAGCTCAAGCATAACAACGACTGTAAGGATGGCGCAGGACCGGGCTGTGTTTCGTTCTGTTGTGCATAGGGTTGCTATGAGTCGGAACCAACCTGACGGCACCTAACAACAACAATGGAGGTGAAGGAGAGTATGTCTGGAGTGCGGGAGATGCCTTAGGGTGCTTCTTAGTACTACCATGCTTTGTGGTTAAAGTCAGTGGAAAAGTACAGCAGCCCAATTTCAACATGACTACTAACCACCCAGACCCTTCAGGAATGAAGATTTGGGTCACCCCACCAGGCAAAGAACCATGACCAGATGAGATGCTTCTGAGGGTAAAGGAAATATGGAATGGGTGGTAGAGGGAGGTAATTCTAAACGCCAGCTACGACCATGTGGCCAATTGCAGATATGAGGACTGTAATTTTATAAGCATTTCTTTCTTGTATGTATGCTTCTAATATTTTTATTTTCTTCACTTATAAAATATAAGATGTATATAGGGCTAGTAAGTTTTCAGTTGTATGCGTGTTAGCTGTATCACATTAAGCACAAGTATGACTTTATAATTGTCTTTATTCAGAGGTTATATACGGTTTAAGGAGGTGTGTACAGGTGCCAAGTTGACAAGGAGTGGACTGTGATCGTTAAGGTTGTGTGTCAACTTGGCTGGGCCATGATTCTCAGTGGTCTGGGAGTTATGATATAGTTTGGCAGTTATGTAATGATGCAATCACCTCCATGATGATATCTGATATAATGTAGTCTCCTCTACAATGAGATCTGCTGTGAGCAGTCAATCAGTTTTAAGGGAGTTTCCTTTGGGGTATGGCTGCATCCAGTGTACATGGACTTTCTGGTAAAGGTTTCTGGCTTTTGCTGTGCTCTGGATTCTGCATTCAGTTGGTCATCATCTGAACTCATGTTCTTGCGACATGAGCCAGCAGCCCGCCGCCTGACCTGCCTATCTTGGGCTTGTCAGCTCCTGCAGGTATGTGAGTCAGGAGAAACCCCCGATCTGATAACTGACTCACGGACTTAGGACTTTCTAGCCTCTGCAACTCTGTGAGCCATTTCCTTGGTATAAATCTCTCTGGTTTTGCTTCTCTAGAGAACCCAGACTAAGAGAATGACCAATGAGATACAGTAGGTAATGAAAAAGATTCTTTGACAGCTCTGAGGTTCTGGCTTGGGTTGGATGTTCTATAATTACCTACATCCCTTACAGAGGTCTATTAATGTTAGCTGCAAACCAGCATTCCATATAATTAACTTTTATTTTTGACACTGTTCATGTTACATTTTAACAAAGGAAAATGTGGATTGATTTAATGTTTGGACAATGTTGCCTTCCATTTTTTTATTCATAAAGTCATAGTACTTTTTTATTAGAATGAAAACATTTCAAAATGGTAGTTAATTAAAAAAAAAGAAAAAAAATTTTTTTTTTCTTTTTTTAGTTAATAGAGTGAGTAGGATGACCTGTTTTAATGTGTGGGGGGTTTTGTTGGTATTTTCTTTAACATTAATAGTCATGTTATGGAACTGGTGTGTTCTAATCTTTTATATGCAGAGTGCAGATGAAAAACAACAACAACAACAACACAGCTTATACCAACTAGGGTAACACTTCTAGTGGGTGGCTTAAGGACCTTATATGGGAATATATATATTAAAAATTTGAGATCATGTTATATATGCATTTCTTTCCTTTTTCACTTAATATTTTATCAGTAGACATTTTCTGCATAATATAATTTATACGGGTATACTGTAATGTATTTAAGTAATATTTTGTTGTTGGGCTTTTTTAGTATTATAAATATCATCCCAATGAAACATTTTACCCAAATCTTTGCTCTACCCTTTAACCTGTTGCCCTCAAGTTGATTCCCACTCATAGTAACCCCATAACACAAAGTAGAACTGCCGCACAACGTTTCCAAGGAGCAGCTGCTGGATTCGAACTGTCGATCTTTTTGTTGGCAGACTGCGCCACCTGGGCTCTGAAAATTTTTGCTGTAGTAGTTGCTTATTCCATTAGGATAGATCCCTAGTGAGGGAGTTATTGGGCCAAGGAATATGTAGAATTTTAAGACTTTTGCTACATATGACCAAATTGCCCAGGAGAAAGGTCATACCAATTAGCACACTAGCAGTGAGAGATGGGCCATCTCACCACCCCCGCTGAGTATTAGAATTCCTTTTAATCTCTGCTATCCTACAAAAAAAAAAAAAAAAAATTTTTTAACCTGATAGGTGAAAATACTGTCTTGTTGTTGTATATTTGCATTTTTTTGATTAGATGTGATATCGAACATTTATTTCATATGTTTATGAGTCATTTGCATTTTTTCTTCTGGTAATTGTCTAAATGCATTCTGAAAGTGCCCAAACACCAAACTCCTAAACAGAAAGCCACACAGGAAGCCAGCAGGGTGGTTCTGTTGCCACAGAGCCTCAGCATGCATGTTTGAAGTATGAATGTTGGACAGGCTTCTCTTATTCCCTCTCGCCTTCCTTGTTTTGATTATTCTCTCTCCAGTCATCTCCCTCCACAGCCTACGTCTTCCTCAAGACTTGGTCTCCCTCCAATCATTTTCTTGTACCAGCCTGCAGTTGTGGCTAAACCTGAAATTTGGGAGAGGAAGGGACAAATGTGATCAGAGTTAGTTTTGAGTTGGAACTCCAGTATTTTGGAAAATCCAAGAAGCGTCTCCCTTATGGGGAACCCTCTTTTTCCACTGATATGTTCCTATGGCAAAGAGGCCACAGACAGACATATCCTCTTCAGGAGGGTCAGTGATTAAGGGCATGGTATGCTTCTCTGGCTTTAGGCTTGAATCTACCCTCCCTAGTGATAAAGCTTAAATGACTCTTCCTGGAATTGTTCTTATTTATTTCGTAGACATTGTCTATTTGGTGCTTTTAGGAGAGGAGAAAAATCTAAAGTTCCCCAAAGTGAGTGTTACTTTTTAGCTAGTGTGAGATAAAAGGCAGATTGAAATGGAGCCAGAGGGACCTGCCCTTCACCCTCCTTTTTCGTCAGAGTTGGAAGCTCACATTGGTATGTCAGGCAGCAGCTGGCAGGCTCTTTTTATTATCATTAATTGTCCGTGGAGTTGTCACAGGAAAGACTAGAATTCAGGTTTAATTACATCTTTATCATCTCTGGTAAAGTTCAGGAGAGTCTGGTGGTACAAAACCAGAGTGGGGTGGGCCAGCTATGTGCCAAGGATACTTCATGAAGCAGAAACCGTTGCATCCTTGAGGGGAAAAGGCAAATTAACTGAATTCTGAGGGAAGGCAGGCTTCTCTAAAGGCTGAGCAACTCTCATGAGATGTGAAGATGGGGAAGGTTGGGGAAGGGAGGCTGCCAGAGGCATTGTAGCTAGTTAAGCATGATTTGGTTTATGTGGTGGGTCTTCATAGGAAATAAAGATTCACTCAAGGAAGCTTGCTTGTTTTTATGGGCAATAACCTACTGCCATACAGGGAGCAATGAAGTACAGTTGGTCTTAGGTAACATAAGATCACACTCACTCTCAATTTCCTTTGTGAAACAGGTCTCTTTGGATAGTCTCTGACTAAGTTCTGGAAATACTGGTGGAATGTGAGGCTTAAGTGACAATCAAGCTGGCTTTGGCTAAAATGAGAACGAAAGTACAGAGTAATGGATATGTCAAGAGGCAGGTGGCACAGGAGCTGAGTGCATCAATAGCTCATCGTTTCATGAAAATAAGTCAATATGTGGTAAAAGCCTTTACCACTCTTATGACAATGGCTCTTCTGTCCAACTTAGACACACAAGGTCTCAGGCTGATCTTTAATCAGTCCTTGGGGACCACCCTATCTGCCTCGGGTCCTTTCGTTATTGACCACCATCTGAAGTATGCACTTCAGTATAAAGCTCTGGCCCCACGCACCATTTCTCTTCACCGAAGCACGCATCTCGTGCTTAAGAATGTTAGCCACTTGGCTTCATCTTAACTCTCATTTGCTGAAGGAAAATCTGAAACCATTTCATGAGCTATCTCTTATGGAATTAAGTGCTTTCAAAGATTGGCCATCTGGCCCTCTGCTTTTCAAAAGGATGGTTTCCATGCTACTCCCATATCTGAGAAAGAACAACTTATTTCAGTCCTTAGTCCCTTTCTTGGCATGTTAAAATAAAGAGAATACTAGATCATATGAACGGAACATGAAAAACCTAAAAATAATAACTGTATGTGTGTCTATGTATGTGGGTGTATTATGCACAATGAAAGGGTTTGTACACATTCTGAATCTCCAGTAAAAGATAACTTTCCCTAATCTAAATTTTCTTGTCTTTTCTATTAGGACTTTCATTTAAACCAAAGAACTAATCTAATTATATAGCCAGGAACAAAACTCACAGGGGTAGGTTTAGAAAAACAGGTAAAGCAAATTCAAAGTCTCAAAATTTAAATTTAGGTTGAAAGAACAGATACATAAGAGGATCAAAACTGAATACAAGAAGATACGTATTGATATACCAATGCCAACCAAACCAAACCCAGTGCTGTCGAGTCAATTCCGACTCATAGCGACCCTATAGGACGGAGTAGAACTGCCCCATAGAGTTCCAAGGAGTGCCTGGTGGATTCGAACTGCCGACCCTTTGTTTAGCAGCTGTAGCCCTTAACCACTACACCACCAGTGTTTCCTGATATACCAATACTTATATGTCATTGTATCTAACAATTCTAGGCATGGGGTTTATGCTCAATACATATGTAGTGAACTTGTAAAATATTTTTTGAATGTGTTAATTAAACAGTTTTTACAGTTTCCATATGCCATGGTGGGCTAATCAAGTTAATCGAGGGGTGAGCAAAAGTTGAAGCTAAGTGGCTAACACTGTGCCATGAAAATACTGAATTGCGTTTGAGCCGTTATTTGGGCACTTCCCAGTAGGTATGGTGAACAGAGAGGCACTTTCCCAGGCCTAGGGGTGGGTCCTTGTGTGGCAAGGACTGATAGGTGGGTGTCACTCAGGCAGACACTGATTGTAAAGAAAGAGCTGGTAGCTACACACTTGTAACCATGGAGTGAAGTCAGTAACTTCATTTTGTCCCCCATTGCCTTTTTAAGTCCACTCTGTGGGACTAATTATTCTTAAGTCCACAAATGAAACATGGACATGCCCTCTGACTTTCTTGCCCATACCAGAGTAACATAAACAGTACTCCAGTCTCTTCAAGCCAAATGATAATGGTCTTAGTGTACTAATTAGTCTGATCCCATGTGATAGTTAAAACTAATTAAAAAAAATTTTTGTGTTTTTGGTGAAGCTTTGCACAGCAGTTTAGGTTCCCTTTCAACAATTTCTACACAAATTGTTCACTGACATTAGTTACATTGTTCACAATGCATGAACATTCTCATTGTTTTTGTTCTGGTTGTTCCATTTCCATTAATCTAGTTTCCCTTCCCCCTTACCCCTTCATCTTTGTTTTAAAGTAGTTGCTGACTGTTTGGCCTCATATAGATGATTTTTTAAAGAAGTGCTGTACTCAAAGGGTGATATTCTTTATTTTGTGAGCCAATCTGTTATTTAGTTAAGTCTAATTGTGTTATTTAACCAAACAAACAAAAAAATTTCTTTTCTCCCAGTCCAGGCCTATTGCGGGCAAGAGGCCCCCACTCGGGAAGGAGAGTGGGACCAGCCTCTTCTCTCCCCTTTCTCCTTACTGGGCGTTTCTAATGCTCCTTTCACATTTTACTAATGAGTTCTGGCTTAGGAGATCATACACCTTAGTTTACTCAGAATGGTCCTAGTCAGCAGTTGCTTTCACCTAGTTACTAATAGTTCCCCTTTTACTCTCAGAAGTCTTTCAATATGTAAAATAAATTATATGGCCACTCTAGTTCTGACTCCTCCCCTAGTGGATGCTAGGAAGGAGAGGAGAAAAGCGGTCAGGAAACTTTTCATTTAAGATACCCAGTGTTGGCATTCTCTGGGTATGGCAGATATTTAAACCAGACTCTTGTTGTTATGGACATTTTGGTGGGTTCTTTGGAGATGTACCTACCTCCCCACCCCTCCCAACACTAGGGATCTCTCATTCTTGGTTCTCTGACAGGGGAAATGCATCTCTATTCTGGTAGCCCCTCAGCTTCCAGAGATCTGCCTCCAGCTTCAGCTGGTGAAGGTGGTCTGATAATGCTCCAGGTGCTTGGGAAGGACCTGAGATGACCCTCACCAGCTCTCACTAGCACATAGATCACTTCAGGTTGTTGGGGAACATTTAGACTCTGAGAGTGCACCTCATCTCCAATATAACCAAATCTTTCATTCTGCCATCATACCAGTTAGTAAGCTTCTGTCTTGCCTTTTAGATTTTACAGGTGGAAGTCAGGCTTGCGCATAAGAATGACATATTAGGCCCTCTGAGTAGTTCTTCTGAAATCTCTTTCCTTAGGTGTAAGGTGAGGGGCAGGACTGCCTGCCTCCCCGCCGTGCCCATACACATGCCTTGGTGGAGGAAGGCTCAGCATACAGACAATTCTTACCAAAGACGAGAGTTTGAAAACAGCAACAACAGCAGCAACCACAAACCTCCCACCAACCTCTTTATTATCTCTTGATGTCACATTTTACATTCTCGATGTAAGTGAGCCAGGAAATTTATGGTTGAATAGATTCTGTTTTTTATTTTAACTTTCTTTGAAATTTTGCACCATGGCCAAATGATATCTATGTTTCAGGATTTTAGCCTAAACTCCCACTTTTAACATTCTGTATATATGCACACAAATATACATATAGGAGTACATTTATCTGTAAAAATCAAGAGTCCACAGAACTTCTAGTAACAAAGAAAACATGGGTTGGAGGATTGTGCCTCACACTGCCCTTCTGTGACTTCTTTTTCTCTTTAATGTTGTCCTGGATGTTTACTGTGGCTTCATTTTACCGGTAGGAGTGTGTGTGTTTATGTGTGTGCATGCATGTGTGTGTGCACACATGCATGAGGGAGGGAGAGAAAGAGAGAGAGTATGTCTGTGTATGTGTGTGTATGTGAGAGAGAGAGAGAGTGTGAGAGAGTGTCTCTGGGTATGTGTGGGAGAGAGAAAGGGAGAGAGAGAGAGTGTGTGTGTGTGTATGTGTGTGTGTTTGGAAGTGGAAGGAGTGGGGATGGGGGAGCAGAGTATGACTCTCCCAGGGGGTGGTTTAGTCTGAGTCTTAATATTCCTTACAGTTCAACCCTGGATCTCACATCAGATGAGCTGTCTCGGTGCTCTTTAGCCGAAGAGGTAGGATGAACACCACTGCTGGCATCATCTTTTGCTACAAAGGCATTTAAAACAAGGCCCCAGGCAATTAGGACATCAAATAATTCTATTGCTCTTATAATATCTAGATATTGAATATTTAAAATGTAAGCAGGCTTGAAATTTGAAATGGAAACAAAATGTCCCTTTAAGTCATTAAGAAGTGTTCAGAGCCCTAAGACTTTGAAAACTAGGTGGAAAAGTTAGAAGAATTCGTAACTCAAAAGAACCTGGGTTACATTCATAAATATGTAGAGAGCTTAAAACAATAAAATAAGGGCCATTTCCGAGGTCCATTTAGGAAGGTAACCAGAGTGCAATTAAAATAACTGGTTTCATAGCCAATTTAGGATTCTGTCTCCTGGAAAATGGTTTCTACGAGATATTCGTAGACAACTCAGTTAAAATGAGCATAAAAGACTGCATTGAAGAGGAAAGGAAATCACAAAAGTCACATGAGATGAGTAAGAGCAAATTCTAGAGTGAGAGTGAATGGGTACTAATTTTGGCTGAATAATTTATGACCTAGGTGGCCTAAACATAATTAATTTCCACACCTATGAGTTGCTACCTATCTCATAGGGTGGTTGTGAGAATGCTAACAGTGTCCTTGACACATAGTAAGTACTCAGTAAATATTAGCTATTATTATTAAATCTAGACTTCCCCCCCTAGAACTACCGAGAGTCTGGTAGAAAGCTGAACAATTCAAATAAGAAGAGACTATGAAAAGACAAAACCAGAGGATCCAAGCTTTTCACAGAAAGAGAGTAGCTCAAATTTTATACTGATACAGATTTGATTATATAGTCACAAAGATAAAGAACTGACTCAGTTTAAGATATGAAAAGAGACAAAAGGGCCCCAACGAAACTGCTTAATCCCACAGATAGAGGGACTTTCAGTTTGCTCTGATTTTTTTAATGTTTCACTTACCAACTTTCCTTTTGCTTCTCCAGATAAGAGTAAAAAAAAATTCCACCAAAGTTGTTTCACCTTCTGATCGTATTGTTTCCTGTTGGTTTATAGATATGGTCAACATAGACTCAATTTTTTAGTCATGAAGATGTGACCAGAATTAGGACCAAATACATGCGGTAGCAACCAGCTCCTAAGTCTCGCTGGCTTATATTAACACAGGTTTGCTTCTCACTCATGCTCCGGTCTGCTGAAGATCCAGAAGCTGCCCTGAAAGGTCCTACTCCAAGTGTTGACCAAGAACCCAGATTCATTTACCCTAGGGTTCCCCTGGTTCCTAGGGCCTCTTTGGTGTCCTCCACTGGATCTTCAGCTTTCCACAGATGATGAGGAAAGATATAGAATGAGGATGACTGTGTAGGATGTTTTATGACCCAGCTTGGATGTGACATTCCTCATTTCTTCCTACATTCTACTCGCCAGAACCTGGTCACATGGGTCCAACCTGACTGCAAAGGAAGCTGGGAAATGTAGTTTTCCTATATCCTTATGATGAGAAAAAGGGACTGGAGAGCACCTAGTTAGCCTTTACCACATGACTTTTGTTGATGTGAAATTAAATTTTGTATAGGATGAGTTGCAACAAAGACTGTTGAGAGATCTTGGCCATTATATCAAGGCAAAACCTAATTTACTTCAAAATGTGAGTAAGCTCTTCAATCTGTATGGTAGTAAGGACTTCTTTGAGTAGGACGACCTCTGATCCACTGGGTAGGCAGAACTAATTTTTGTTTTCTTAGGTCAAGATGCCAAGGAAGTAGCAATAATCTCATGCTTGCTTGATAGTCTCATGACATCAGGACCCTCATTGATAAACACCAGAGAATGTTGAAACCGCTTTCCTTTGGCTGGTCTAATTTAACTTGATGTTACCTATATCCTGTGTCTGCTCTCTAGAATTTCACTTAACATCTTTCGATTTTCATATGTTAGTCTGGATAATCAAAATGACCCTTGCCTTATCCTTACTCACAGTTTCATATATTCAACTCTTATTGAGCATCTATTATGAAAACATAACAAGGATAACTTTTGGCTCTATGTCTAGATAGTAAAGTGGGCTTTGCAAAAGGGTAGAAACTTTCAGTTCATGAAAAAATTAATTCAATAATAATTATTTGTAAAAAGCATAAGGCATGGTAAGATAAGGTCACAAAATATCCGAAACTAATGTCCTAAGCTAATAATCTTACTACTTGTCTTTCATCTTCTCTTTTGGTGAGCCCTGTGAGAGGAGGGATGAATAGACTGTGGATCAACTTGGAGAATAAGAACTCAACTCTGCCCTCACAATGTTTTTGAATGACAGTTGGACTGTGTGATTTATGGTTTGATAATATTTAGGTCAAAGCTGGATTGTCTGTGACCCTTAATGTCTCTCTTCTTTCATCTCCTTATCTTGGTCAAGTATAAGGTAGACCAGATGGTCACTACAGTTAATTTCCACTAGAGGCTGTCACTTGTTCTCTCTGCCATTTAGCTCACTTAAAGAATAGCTCTCCCTACTTCCTTCTTGCCCTGGTGTGGCCCCAAGAAAAAGGAAAAGCAATTTAATTTTAATGTTAGCTGAAGTCAGACATAGTTAGGAAGACAAATCTGCTGGAAAAAAAATCTGATTACAAAGCCAAATACTGTGATGTTGGCAGTCAGATCAGCACCAACCTAACACATTAACTGTGCTCTATGAGGCTTTCAGTGAAGGCAGCAGTTGTTACCAGGGGGCATGATGTGACCCATGGTATTTCTGAATTCTTAAGAGTAACAAGCCGTGAAAAAAACAGGATTTATTTGTATGCATGAGTTTTTAAAAATCATCCTTTGATTTTCATGGTAGGAAGATTATCAGACTGGAGCAATGTTATCAAAGCGTCACTGAGGATGTTGTTAAAAACAGATTTCTGGTCCCATGCCAGACTTACTAAGTTCAAACTTCTGTGGTAGAACCTAAGAATCAGAATTTATGATAAGCTTCCCAGTTTGAGAGCTCATTAAAAGTTTGACAACCGTTAAACTAGTTAGTCAAATCACAGAATTTTTCTAATCTGGTGAAGGGAAATATTAACACTTGCTCTCTTTGCCACAGAGCTGTTCTACAGGTTAAAAGGAAATCATGTGCCCAAAAGCCCTTTGCTGAATGTAACTTCCTCTGCAAAGATAAGCTTGTGTAGTTATTATCAGGGGTAATTAAAGCATCGACAGACAGTCATCTGCAGTGATTAAAGCACTCGGCAGCTAACCGAAAGGTCGGAGGTTCAAATCCACCAGCCACTCTGGGAGAATAATGTGGCAGCCTGCTTACATAAAGATTTACAGTCTTGAACACCCTGTGGGGAAGTTCTACTCTGTCCCACAGAGCCGCTATGAGTTGGAATTGATCTTGCTGTAGTGGGTTTGTTTTTTTCGATTTGGACACTGTAGTTCAGTTTATGTTAACTGTAGCAGCTCCAAAGTGCATGCAGAGTTAACTATAAGCAAGATTCCATTTGTGCACTTACAAATTTTAAAGGAGACAAGCCCAGTGTTCTCTTCTGTTGATCAGGGACACAAACGAAGCTATTAGCTCTAGGTCTAGGGAAAGGAAAAACAAAATTCACTTTTCATATTGTGCAACCAACCCTAAATCAGGTCAATCTCTCCTTCATTGCTGGCTAATATCCAAGTCACAGTGAATAGCTGATGTTTTTGTTTAGAATGGGTTTTGCAGTGTTTATAATCCAAGCCTCCTTGAAATTTTCATTAGGAGGATCATACAGTTCACATCTTGTCCTGCCCCTTATCCTTTCTCCTGGAATAGTTGAGTGATTTTGAAAATTCTTGCTAGTTTAATTGGTTAGTAAGGAGAGCTCTTTTTGAAAGTCACCTTCTGCAAAGCAGAACTGAGATTGACATCCAGTCAAGATCCTGTGACCTCTGTTTGTGCAGAACAGGGGATGATGAGAACATGACCTTCATTACAGTTTTGAATATATGATGAAGGGAGGGAACCATTATTTATAAACTTGGTGCTGGCACCTTGCTAGGCATGCAAGATGGGTTTTCTCATTGATTCCTAATAATTTATAGTCCTGGGACACAGGTATTATTATCACTATATTTATAGGTGAGGAAACTGAGACTCAAGGTTGTTAACAGGCTAGTAGGTAGTAGAGCCAGGAATATGTATTATTGTGTAAAAAAAAAGAAAAAGCAAGAACAAAAAAACCAAAAAACTTAATGACTTAAAACAATAACCATTCATTGTTGCTCACAAGTCTATGATCACCATTAGTAGATAGGTCAGCTTGGCAGTTTTGCTGATCTGGGCCAGGCTTAGCTGGCTTTGATTGGGTTTGCTCATGTGTTTGTAATCAATTGGCCAATTTTCTGGGGGCTGATTGATTGAGGATGGCCTCCTTCACATGTCTGGTGGTTGGTTGGCTGTTAGCTAGGATGACAGAGGTGTGGTGGATTGTATTTTCCAGAGATGGCCACCACAATATTTCCTATCCCACCTGCTCTTTTTATAGTGTGAGATCAACAGTCTTCTTATCTATGTCTCTTTTCCTTGAATCTGGGCAGATCTTTATGACCGCCTTGACCAACAGACTATGGCAGAAGTAACATTGGGCCAACATCCAGACCTAGGCCTTAAGAAACTGGCAGCTTCCACTTCCTTCCCCTTGGGATGCTGCTCTTAGAACCAGCCACAAGGTTGTGAGGAAGCCAATCAGCCGCATGGAGAGGTCGCATGTAGATGTTCCGGCTGACACTCCCAGCCAAGGTCCCAAGTGACACATGGCATCAACCCCCAGACATGTAAGTGAGCCTTCAGATGACTCCAGCTCTGAGCTATTAGGTCACTTTCAGCTGTGGAGGCATCCCCAGTGTTCAAGCCACCCCAGCTTTCTAACTGCCCCAGCTTATGCCATGTGGAACAGAGTTGAGCTGTGCTTGTAGGCCCTGCCCAAATTACTGATTTGTAGGTGAAGTACATGATAGTTGTTTTAAGCCACTGAGTTTGAGGTGGTTTGCTATGCAGCAATAGACAACTGGAATAGGGAGTTCTTGGGCCACGTGTCTCTTTTATTTAGCAGGCTTGTTTTCCTGATAGCTAGCAGGGTTTCAAAAGAGGGACAGTGGAAGCATAAGATGCTCTTGAGGCCTAGGTTCAGAACTGGCACACCTCCACTTCCGCTGCATTCTGTTGTGTAAAGCAAAAGCGTGAGTCTATCCTTGATTCAAGGAGAGCAGAAATGGATTCTACCTTTTGATGGGGAGAGCTGAAAAGTCACATTGAAAAGTGCTTCAATAAAGGAAGGAATGAAGTCTTGCGGTCATTTTTGGAATCTACTGCATTATGCAAACTCTGAAGGCTTCTGGAACATTCAGACCAGAAAGAAAGGTAAAGTGACACTTTAAAAACCTAAGAAACCTTAATGATTGTGTCTCATATGACAATGTAAAGAGACTTTACGCCAGACTTCTGGCAAACTCAGCCATAGAGAATGTCACTTGTGTGAAAGGTCTTTGAATGTCAAGATACAGCTATCACAAAGACCGTGTACTTTATCTATAGCAGAAGAGTGCAATCTCTCCACAGCCCTAGGAAAGTAGAGGGAAAAAAGCTTAGAAGGAATGTAAACAATTTTATTCCTTTATGCTGCAGAATTTATAGAACATGCATCAAAGCCTGATTTATGGTCAATCATTAATTTATTTGAGAAACATGTATTCAGGTTGCCTGGCAACAGGTCAAAGTGATAGCCTTGACTATTGTCAAGGCTCTTGCTGAGTCTAAGATCATGAACACCCACCTGTGGAGATGGGTTATATTGGGGAGCACAGAAAGCCAGTTTCATTCTGGGCTAGCAACATACAGTCAATACTCATTGTTTATGGATTCTATATTTATGAATTTATTTGTAACCACAAAATCAATATTCATGGTGCTTCTGAGGTCATTCACAAATATGTGCAGAGTGGTGAAAAATTTTAGTTACTTGATGTGCATGTTCTCAGCTCAAGTCAAACAAAGTGATGCTCTGCCTTCTTGTTTCAGCTCTCATACTGTAAATAAGGAGCCCTGCTGGCACAATGGTTAAGTGCTCAGCTACGAACCAGAAGGTTAGCTCTTGGAACCCACCAAGCAGCTCCATGGAAGAAAGACCTGGCAGTCTGCTCCCATAAAGATTACAGCCTAGAAAATTCTATGGGGCAGTTCTACCTTGTCACACAGGGTAGCCATGAGTCAAAATCGATTCAATAGCACCTAATAGCAACAGCAACTTTAAACAAGAGACATTTTCATGGTCTATTTAGTGCCATGGTTTTCACATTTTTGCACTTTTTTGTGTGTGTATGTGTGATTTTTCTGTTTAAAATGACCCTCACGTGTAGTGCTGAAGTGTTGTCCAAGTGCAAGAAGATTGTGATGTGCTTTACAAATACATGTGTCAGGTTAGCTTCGTTCAGGCAAGAGTTACCGTGCTGCTGGCCGTGAGTTCAATGTTAAAGAATCAACCATATATATTCAATTAGGTGTCTTTAAGCAGAAACATACATGAAAAAGTTATGTATTGATTGGTTTTTGAAAACGTTGTAACCAGAGGCTCATAGGAACCTAATGCTGTATTTCTCAGTGTTTGCGATAACTTTATGGCACATAACTACCGCAAATAATGAAAATCAATTCATTTGGATTGGACTTGGGGTCAGTTTGGTGACTCCTGGTAGCAGCATGCACCCTTGAGAAAGCTCTAATTAGTCACTAACATGCTGGGCTGAGGAATACACAGTGTGTCCTCTGGACGGGGTTGGGCTGAGGACTAGACTTCTTTTGACTTCTTCAGACTAACCCACCAGACATAGTGAGTCACATTCATTTCAGTTCAATGTTACTCAAATCAACAAATGGTTATCAAGCACTTTCTATGCCCGAGTAACTATTTATTAACTATGGGTGGTGAACACATAGAACTAAATGAGGCCTGGGCCTTGCTTCAGAGGCGTTCATAGTCTAGTGTGGAACATGTCGGTAAACCGAGTGGCACCATTCACTGTGCTAAATGCTGTGATGATGTTAAAGAGGGTGAGCTTAAAAAGCACTGAAGACATACACTAAGTGCAGCCTGTGGGTCTGAGAAGGTTTCCTGGAAGCCTTCAGGATGAGAAGGAATTACCTAGGAGGAGAAGTAGAAAAAGGCATTATAGGGCAGGAGAACAGCACACGCAAAGTGCTGGAAGCAAGAGGAGAGCTAGACCGAAGGGTTGGTATGAGTGTGAGTGAAAGGGAAGAGATGAGCCCATAGAGGAAGTGCCAGAGGAAAGTGACATGAGCAGATTTGGTTTTAGGGATCAGGAATGTGCAGAATGAATTCAAAGGGGAAGACAAGCAGAAGGCTGCTGGAGATTGTCGTGGTAATCCAGGCCAGCAGTGATGACAACCCCAATCCCAACAGAGGCCGTAGGACTGGGGAAGAGAATCTTTTAAGAACGTACTGGCTACTGAGACTGGATGAGCTGGATGGGGTGGTAAGGGAGTCTGGAGTATTGCCCAGATTTTGAACAACATGTGGCTGGCATCGCCATTGTTTGACAGAGGGAATACAGAAGGAGGAGCAGGTCAGGGTTGGGATGATACTGAGTTTGGTTTAGGACACACCATGTTAGGAGGGGTCCATGAGACATTCGGACTGTATCCTGAAGATTTCAAGACTATTTTCTAGGTTGTTCTAATTCCTATCTTCTCGCTCTCCTTGCCTACCTTCATTTCTGCCTCCCTTCTTCCTTAAAAAATGCAAACCTCCAAGCCAAAATAGTGAAAAATACATTTAAAACCATCTGTATACCAACATAAAAACCCCCCAAACCAAACCTGTTATTATTGACTCAATTCTGACTCATAGCAACCCCACAGAACTTTGTAGAACTGCCCCATAGGGTTTCCAAGGAGCAGCTGGTGGAGTTGAACTGCTGACCTTTTCGTTAGCAGCCTTAGTTCTTAACCACTGCACTGCAAGGACTCCTGTGCTCAAATGAAGTATTGTAATTATCCCCATCATCTCCTAGATTGTGCTGTATCCTTCCTTTAATGATCTACAAATGAATGGTGCAGTGCCTTACTTTGTAGATAGCTGTTTTTACAAACGACACCAAACATTAGGGTGAGCCATACCAGGCTCACTCAGTATACATACTGGAGAGTGAAGGCATGCATTGGTCTATGCCAAGTATAAACCACTCTGAATCTTCCCTCAAGCCTAAAATCTATTGATTTTCCTGTTACAGCAAAGGAATTAATGTTAGGTGCCATCATGTTGGTTCTGACTCATTGTGACCCTGTGTACAACAGAACACTGCCCGTCCTGCGTATTCTCACAATCACTGCTGCGTTTGAGCCCCTTGTTGTAGTCACTGTGTCAATCCACCTCTTTGAAGGCTTGCCTCTTTTTTTTGACCCTCTACAGCAATGTTGCTAAATAAAAAATAATAACAACAGTAATAACAGCTAACATTAATTAATTTCTTTCTGTTGTACACTAAGTGTTTTATATCTCTTAGTTTATTTAATCCTCACAACTATCTCGATAGGTATTTTTCACAGATGAGGAAAATAAAATACCAAGAGGTTAGGTACTTTGCCCCTGATCACACAGTAAATACAGAGGCAAGATTGAAGCTCTGGAAGTCTCCCAAGCCTATATCCCTCACCACCATGTGAATTGCATTGCTATGCACTAGAAAAAGCACTTAGAAAATGTGATTTAGAAAATAGACACTATTTACAATAGCAACAACAACAACAAAAAAAACCTAAAGTTCCTAAGAAGAGCTATAATAAAAGTGTAAGATCTTCATGGAAAAAAAATTTTTTTAATATATTGAAGGACACAAAGAATAATAAAAGTGGAGAGATACTATGTTCATTTTTTTTTTTTACTTTACCAAGTATGATGTCCCTCACAGGGACTGGTCCCTCCTGATAACACGTCCAAAATACCTGAGACGAAGTTTTGCCATCTTTGTTCTAAGGAGCATTCTTGCTGTACTTCTTCCAAGACAGATTGTTTGCTCTTCTGGCAGTCCATGGTATATTCAGTATTCTTCTCCAACACCATAATTCAAAGACATCAATTCTTCTTCGGTCTTCCTTATTTATTGTCCAACTCTTACATGCATATGAGGCAATTGACAATACCATGGTTTGGGTCAGGAGCACCTTAGTCCTTGAAGTCACATCTTTACTTTTTCACACTGTAAAGAGGTCTTTTGCACTAGATTTGCCCAATGCAATACATCGTTTGATTTCTTGACTGCTGCTTCCATGGGCATTGATTGTGGAGCCAAGTAAAATAAAATCCTTGACAACTTCCATCTTTTTTCCATTTATCCTGATGTTGCTTAGTGCCCTAGTCGTGAGGATTTTTTTTTTTCCTTATATTGAAGTGTGATCTATACTAAAGGCTGTAGTTTTTGATCTTCATCAGCAAGTGCTTCAAGTTTTCTTCGCATTCAGCAAGCAAGGTTGTGTTATCTGCATATCACAGTTTGTTAATGAGTCTTCCTCTAATTCTGATGCCACGTTCTTCTTCATATAGTCAGCTTCTCTGGACAAATGCCTTTAATAACTATAAAATAAAGGTTGTTAAATATAAAAAAGAAAAAATTATATAGGTAAAGGATCTAGAAAAACGATACCCAAGAGACATTCTTGAATAAGTGATGGGCCATATTAAGATCTTTTGAAAGAAACAGCACCAAATCCCAGCATAAATGAATGGGCTTATTCTTATGAGAATAAGTTCCATTCTTTTTATTCAGCTTGGGGAGAGAATCTGTACTTTTTAGGAAATTGCCAAGTGATAATAAATGGGAGTGACTTCCTGGACTATATTTCCCTGCTCAGTGGTTCCCTCAGAGCCCTGGAGTTTGAGCACCAATGGGTGGGCAAATGGCTGCTGAGGCAGAAGTCAGAGAGCAAAGATCCTAGTCTTGCTTTAGCTATTGGTTTGCATTGTGATCTTAACCCATTTTCTCATCAGTCCGCTCTTCTGAGCAGGGATGTCGTTAGGATCCCCAAAAACAGCCTAGAGAAGGAAGGTTCTCTTGAGTGTTTAAAAGAGGGACACTTACCAGAGACATGTAACATTGAAGCCTTAGCAACTACTGTTCAACAAGAACCCTAGGAATGGAAGCACCATGAAGATGCCTGCGGGGTTCCTGATAATCTCCTCCTGTAGCCCTATTGGGTTGATATGCAGCTGGGCAGCAGAAGACAGGCCCATGGCCCATGCTCTGGTGTTCCTGTTCTGGCCTTTTGAAATTCCAAGCCATACACTCTCCAAGATGGTGGTTGGTATTTCTATACTGCATGTGATATTTTAATTTGGTTTTAATCAGTTGGAAAATTCTTTGTTTGCTGGGAGGCAGTGAGGCTTCGTGAAAAGAGCTCAAAGCTCTGGCTTTGGAAGTTCCAAGGTTCAGATCTCAAATCTGTCCTTTGCTGTCCTAGTGACACTGACAAAGCAGTTTAGCCATGCAGATGTACTTTTCTACATCTGTAAGACAGGGATTGAATGATTATGTATGTAAAATCCCTACCTTAATGCTTGGCTACAGTAAGAGCTCAAAAATAACTATTATTATTGGCCAGTCAGGCACCTACTGCCCCCAGGCTCCATAACTGGACTTGCTTTCTGACTTTCTCTAATTCTGTCCCCTATCCCCTACCCCTATTCCCACTGCACACTTTCACTTGACAGTTCCCTGAGGGTGCTGCTGATTCTTGTCACCTTGATAAATATGATCACCCAGCTCTACGAACGCATCGCTGCACACCGTGCTGGTCCTTCCAAGATGCTCCCAAATGTAGAAGCTGCCACTTGCCCCATCTAATTCTTTCCTTAGACTCAATGTAAAAGCAATAAAGAGAATGGAATGGTTGGTGCCTAGACAGAAACCTTTCTGGCCAGACTGCTGATGGTTTTAGTAATAATAAGGATAAAAATTAATAGGTACCATTGATAGAATACCTGCTATGTGTTAGGTGCTTTCACTAATCATTTCATTTAATCCTTGTACTCCTAAGATCATGCTCATTCCACTAAACAATTCACAGGGGCACCCAATCCTGCCCTTCTACGAGACATTCATTCCTAAGGATTCCCTAGGCCTGAAATTTCAGAGTCATTTATTCATTCGGAGTTAGCTTACAAATGAGAATTTCGGTCATGCCTTGCTTAACATCCATGACAAAAACAGATTCTGTGAAATAGGATGTTATGTGATTTGGACATTGTGTGAACACCGTATTATATACTTAACAGACATACCTACATATTGAGCAGCAGCATTCTGTGATGGTCCAACTTTGTGCTGTTCAATAGCCTTTTGTTTCACTTCCAAGTAGATACTCCTCCTTTGGCTCTTGATGCTGCTATCACTAGCACTGGTTTTGCTGCTTTTGGGAACCACGATGTACTTCACAGTAATATTTTCTAAAGAAAATTAAACAGAGAGGTAAGGCTACAACACTCAAGAGCTGTGGTACACGAGGTTGGATGCTCTGCCTAGAAGTCGAAGCATAAACTGTTACACAGTAAGCTTTTTTATTTGTAAGGAAGGAAAGTTCATATTCAAATAACAATAGAAAGTACAGTACAGTACATACATAAGCCAGTAATACAGGTGTTTACCATGACTATCAAGATATATATGTATTATAGGTTGCCTATGTACTGTACCACTACACACCTGGCAGTGCAATCACTGTATATACAAGAGACATGAGATACACATGTTGCGTGTAGGAAGCTGTTGAGTTTTCTATGTCTGGTTGTTTGCTACCTAATTATAACCTTATGGGACGATGAACGTATATGTGGTCAGATGTTGCCCAAATGGACATTATATGGCTCATGACTGTAGTCTCACTAACTGATAATCACAACTGGTTGTATTTCTGCATCAATCTACGGCCCACAGCATATTGGCCCATTTGTAAGCATTCTATAAATAATAAAATGTATTTTATTATGAGAGAGCCCCAAAGGTTCATCAGTGGTTCTCAGTCTCCCTGACATTCTCTGTGACCTTCAGCGGCTCAGCCAGGCTTATAGCATCAGAGGCTTATAGAGAGGGTCTGCAAAGAGAAAGAGAGTTTCTCTTGGGCAAAAATGCCAAGACTTGCCTGGGCTTAGCTTCCTAGAACCCTGCCTCTTTCCTTAAAGCAAAAGTAGGAAGAGAAATTCTGAGTAGGTTATGCTCATGTGGTGCCACCCATGAGAGAGATTAAAGCATTAAGGTGGTGTGGTATCACATGTAAAACATGTGGATGTGGGTGGCAGGGGTGGGAGAGATGGAGACTTGCACTATAGGCAGGGAGACCAGTCATCTCAGTTTGTGACTGAGGGGTTCTTTGGGACTTTGGACTATTGGTGCTAAAACTAGGACAACCCCAGGCAAACTGCAATGGTTGGTCACCTTATCTGTGGGAGAGGGTTACCATTACTCACTCATTATTCTGGGAAACAATGTACTATTGTTGGTTAATGGATTGGGAGCTGGAGTCACACTGTTTGAGTTCAAAGCCTAGACCCACTACTTACTGTGAGACCCTGAGCAAGACAGATCCTGTGCCTCAGTCTCTTCATCTGTAAAATGGGGATAGTAAATATACCCACTTCCTAGGGTTGTCGTGAAGAATACCAAATGTAAAGCCCCTGACACAGAGAAGGGGCTCAATAAGTGACAGTCATTGTACTATTATCTCACCTGGGATCAGAGCGCCATCCCACATGCACTCTTTCTGGAGTCTAGCCTACCCAGTGCCCCCCCGGCCCCCTCATGTTGGTGTTTGGTACAGAGTGCTGTCCCATTCATGTGGCTGCATGGAAACTTCCTGTGGGGTGTTTATTACTGGGTTAGAGGGCGTTTTGCCAGACTGAGAGCTCAGTGGGAGTGGGAGAGCCAGGGTCGCTTCAGGACTAACATCTCTCCCTATGACAGAGTCTGTGCTCTGAGCATAGACTGTGATAAATGCCATAGCCTAAGAAGCAGGAGCCTGAGGTGTCAGAGGGCAGAGGACCCCATGTCTCCATTAGTTCTCCTCTTTTTGAAGAAGGTGGAGAGGGAGCTCTAATGTGGTGGCTACAAAACACTGGGGTCAGTCCCACAAAGACGTACCAGACCTTTCTTGTTATCTGATAGTCATACTGAATGTCCATAGCACAGTCTCTCTTTTACACACACACACAGACACACACATGCACACATACACTTTGTTGGTTTAGCAGTTTTCCAGAAGGCAAGGTAGAAGGTTTGCTTTTCCCAATAGCCTGGTCTCTCTTCTCATCTCCATTAGATGTTGTCTATGTTGCAGACCTCATTCTCCAAATTTCTCCTAGTGCTTATTTCTGTCCTGATCTGGTTCCATGCCTGACTTTCCCTCCCTTTGCTTTGAAGAGCAGGGACCCTGGTTTGTAGGATAACAAATAGAACTGTCAAACACATCAGTGCTGCCACCTGCAAAGATAAATGGGGCGACACATGGACAGCCTCTGTGGATCCCGAGGCCCCAGCAGGAACTGACATTGTGACAGATGGGGGGACAAGTGGTGCTGACACAATCGGGTCGTGTGAATGTCGAGGGGATGAGGGTGGTGTCTGCTCCCCTGTTGTGCCCTCTTCCTCTCTACCACTTACATACCATATTGCTGGAGATGATAAAGAGATAGCAGACAGGTCACTGCCCCTCACCAGGCCTTGTGAGTCTTTCCTGTCTGCAGTCCAGGGCACGGAAGCAGGCTGTCTGCAGAACATACTGCTGGCCTAAGGGTGATGACTGAGCTACCTTGCAAAGAAACCGGTCCTAGGCACATGACCAGGGCAGGGTTTGTCTTCAACACTCAACCTCGTCCTTTGCTGGGGCTGCCCTGCTTGTCACACTTTCTCATCCGTCCTTCCATATACCCCGGAAGCTCACCTGGTCTTTGGTTCTCACCCAGAAAACTCCTGTAGGCCTCAACTATCAGCCCATGCAATGAGTTTTTCCACTCCTTCCTCTTATATCAAAATAGCATTCTTTACTGTCCTATTCCATCAGGAATCTGTAGGGTGCCCTGCTGGTGGCTCCCCCAATATCCTCCTTGCCGTACAGTTCACACATCAACACATTCCCAAGAAGAGATTGGCCATTGCATTCTGGAGCCCCTCTTGGAGGGTGGTCTACAGATTGGGAAACTCCAATCTAAAGGGGCCTAAATGCTTGAAAGTATTTGGAGACATAAATTCTGAGTGGTAGCAGTTTACCTCAAAAAAAACTTTTTTCTTTTTTCATTTGGCCCAAAGGAAAGCTTTCTTTTCCTCATGTGTGCTACTAGAAGCTGGGTGCTTCTCTGCATCTCTGCCTCCAATATCGATTGTGGATGGGTTGCCTGGTATCACAGACAGTCAATTCAATCCATTAAACATGTAGTGAGGACCTGCTTTCTGTACAGCAATGTGCTGACCTCTGTGGGTGAAGGAGGCAGAGGTGTGGCTACGGAGATAAATGAGATGTAGGCTGTCTCACGTTAAGGACTCACATTTTAGTGGAGAAGAGAGACATATGTGCGAGTAACTTTAATATGAGGGCAGCCATGAAAAAGAGTTAAAGGGACATTGTGAAAGCTGGAGGAGCAAGATTCAACTTGATTTAAGAGGAATAAGGACATCCTCAAGGAAGAGGTGAGGTTTAAGTAAGGCCATGAAGGGTGAATAGGATTTGCACAGGTTGGAATGGTGGGAGAAAGACCCTTTATTTGGAGGGATGAGTGTGAATTCAGACAGACAAGAGATGCAGAGTGTATTGGGGTCTGAACTTGGTCAGATGTTACATGAGAAGTGTGTGTGTGTGTGTGTGTGTGTGTGTGAGAGAGAGAGAGAGAGAGAGATTTGATTGGGAGAACTTATTGGGCACAGGCTTAGGAGTTTGAATTTCATTTTGACCAGGGGACAGAATGGCTCTTCATTTTCATTTCTTCTCTTATTTCAAAATTCTCAACGGAATTGGATGCTGTCCTTGGTGGTAGGTAAGGTAATACATAGCCAATCACATAGTTCTTGTTGACTCTTCAGAAAACTGGCTGTGAGGGACAGAGTGGGAAGAAGGGATGGAGGTAGAAGCCAGCATAGAATGCCTTTGAGTCAGAATGAATCAGCTTGTGTTCATTACTTAACCTCCTTAAGCCTCATTTTCCCACTCTTAAATAGGGACAACATATAATGCCTGGCTTGAAATCGAGATAATAATACTCTCCCCATAGGGCTGTTGTGAGGCTTATGAGGGAAAATGTATGTAAAGTGGTCAGCACAGTACATCTCCATACCTGCTGGCTATTATTATGATTATCCCCCTGACTCCTGATCCCTTCTAGCAGGCAAGAACTCTCAGACACTGTTAATGGGCGGCTGTATGAAAGGAACACGTGGTTTGTCCACAGGAATGATGCTACTGAGGGATGCTCAAAGTCTAGATGATGAGGAGACTTAACAAGATCAATACCACTTTTGGATAAGATTATATGCTATACTAGGCAGCAAATAGACCATTGAAACTGGATTTGGAAAGCATTTATGGAGTCTATTAGAGATGGTTAAACATACTAACACAGAGAAAAATGAAAAGTGAATTAAGCATAGACAGCCCACTAGCCTTCTTTCTGTCTCTCTTTCTCCCGTTTCCTGTCTCTCCTTGCTCTTTTTTGGGGTTAGTTAAGTAGGGCTGATCAAATAACTGTTATGGGAAAAGTTATAGGAGTAAAACTATACATGGTATTACCGGTGTGTAAATCTAGCCTTCTCAGAGTGGGAGATTTCAGGAACAGAATAGGAAGCAATGTCCCAACTTACAGCGGGCGGTGGATGAGTTCTCTCTGGCTAATAAGCTGATGGGTTTTGCAGAAATAACCCTAACTTTTTGGTTAGCTTTTTAAGGTTACTAGTGAAAAATTTAGTGTGCTGGCGCAGTCATTTAGAGATCCCTAGTGGCTTGAAATAATTAGATTATTTTGTGTAATGAATAAATGAAAAGTTGACTCACTGGCATGGATCAGTGTGGTGACATGATTTATTTCTCGTAAAGGTGAATGCTCTGGAATCTAGACCCTACAAATAATTGTTTTGACCCCCTCCCCTTTCTCATTTATAATACGTTTTGGGTCATTTTGTGAGGGAGGCTGCCCAGTGGGGTGGAAAGAGCATATGGGCTTTGGGATCAGCCAAATCTTGATTCAATTTTTACTAGGTGTATGACCTTGGGCAAATCACTTAACAAGCCAGAGCCTGCTTCCTCATCAGTAAAGGGGTGGTAATAATACTTACTTCATACAAGAGGTGTCTGAATTAAATCCATTACTGAAAGGAATGGACCTAAGACAGCTCCTACTCCATAGTTGATTCCTTTCAGTCTCCCTCCATGCCATATTATATTAAATGATTGATATTTACAGCAGGGGTAGACAGCCAGTACATTCATTCATTACGGTTTTAGTCATCTGATAGGTTGGAAAGGACCTCTTCCTTGATAAAGGGCTTTAATGAAAATGTTCACTGAGCACTGAGCCTACGTTTTTTTGGGTGAAATGAAAGGTGCTTGAAGCCCAAATACTCTTGTGAAAATCTATATTTGCATTTTATTTTACGATCACTAAGGGAAAAAAAATTTTTTTTTTTTTTTAATGACCCAATTCAAGATAAAACCTTCATCTCCAAACCGCCTAATGAGTCCCTTAATAAATAAAGTTTAAGAGAATCTTGACTGGGGAATTGGCTTGACATTCTTTTTTATTATGACATTATGTGCAGCAGGCATTCTTCAGCCCTTAGATAAGGCACAGAAATAAAAAAAAAATAAAATCAATAACCAAACAGCATTTGGAGTTTGGAGGCCCATAAGTGTTTTGATCAGTTGGTGATAGAAGCAAACCTTGCTTTTTGCAAGTTTACTGGTTTTGGATACTAGCCGACTACTGAGCCACAATGAGTCCAAATTAATTCAGCAGGATGGGATGGGGATCTGTGCTCTCAGTTCCTGCTAGAGCATTACAGAATTGGAATTCTTGTTACAATTTGTTCTAAGCCTCAAATCTGCACATCACTTATCCGCTGAATTGAACAAATTGAAAGTGATCACATTTAGGGACTGTTGGTGGGAGGTTGGTGCTTCCTCCTCTTTAGTAACATCTTGAGAGCTAACAGAGTTCACTGATATTCCTCAAATCCATCCTACCTCCCTCCACACAAATGAACTTAGTCGGATGTCGGGTTTATTGATGTTTAAATGAGTACATTTGGCTCACCGTAGCGTCTATCTAAATGAACACTGCTTTGGTGCATTGAAACGTAATGATTTACCCTGCATCCAGGTGATAGAGGAGAATGTTGTGGCATTCAGGCAGGAACTCATGTCTTCTAGCCAAGAATACTTGCAAACTGAATTAATTTCTTAAATATATCATAGAAGGTTATTTTGGTGTTGGGATGGGGGAACTTGAGGGGTAATTCACTGAGGCTAGAAAAGAAGCGAAGGGGAAAATTTGGAGGAATTCCCAGGTGGGACTACTGACGCATGCCTGGTCAGTTTTCCTACACCTTCATGCTCCCTCTCAGGGAAAAAAAGACATGACCTGTTTGAGTTTTGGTCATTGAGCTTAGAATTTCCAAGGTAAAATCACGGGAACCAAAGTTCACTTCTTATAAATACGTTTACCTTGACCCCCGCGTGCCCTCCAACCACTGTCCCATTTCTCTGCTGTTCTTTCTAACCAAACTTTTCAAAAGAGTTGTCTGCACATATCAAGTCCATATCTTTATTTCTCAGTCTTTCTTCAACCCACTCAAGTCTTTGACCCCACTGATTGAACTTGATTTTGCCAAGATTACCAATGACCTCCATGTGACCAAATCCAGTGGTCACTTCTCTGTTCTCATTTATTTGGACTTTCAACAGCTTTGAGCAATACTATTTTCTCCTTTTTGAAATGCTCTCATTTCTTGGCTTCCATGACAATTCTTTATCCCTGGTTCTTCCCTATGCTCATTGATCACATCTTCCTGGACTCCTTGGTTGGCTCTTTCTTCACCCAGCCTTTATATGTTGAGACTCTTCAGGGCTTGGTCTTGAGCCTTCTTCCCTTTGTATGTCCAAGGCTTCTTCCTAGCTGATCTTTTCAAGTCTTGTGTATTTAAATACAACAACGATGGTTAAGATTGTGTGTCAACTTGGCTGGGCTATGATTCTCAAGTGTTTATATGTGATCACCCCTGTTATGAGATCTGCTGTGAGTAACTATTCAGTTGAAAGGGAATTTCCCTGGGTGTGTGGCCTGCATCTGAATATAAGTGGATGTTCTGGCTTTTGCCTGCTCTGGATCCCGCAGCTGCCTCCTGTTTGTCTGATCTCTGGTTCCTGGGACTTGAGCTAGCAGCTTATCTGCCGATTTTGGGATTTGTCAATCTTCACAGCCTGTGAGCAAGAGCCAGATTCTGCAACCTGCTGATCTTGGGTTCACCAGCCCCTGTGGCTGTGTGAATAAGGAGAAGCCTTGTGGTCTTGCCTGCTGATCTTGGGATTCATCAATCTTCACAGCCTGTACACAAGCGCTCTGTTCTCTGATCTACTGATCTTGGGTTTGCCTGCCCCTGCTACGTGAATGAGGAGAAGCTTCTATTCTGATCCATGGACTTGGGACATTTCAGCCTCTACAAACGAGTGAACTGTTTCCTTGATATAAATCTCTCTGTCTATATATTTATATGCTTTACTGGTTTTGCTTCTCTAGAGAACCCAGCCTAAGACAACAACTTTTACACTAATGTCTCCAATATGTATATCTCCAGTCTAGATCTGTTCTGAGTTCCAGACTCGTGTACTTAACATTACCACTTGCAGACATCTTGAACTGAATAAGTCCAAAAAGTACTCTTGTGCCTGTTTCCCAATTGTTGCCCCAACTTCTCAATATGATATCTATCAGCAAGTCTTGTCAATTCCAACTCAATAATATACCTTGTTATGTCCTCTGCTATTCTCTTTAGTTCTGACCATTATTATCTTCCATCTGGACTAGTGCAAACACTTCCTAACTGGTCTTTTTCTTGGATATTACAATCCATTTCTCTCATAGCAGCAATTTGCCTGCTCAGAACCCTCCAAAGGTTTTATGTTGCTCTAAGGAGCTTGAGTTTTATTTTTTAAGAATAAAACTCAAGCTCCTTATAACACTTACCAGGCCTTGCTTGCTTGGACCTTTTCTTTTTTTAAATCTCTCCAATCTTTATCTTCTACCGTGTGTCTGTCAGTTTGTCATAATGTGGTGGCTTGGTGGTTGCTGTGACACTGGAAGCTTTGCCACTGGTATTTCAAATACCAGCAGGGTTACCCTTGGTGGATAGGTTTCAGCAGAGCTTCCAGACTAGGAAGAAGGACCAGGCAGTCTACTTCTTAAAAAATTGGTCAGTGAAACCCTTATGAATAGCAGTGGAACATTGTCTGATATAGTGCCTGAAGATGAGTCCCTGAGGTTGGAAGGCACTCAAAATATGACTGAGGAAGAGCTGCCTCTTTAAAGTAGAGTCGACCTTAATCAAGTGGAAGGAGGAAAGTTTTCTGGACCTTCATTTGTTGATGTGGCACTCAAAATGAGAAGAAACAGGTTCAAACATTCATTAATAATTGGAATGTGGAACGTACAAAGTATGAATCTGGGAAAATTGGAAGTCATCAAAAAATGAAATGAAAAACATAAAGATTGATATCGTAGGCATTAGTGAGCTGAAATGGACAGGTATTGGCCATTTTGAATCAGACAATCATATGGTCTACTATGCTGGGAATGACAAATTGAAGAGGAATGGTGTTGCATTCTTCGTCAATAAGAACATTTCAAGATCTATCTTTGAAGTACAACCTTCGGTGATAGGATAATATCCATACACCTACAAGGAAGACCAGTTAATGTGATTATTATTCAAATTTACACACCAACCACTAAGGCAAAAGATGAAGAAATTGAAGATTTTTACCAACTTTTGCAGTCTGAAATTGAACAAACATGCGATTAAGATGAATTGATGATTACTGGAGATTAGAATTCAAAAATTGGACACAAAGAAGGATTGGTAGTTGGAAAATATAGCCTTGGTGATAGAAATGATACTGGAGATTGCATGATACGATTTTTGCAAAACCAACAACTTCTTCATTGCAAATATCTTTTTTCAACAACATAAATGGCAACTATACATGTGGACCTCTCCTGATGATGGAAAAGCTTGATATCATCAGTCAGAACAAGGCCAAGGGCCAACTGTGGAGCAGAGTATCAACTGCTCATATGTAAATTCAAGTTGAAGCTGAAGAAAATTACAAGTCTGCGAGAGCCAAAGTACGACCTTGAGTATATTCCACCTGATTGTACAGACCATCTCAAGAAATAGATTTGAGCCATGGGACACTAATGAATGAAGACCAGACAAGTTGTGGAATGACGTTAAGGACATTACACATGAAGAAAGCAAAAGGCCATTAAAAAGACAGGAAAGAAAGACCAAAATGGATGTCAGAAGAGACTCTGAAAATTGCTCTTGAACATAAAGTAGTTAAAATGAAAGGAAGAAATGATGAAGTAAAAGAGCTGAACAGACGATTTCAAAAGGCGGTTTGAGAAGACAAAGTAAAGTGTTATAATGAAATGTGCAAAGGCCTGGAGATACAAAACCAGAAAGGAAGAACACACTTGACATTTCTGAAGCTGAAACAATTGAAAAAACACTCAAGCCTCAAATTGCAATAATGAAGGATTCTATGGGCAAAATATTAAACGATGCAGGACACATCAAAAGAAGATGGAATGAATATACAAAGTCACTGTACCACAAAGAATTGGTTGATGTTCAGCCTTTTCAGAAGGCAGTACTGAAGGAAGCGATCCAAGCTGCTCTGAAGGCATTGATGAAAAACTGGTCTTCAGGAATTGATGGACTACCAACCGAGATGTTTCAATAAATGGATGCAGTACCGGAGGTGCTCACTTGTCTATGCAAAGAAATTGGGAAGACAACTACCTAGCCACCCAACTGGAAGAGATCTATATTTGTACCCACTCCAAAGAAAGGTGATCCAACAGAAAGCAGAAATTATCATACAATATCAATATCTCAGGCAAGTAAAATTTTGCTGAAGATCATTCAAAACGGTTGCAACAGTATATCAACAGGGACCTGCCAGAAATTCAAGCTGGATTCAGAAGAGGATGTAGAACAAGAGAGATCATTGCTGATGTCAGATGGATGCTGGCTGAAGGCAGAGAATACCAGAAAAATGTTTACCTGTGTTTTATTGACTATGCAAAGGCATTTGACTGTGTGGATCGTAACAAATTATGGATAACACGGTGAAGAATGGGAATTCCAGAACACTTAATTGTGCTCATGAGGAACCTGTACACAGATCAAGAGGCAGTTATTTGAACAGAACAAGTGAATAGTGCGTGGTTTAAAGTCAAGAAAGGCGTGCGTCAGGAATGTATACTTTCACCATACTTATTCTGTCTGTACGCTAAGCAAATAAACCAAGAAGCTGGACTATATGAAAGAGAAAGTGGCATCAGGACTGAAGGAAGACTCATTAACAACCTGTGATGTGCACATGACACAACGTTGCTTGCTGACAGTGAGGCAGACTTGAAGCACTTACGATGAAGTTGAAGGATCGCGGCCTTCAGTATGGATTATATTTCAACATAGAAAAAAAATTCTCACAACTGGATCAATAAGCAACATAACGATAAATGGAGAAAATATTGGAGTTGTCAAGGATTTCATCTAACTTGGATCCATAATCAATGCCCATGGAAGCAGCAGTCAAGAAATCAAAAGGCACATTTGCATTGGGCAAATCTGTCGCAAAAGACCTCTTTAAAGTGTTAAAAAGCAAAGATGTCACTTTAAGGACTAAGGTGCACCTGACCCAAGCCATGGTGTTTTCAATCACCTCGTATGTATGTGAAAGCTGGACAGTGAATAAGGGAGACTGAAAAAGAATTGATGCCTTTGAATTATGGTGTTGGTGAAGAATATCGAATATACCATGGACTGCCCCCAAACATAAAAATCTATCTTAGAAGAAGTACAGACAGAATGCTCATTAGAAGCAAGGTTGTGGAAACTTCTCACATGCTTTGGACATGTTATTAGGAGGGACCAGGCCGTGGAGATGGGTATTATGCTTGGTGAAGGAGAGGGTCAGCGAAACAGAGGAAGTCTCTCAATGAGATGGATTGACACAGTGACTTCAATAAAGGGCTCAAGCATGGCAATGATTGTGAGGATGGTGCAGGACTGGGCAGTGTTTCCTTCTTTTGTATATAGGGTCGCTATGAGCTGGAACCACCGATGTGATGGCACCTAACAACAACAATCTTTATCTTACCACATGTTCCTCCTCACTCTCTATGCTCCAGCCATGCTGTTCATCTTTCAGTCCTTTAAACATACTATACCCCCTTACACATCAAGGGTTTTGCACATCATGTCCTTTTTGTCTCTAACAGTAAATCACATCACTAATTTAATGGCACTTATTATGGGCCAGGCCAGTTCTAAGTGTGTTCCATGGAATAACAGATGAAGTTCTCAGTAAAATTTGTATAACAAATAAACCAATGAATGAATGGTATTCACAATCACTCAAGTGAAAAGTGCATTTGCCATTGTATTGTTGTTGGTGATGTGGTGTCAACTCATGGTGACCCCACGTGACAGAGTGGAACTGCCCCATAAGGTTTCCTAGGCTGTAATCTTTATGGGAGCAGATTGTCAGGTTTTTTCCCATGGAGCTGCTGGGTTGATTAGAACCTCCAATCTTTCAGTTAGCAGTGGAGAGCTTAACTTTTGCACCACGGGGGCTCCTTTGACATTGTACTGCAATGTCTAATTAGGGCCAGTTCTACAATCAGCAATCCATGTGAGTTTTTATTCATTCAGTTTTCCAATTTATTCATTTATTCAATAGTTATTTATTGAGTGGTTATTATGAGCCATGTACTATGTTAGGCCTGGCTTTACATAAGTCATATTGCATCTTCAATGTTCTCATCTCTAAAAAGGAAGCTTCAGTCTGTGCACCCCTTCTAGCAATGCCTTCCTCTGGATAATACAAGAACTTTCTCTTTGCCTCTCTTGGAGAAGCTAAAACAGGAAGAAAACTTTCCTCAGGCAAAAAGCATTGTCTGCTTTAAGTGTTACTGCAGAAATTCGAAGTGGCAGATGGTGGACTGCCTTGGTGTTTCACAGGTAGAAATGGTCAAGTTTGTAAATGAAAAAAATTAAAGCATGAAATCAGCTGGCTCAATCTCATTTCCTAGATTTAGTCAATGTTAGGCTTCAATTGAATAATTTCAATTTAGTGAACCTGGAAACCATACCAGTGTCTCTCCACCAGCAGAAAGATGGTGATCAAAGTCTTTGTGTGAAATTGGAAAAATTTTATGCAGTGAATGCAAGCCAGTAAACTGTTCCATTGCTCTAAGTGGGCCGTGACTTTAGAGAGAATGAATGCCCCTTTTCCTTCAGTCATTTGTCCACAATGTCCATTCTGGGTGGCGAAGTCTTGAACCTTAAAGCTTCATATGACTGTGTTTTGGAGTGTCGTGTGGATGCGTACCCACCTACATTAGCAAGTTCTCTCTAGGTTGGTTGCAGTGACAAACAACCTCCAAATCTCTGTGGTTCACAGCAACAAAAGCTTGTTTCGTGCTCATATTACACCTTGACTGTGAGTTGGGGGTGGCTTTGCTCCTGCTCCAAATATCTCCTTCTTTTAAGAATCCAGGTTGAAGAAGCAGCCACCATCTGAGATAACTGTTGCCATGTAAAATGGAAAAGAGATATGGCTGAACCATACAGCAGCTTTTGAAGCTTTTTCTTGAATCTGGCACATGTCACTTCAGTTTGCATTCAAATGGCCAAAACAAGTCACATGCAGCCTAAGGTCAATGGGGCAGGGAATATACTCCTCTCACAGGAAGTTTCTGTAAACCTCCTGGTAATGGTCTGGGATGTATATCTTTTTTATTTATTTTTTATTGTACATCAACCAATCTTACATGTACAATTCAGTGACATTGATCACATTCATCATGCTGTGTAAACATAACCACTATTCACTGTAAAAAAATGATCACCTCAAATAGAAACTCATTATTCCTTAAACCATAATTCCCCATTGTCTCCTCCTTGTTCCCTGGAACCGCTGATAAACTTTTGTCTCTATGCATTTTCTGTTGTAGATTTTTCATATAAGTGGGAATCATACAGTTGTTTGTCCTTTTGAAATGGACTTACTTCACCTAACATAATGTCTTCAAGGTTCATGTATCAGAACTTCATTTCTCCTTATGGCTGAGTAATTTTCCATCGTATGTATGTATGTGCCATATTTTGTTTATGCACTCATCTGTTGATGGACATTTGGGTCGTTTCCATCTTTTGGCTATTCCGAATGATGTTGCAATGAACACTGGTGTTCAAGTGTCTGCATTCCTGTTTTTAAGTCTTTTGGGTGTACACCTAGGTGTGGAATTCCTGGGTCATATGATAATTCTATGTTTAACTTTTTGAGGAACTGCCGAACTATTTTCCACATCAGCTACACCATTTTACATTCCTCCCTGCAATGGATGTGGGTCTCAGTTTCTTCACATCCTTGCCAACACTTGCTATTTTTTGTTTTTCGCATAATGACCATCCTAGTGAGTGTGAAATGGTATTGTTGTTGTTATTTGCCATAAGTCTATTCCAACTCCTGCTGACCCCATGTGTTACTACAGAGCGGAACTGCTCCGTAGGGTTTTCTTGGCTGTAATCTTAATAAAAGCAGGTTTCTAGGACTTTTCTTCTGTGGTGCTGATGGGTGGATTCAAACTGCCAACTTTTAGGTTAGCAGTCAAGCACAAACCGTTTGCACTACCTAGAGACCTTATGAAGTGGTATGTATATGGTGTATATTTATCTTACAGAAAGGGAGAGTGTAATATTAAGAACAACAATACAATCTAGCATACCGTTCTTTCTTTGCAGGAAATTGTATAAATGAATTGCTTTCTCTCCTGGTTCATTTTGCTTTATGATATCTGGGAAGCAAAAGGCATATTTCTTGAGTTCATGAACTTAAAAGTTATGCTTCTGGGTCTGCAAGAGCACAGCGCTGGTCATTTCTCAGCAGTGGAAGTGGGTCTTGTTCTTTCTGCTCTAGCCTTAGAAAACTATAGGAAGAAGAAAAACCATAGGTCCTTCGCTAAACAAACATAACCCCACACTCACTGAGAACAGTTTCTTTGCTGTCCCTGCTGCCCCATAAAGGGGAGAGGTCTGGCTAGTATGCATTTTCTCCTTCATCCTGCACCTTCCTGTGGAACTCCTTGGATTGTAGCTCTGAACTCAGAGTATAACAGTGCGCAATGCCCTGTCACTGAACTCTAGAAATTCAGACTCAAGGAAACTGCCCAGAAATGTAAAATGTTCTCCTTATCCTCTTTCTCCCCAAACTCTCTAATTTCTCTGCTGCTTCTTAATTTAGGCCATTATTACTTTGCACCTGGACTATTAAAAATTCTTTTAATTGGTTTATCTGCTTTCATACTTATACCCTATAGTATAATATTACTCTGCTTTTTATAATATAGTATAATATTATACTGCTTTCCTTTTTACACCCTATCATATAATCTATTCTCCACTTGAGTGATCTTTCCAAAGTATGTCACCTCCCTGTAAAAATCATTCCCCAGTGCCTACTTCTCAAGGCACGATTTCGTTATCTGAAAAATGGATTAATTATATCTACTATGTAGGGATGGGTGTAAAGATAAAAGGAGACAATATATATAAAGTGCCAAACACAGTGTCTCAATAAATGGTAGCTAATTATTATTATTATTATGGTAAAATTCAGAGTCCTTTAGCAAGACCTACCAGACCCTCTGGAATCCTTGGGTGGTACAAACAGTTAAGCACTCAGCTACTAACTGGAAGGTTGGTGGTTTGAATCTTCCCAGCGGCACCTGGGAAGAAAGGCCTGGGGATCTACCTCCAAAAGATCACAGCCATTGAAAATCCCATGGAGTAGTTTTACTTTGAAACACATGTGGACGTCACGAGTTGGAATTGAATCTATGGCAACTGGTTTGATTTTTGTTACCAGGCCCACCTGGTCTGGTCACCTACAACCCTTGCAGCTGTATTTGGTCACCCATCCCCACCCACTGTCCTTGCGCCCTATGCTCTAGCTTTGCCAGTCTACAGTGAGTCATCCTGTCCTTCAGCTCCATGCCGATGACCATGCACCCATCTCTGGAATGCTTTCCCTTACTCAGTCCTCTTGGGACCCCTGCTTAGAATGAAGACGAATTTCAAGCGTCACTCACAGTCTCATGTTGCTCCCGGCCCCTCCAGGGAAATGAACTGCTCGTTCCACTGGCACCCCCGAGTTGCACCACTTCTAACATTTTATTGCCCTCTTTTGTTTCATGTTTACCTTTCTGGTTCAACAGTAAGTCCTCTGAGAGCAAAGACTGCCTTGATGAGTTCTCCTTATGGACCACAGTGCCTGGCATGCAGTAGGAGTTCAATAGGTGCTTTTGGGATAAACGAATATGATAGATGCGGGAGCGAAGGGAGTGGAGAACAGGCTGAATAAAAGATAGATGATTATCTAGTGAAGGCCACGCTGAGATTCTAGGATATGAAGTTTGGAGGGAGAAAACAGAGAGCAGGCCTATATCCTGTACTAGGAGGAGGCCAACACATCCTCAGGTAAGAGTGACTTTAGTCTATATCTGTATCTTTATTAAAATCAATATTTACATATTCTTAAGGAGCCCTGGTGGCACAAACAGTGAAGTGTTCGGCTGCTAATCCAAAGGCAGGCAGTTGGAACCCACCCTACAGTTCCACGGGAGAAAGACCCGACAATCTACTCCCATAAAGGTTACAATCTAGAAAACCCTATGGAGCAGTCCTGCTTTGTCACATGGGGTCGCTATGAGTCATAGTCGACTCGACGGCACCTAACAACAACAACGTATATGTCCTTAGGAAGATAAATTCACCACGAAAAAATTTTGGAGTCAAAAGGACTTAGGATGGATTTTTCTTGACATAGTAAGTAGATTCTTTGCATAGATGTGCTCCTTAGTATCCTAAATCCAGAGACGTCAGGCTGCTCTTGGGGTTAGCCAGTTGCCTTAAGCGGAGTAGGTGTGTGAGGGTGAGATTAAACAAGTAATGCTATTTGCCTGCTGCACACGCCATTGTTTAGCTAGAAAAATTAAATTCCTATTCAAGCCTCTCAGCGTGTTTAATAAATGCTTTAGGCGCATAGAACCATGTGTGAGGCAGAAAGGAGCAAAGCCATTCCCTGGGAGTGACATATTTATTAGCCTTCCTGAGTAATGCACTCCTTGCACCTGGGATACTGGTCGGAAATAGATAAGCAGCAGCAGCAAGGGGAACCTGGCAAACCAGGGACCAAAAGACCTTCCTGCAAAAGAGATGCCCTTGCATCTGTGACAGAGTGTAGCTTAGAGGGTGTTATTGGTTGAACTGTGTCCCCCAGAAAGATACATCCAAGCCTTAATCCCTGGTTCCCCTGAATGTGAACTTGTTTGGAACTACGTAGTGTCTTTGCAGATCTGATTAGCTAAGCTAACAGGAGGTCATATTGGAGCAGGATGGGTCCTACTCCAATCTGATTGGTGTCTTTAGAAGAAGAGAAGAAACACAGAGGCAGAGAGACACAGAGAGGAGTCAGCTGTGTGAAGACAGAGGCAGAGATTGGAGTTCTGCATCTGTAAGTCAGGGAACACTGAGAGTTACCAGAAGCTGGAAGAAGCAAGGGAAGATTCTCACCTAGGGCCTGCAGAGAGAGCATAGTCCTGCCCACCCCTCAATTTTGTACTTCTAGCCCCCAGACTATGAGAGAATAAACTTCTGTTGTTTTCAGCCACTCAGTTTGTGGCACTTTGTTATGGCAGCCCCAGGAAGCTGCAGGGGACAACACCCCAGTTTTAGCATCAGGCAGTCCTGGGTTCAAATGCTAGTTGTACTGCTTTAAAGCTTTGTTACCTTGAACTTGTTACTTGCTACTTTTTGTATCCAGTTTCCCTAGCAGTTACCACTTACTGAGAACCTACTTCCTACTATGCAATGTAGATTATCTGCTTTAATCTTACATCAACCCTATGAGAAAGGTAACCAAAAGGCTGGCGGTTAGAGTTCACCTAGAGGTATCTCAGAAAGAAAGGCCTGGCAGTCTACTTCTAAAAAATCAACCATTGAAAACTCTATGGAGCACAGTTCTACTCTGATACAAATGGGGTCACCATGAGTTGGAATTGACTCAACGGCACCTGGCGTGGTTTAACAGGTGAGAACACTGAGGCTCTGAGTTGGACAGTGAGTTGGATAGTGAGGGTTCCTATAATATTTTTGGTACATACCAACTAAAGGTGAAGTAACTATCATTATTATTTTCCTTTCAAGCCATGGGTCAGAAGATCCTATATGAACCCTTAGAAAGGGAAGTAAGAGAATGGAAGTTCTAGATTTCTCAATTTTCCTGTTGCACCAGTAGAGAGAACTGGATCAACCAGCAGAAGGGGTAAAAGGCAGTACCTTAACAGCCCTGCCACCCTTGGGTGGGGCAGATGGGTGCCCAGGCCCAGCCTCAGCGTGGGTCTCCAGTGCTGACGCATTCCACCGTCGCCTCGGGGAGAAGGAAATGAGTTAAGCCTGTCTTCAGACACATTGGTATTGATTTTGTCAGTTTCTTGCTGCTCGCTGACAGGAGATAGATGGCTTATAACGCAGCTGGGCACAGCACATTACATCCTCGTCTTGGGGCTCCTAAATCATTTTGAAATTTTAAATTCTCTAATCAATATTTTATCATGAGCACAAGACAGTGTTCGGCCTCCTTCTCTCCAGGGGCATGTGCTCACACACTAGGGCCCAGTGGGTATGAGTGGCCAGAGGGGTCAGCCCTGATCCAGGGAGGACTCCAGGTGTGATCTCCCTGCGGGCAGCCACCTCTAGCATGCCAGGGCCAGAATGGGCCTCAGAAGTCACGTGATCTCAAGGTACTCCTTTACAGAGAAAGAAAACTGAGGGTCAGGAGATGATGTGGTTGGTCTTGGCTACCCATCTCACTGCAAAACTGAGACTAGCCCAAACTTTCTGCAAAAAAATTTGCCTAGCAGAGTTCCTGGCACATAGTAGTTGCTCAACAAATATTTGTTCACTGTTAAATGACTGTTTCAACTTGCAAAAAGCCAAGTAAAACCCATTGCTGTAAAGTCACTTCTGACTTGTGGTGACTCTGGCTCCACTGGACGATTCAAACCACCAACCTTTCAGTTAGTAGCTGAGTACAAACTGCTTGTAGTACCCAGGGACCTAAATGCCAAAGTCTGGGCCAAATAACACTTTATGCTTATCAGCCAAAAAACAAAACAAAAACAACCCAGCTGCTGCTGAGTCGACTCCAACTCATTGCAACCTCCTGTGTGTCAGAGTAGAACTGTGCTCCACAGGGATTTCAGTGGTTGGTTTTTCGGAAGTACATAGCCAGGGCTTTCTTCCGAAGAGTCTCTCGGTGTACTTGAGCCTCCAACCATTCAGTTAGCCATTGAGTGTGTTAACCTTTTGCAATTAAGCACTTACTATATGCCAGTGGTGTGAAACCACCAGCAACTCCATGGGAGAAAGATGTGGCGGTCTGCTTCCATAGAGATTTACAGCTTTGCAAACCCTATGGGGTCACTATGAGTTGGTATCCACTTGATGGCAGTGGGTGGGTTATGTGCCAGCCACAGTTCTAAGTTCTTAGGATAGAAAATACCAGTCAGTACTCACTACCCCATGAAGTCGGTATTATCATTACCCTCGTTTTATATATGGGGAAACCGAGGCACCAGCAGGCTAAGTGGTTTGTCCAAGGTCACATAGCTGGAAAGTGAAAAGGAACCTGCATTGAAACCCAGGCAGTCTGACTTCAGAGCCCATGCTCTTGACCACTGTGCTATGTTGGGTTTGCTTGTTCTAAGTCTTATTTGGACCCCTATCCAGTATGCACCTGTTTCATCACATGGAAGGGACAACCAAAAGAACAGGTCTTTGGGTCTGTGACCAGCCAATAGAGCTGAAGGTATGCAATCTGTTGTCGAATCCAAGGCCTTCCATGATGGTGGGTGGAGAAAATTTCTGCAAGTCAGGGGCCAACTTGAGAGTGTTTAGAGAAAGCAGCAGCTAGATGGGAGGACAGGGTCCTGGTTTCCTGAAGCCTGTAAGAGGAGGTAGGTGCCCAGTAAACAAATCTTGATGATGGTGGTAATCAGCAGGCCTGTTTAAATGCTGCTGCAGTGGAGACTTTGGGAAAGAAAGAAAAAAAAAAATCGTAACTCCTTGCGCTGGCTCACATGCCCTCCTTGTTGGATCAGCCCCCCCTGCTTTTTCTCCTTCCTGTGTCTTGCTGCTCTCCCCATTCACTGTGCTCCATGGTCCTGCCTTGGGACCTGCCTCAGCCCCAGTGGAATCCGTGGCCTGAACGCCGGTCCACGTGCTTGTCCCATGCTGGCTTTTTCTCATGGTTCAGATCCCAGCATAACTCTTCGGAGAAGCCTTCCCTACTCACCTGCCCAATCTCAACTGCCTGTTAGAATGTAAGCTTCTTGAGAGCAGGACCTTCATCTTGATGTCTAAGATTGTTATTCTTGTTGTTGTTAGGTGTAGTTGAGTCCAGTGTGACTCATAGCAACCCCATGTGTTACAGAGTGGAACAACCTGTAGAGTTTCCCAGGCTGAAATCTTTATGGAAGGAGATCACCAGGTTTTTCTCCTTTGGAACCTCTGGGTGGGTTCGACCCACCATCCTCTTGGTTGGTAGCCCAGGACTTAACCATTGTGCCACCAGGGTTCCTTCACATTGGGCATACGATAGGTGATCAACAAATATTGAACAAGTATTAAAGAAGACCTCTCAGATACCAGGCAGAGCAGCTTGCAACTAGGGAAGTCAAGTAGGAAACGACATGATAAAATTGCCTGTTTAGGGAGTCAGCGTGTCCTAGCTCAGGGACCTCAGGCTCCACCTATTAGGGAAGCTTGTGCCACTTTGGGGCAGCTCTGACAGCTGCAAAATTCTTCCTTATTTGGGCATGAAACCTGGCTTCTTGTACTTCTCCTCACTGGTCCTGCTTCAAATCCTGAAAAGCAGGTTCCATCAGCAGAAAACACCTGAGGCACACGGAGCCCGCAGTTCCGGGCTGACCGTGCACTGCAGAAACCAAGGGAGCTGCTGTGCTGCAGGGACTTGGTGATACACTGTGTAGCAGTTTTAGCTGCCAGAGTTAGCTTGCTTTTCCAAGGAAACATGCAGGGAATTCTGGGTCAATGTTTTTGCAATCCTCCTAGGGCAGTAGGAGGTTTTGCCAAGAGCAGGGAAGGAAAACCAGAGATTTGGCTCTTTTCCCTTCAAAGGGCTCAATTACAAATGCAGAGGTAATAATGATGCTATCTCACACGTCCACGTGGTTCTACACATTTCAAAGCCCTTTCAGGCACATTACTGGAGCCTTTTATCAGTCTTGTAAGATTTCTGGGATAGGTCTCACTGCCTGAAAGAAGAAATCACTTGCCTAAGACTTCTCTGCTAGCAAGAATTGAACATCCTTGTTCTTTAGAGAAGCTTTACTCCCCTGCTCTGGATAACATCAAGCTTATTTGTGATGCCATAGAGCTGTGCTTTTCAGACCCGTGTGTGCATAAAAACCACCTGGCAAGTTTTGTTAAAACACAGATGCCCAGAGTTTCTGATTCTGTAGGTCTGGGGTGGGCCCTGGGAATTTGCATGTCTAGCAAGCTCCCAGGTGATGCCCATGGGGCGGGGATGGGTAGCACTTGTCCGGGCAACCCCAGGCCTGCTCAAGTACCTGAGGTGCCTGTTACGCCAGTGCTAGTCTCTGATCCCCAGGTGAGTAGCAGGGAACTGCATAAAGCTTGTTGCATATAATATCTCTTTAATCTCACAATGACCCCGTGAGCTATCTTGATTATTCCATTCTATGGAAGGTTCAGAGAGGTTAGGTAACTTGCCCAAAGTCTGTCATTTAGTACGTGGGTGAGTGTGAATTTAGCTCGTCTAACCACAATGCCACACTGCTTCCTGGAAGTGAGAGAGACTTCTGACTATCGGGTCTTCTGTCTACTCTGGAAGAAGGGTCCTGTCGGGGGGGATTATCCAATAAGCAATGTAAACTTACTTACTTGTGTTTATTCATTTTCAAGTGAAATCCGTGTGAAATTGTTCACTACAGATTAGTGTTTACCTTGCCTACTGGATCATCCGCCCCTGTCAAGGATCGTAACTTTGAAAAGAGACTTTGATTCTGTAGGGAGGTGCCGTGGGGTTGGGAGAGAGACGGATGCCAGTCATACATGGAAGCAGACAAAATGTGAACTTGTTCACTATAGATGATCTGGTAAGCAAGATAGGCACTGTGCTTGCCTTGTCTATTGGATAATCCACCCCTGAGCTTCTCACAAGGCACTAAAATGAAAGCCGAGGTTCCCTGAAGTTTTAGAAAGAGCCTAAACTTCTTTGCAGGAGTCATAGGCATCCCGGCCACTGGGTGCTCTCTATGCCACCGTAGTCCACAAGGCACCAGATCACATCCATGGGATCCCCTTAACCTTCAGTTAAATTTCAAATGCCATTGTGTGGGGTGGAGCAATTCCTGGCAATGCGGCTAAACGCCACCGCCCAGTCTTCCCTTTTGCTCTTGCCCTGCCTTCCTTAGTAGCCACTTGGAGCTTTCCTGCTTTTTGATCGTTGAACAGAATGAGAACTATTAAACTCTTGAAATTAGAATGTTAGCAACTTCATTAATAACTCCCCCCACAGGTCTTCACGTTGAAGAAATAATTCAGAGAGAAGGCAAAGATTAACCAACAGAATTCACGTCTAAATGTTGAATTCCTGACATCAGGGTTGAGAGGCAGGGAGATGTTTTGGGATGGGGTGCCATTTTCTCTTCCCTCCCCATACTCTCTCTTCATGGCATTCAACACAACTGTTGTCCTGTAATTACTTGTGGGATTGTCTTTTTAATGACTGTCTTCCCAATGGACTGTAAGCTCCATGGGGAGTAGAGACTTCATCTCTTTTGCTCTGACTGTTGCCCAGAACCAAAACATGTAGCAGGCTTGAAGCTTAGTCACAACTCAGATGTGCAGAAATGTGACACTGTTTTTCTCTAGCTGTCATTAGTCCCCATTTTTGCTATTGTAGAAAGCATTAATCTTGACAATTAAAGTTAGCTTGGTCGAATTTTGGCTTAATTCATAGTCTCTTTTCATTAATTACTCAGTTAAAACTCAGTCCCTTTAAAATTCAGATTTCATATCAGAACTATCATCTCCTCTCAAGTGTTCTTCCTTCCTTTCCTACCTGGGATGGCGTCTGTGCTCAGGAATAAGCTTATGTGATCATGGCAGCAAGGGGTGGGAAGGTTCCCATCTGGTTTGGGTCCTGGCTTCCAGTCCTAGCTAGCCTCTGGTGTGGAGTAGTAGGTCCCACCGGTTAGGGAGCACCCCCCTCTGTTGTCACCGCATTGGTTGCTAAGTGTCTACAGTTGGAGTAATGTGTGGTCTGTCCTCTTAGTTCAGTCCATACCACCCTGCCCTGATTCAGCTCTTGATCCTCTGAAATTTCTAGTTTGTGCGTGTGTGTGTGTGGGTGTTAAGAGATGATAGACAACCTCCAATAGGGTATAGGGTCCTCTGAGGGGAAAAGGAGTCTGTTAGGGATCGAATTTTGTTCCCCCAAAAGATATGTTATACTCCTAACCCCCTTGTACATGTGAATATGACCTCATTTGGGAATAGATTCTTTGAAGATAGATCAATTAGGTTCACATGAGGTTATACCTGAATAGAGTAGATCTTAATCCTTTACAAGTAGTGTCCTTGTAAAAGAGGAGAAGATACACACAGTCAGGGAGTCAGAGGAAGAATACCATACGATGCTGCAGCTGCAAGCCAAGGGATGCCTGGAGCTACCAGGAGCTAGGAGAGAGGCAGGAAACAGATTCTCCCTCAGCCCTCAGAAGGAATCGATCTTTGAACTACTAGCCTCCAGAACTGTGAGACAATAAATTTCTGTTCTTACGAGCCTCCTAATTTGTGATATTTTGTTATGTCAGCCCTAGGAAACTAATACTGGGCCCTCTCTCCCCACCTGGAATTCTGGGAGGTAAACACCTGAACAGGTAGGTGCTCTGGAAGGGACAGACTGGGGCCTTTCAGGGCATTCACCTATGTGTAACTATCTTCTTCTCTGAGATTTTCCTTGACCTTCTGTTCCTCAGTAAAAGTAAACTGTTGCCACTTTTTACCCTTCATCCTCCCTACTCTATGGAGTTCAGAAGAGCTCTTTCATTTTCTCAAGGGCCTACTTCTTGCACTGAAAAACCAGGGCTCTCAATATTGTTTTCTTCTCTGTGAATGTAAGAAGTTGAGCTTGAATATCCAAGCGATGGCTTCTTGGAAATCATTATTCATTGTTCTCTCTCACCCTCTAACCTACCCCAAAGCCAGGGATAACTCAGACTCTGGGAGTAGAGGGCTGGTGGGCAAAATCGGCTCCAAATTACTGGGAACAAAAAATGCACTAAAGTGTATTTCAAAATATCATTCTGCTAGACTGTAGGCACATTTATGGAATAAACAAATATTTATGGAATAAATACTTATGGAGTCAGAGTACATTCTGGGCTAATGTTAGGGCTCATTTGGAGGTCTTTAGAGCCTTGGAATATTGAGTAAATGAGTCAAATTAGGGACTTTAAGACATAACTCAGAAGAGCTCAGAGTAATATGGTGATGATTGTGATAATACCGTTTCATTTACAAGGATTTTTCCTACAGACCATTTTATTTAACAATTTATCCTTCATTTTATTAAGCAATTACATTATGTGAGTCATAGTGCTGTGACATTTTTCTACGCAAGGGGACAAAATTTACAAAACTGGGAATGTTTATAAATTTCTCTCTTTCCCCAGCTCATCAAAAATAATCTTCTCTAGGCCAGTTTTGATCCTTTTTCCTTCCAGAGAGGAGGGATTCTTGCTTGTTGAGAGAGAGCTTACATGAATTTATAACACAAGGTGCAGAGAAGAGCAAGAGGAGGTAGAGGAAGGAAATCTTTGCCTGCCTTTTTTTTTCCTTTCTCTCCTTCCTTCCCTGCCCTTTCCCTTCTCTCCCCTCTCCTTGCCCTCCTATCTCTTCATCTCCCCCTCCCCTCCTCTCATATCCCCCGCCCCTCCCCTCTCCTTCCCTTCCCTTCCCTTTCCTCCCCCCTCTCCCCTTCCCTTCCCTTCCCCCTCCCCTTCCCTCCCTTTCTTCTTCCCTCTCATTCCTCTCTCCTCCCCCCTTCCCTTCCTCTCTTCTCCTCCTCCCCTCCTTCCCTTCCTCTTTCCTTCCCTCCTCTTTCCTTCCCCTTTCCTCTTCTCTTTCCCTTCCTTTCCCCCTTCTTCTCCCTTCTCCTATTCCCTCCCTTCCCTTGTTTTTATCCCTTCTTCCTGTTCCCATGCATTTTCACCAGGCTTTTGGTTTCTTTTCCATGTGGCTAGTCAGGGTGATAAGACTCCGAGATCTGGATCCTGGCTTGGGAGAACCAAGAGTCTCCACTTAGCTGTACCTGAGTTCTGCTGTGGGGGACTGGATGCTGGCCCAGCTCAGAATAAAGTGGTTCCTCGGATTCCATTGGACCATTATTCCTTACATGCACAGCTCCCTCAGGAATGTCCTGGATAAGGAGCAATTGTCAAGTAGGAATTTAGGCTAGCATGTGTCAAGTGCTGATGATCAAAGGTGATCAAGACAATGGGACTAGCCCTCAAAGAGGTCCGTCCCTGTCCAGTGGTGGAGAGGGCCAAGGGGAGATTACAGCACCATGTGGCAGGTGCCACCCTGGGAATATGTGCCAGGTGCTGCTGGGGTACATCGAGGGCACCTCATCCTGCCTGACCTGGCGGGCTACCTGGAGAAGTGAAGTCTAAGCTAACAAGACAACAGCATTGACAGAATCAGGGAAGTGAGGAGGTGCAACCTGATGAGGATGTTTTTAGACAAACTGAATACAACTGACAGTGGGTTTTTAAGTAGAAACAGAGGAAGACAGTTCAGGATCAGGAAGGAGAGTCAGGGATAGGTAGGGATGCGGGCATCGTGTCCTTGAGGGTGAGAGCTAGTTATGAATGTGAGTGAGGCTAGAGAAAGGAGAGGAGAGAGGAGGCAGAGGGCCAAAGACCAAACCTGTGAATGGCCAAGATTAGGGGCAGAAACAAGCGGAGAAGCCAGAGAAGGAGGTAGAGAACTAGCGGATACAACCTAGCGATAGTATCAAAACACCACCAGGCCCTGGCGTCTCTTGTATCCAGCTACAGGGTGTGCAGCCTTCACTTCCTTTGTGCTCTTGTTATTGTAGATGATGCTAATTGTAGCTACAGAGGCACCTTGGAAGAGAGGCCTGGTGATCTACTTTCAAAAAATCTGTCCTTGAAAACTCTATGGAGCACAGGTCTACTCTGACACTCTTGGGGTTGCCAGGAGTAGGAGCTGACAGTAAATAGTTTTACCAACTTTTGTTTTTTTTTTATTATACTTTAGATGAATGTTTGCAGAACACACTAGTTTCTCGTCAAACAGTTAGTACACACATCGCTCTATGACATTGGTTAACAACCCCACGACATGTCAACACTCTCCCTTCTCAACCCGGGGTTCCCTATTGCCAGCTTTCCTGTTCCCTCCTACCTGTCCCAGGACAATCCTTCGGTCTTGTTTTGTTCCATGGGCCCATTCAATCTTTGGCTGAAGGGTGAAGCTCAGGAGTGGCCTCATTACTGAGCTGAAAGTGTGTCTAAGGGCCATACTCTCAGGGTTTCTCCAGTCTCTGTCAGGCCGGCAAGTCTGGTCTTTCTTTTTGAGTTAGAATTTTGTTCTACATTTTTCTCCAGCTCTGTCTGGGACCCTCCATTGTGATCCCTGTCAGAGCAGTCAGTGGTGGTAGCCAGGCACCATCTAGTTTTACTGGACTGAGTCTGGTGGAGGCAGTGGTAGAGTTGGTCCATTAGTTCCTTAGACTAATCCTTCCCTCGTTATCTTTAGTTTTCTTCATTCTTCCTTGCTTCTGAAGGGGTGAGACCAGTGGAGTATCCTAGATGGCCCCTCACAGTCTTTTAAGATCCCAGATGCTACTCACCAAAGTAGAATGTAGAACATATTTGTTATAAACTCTGTTATGCCAATTGAGCTAGATGTTCCCTGAGACCATGGTCCCCAAAGGCCTCAGCCCAGCAATTTGGTCCCTCAGGGAGTTTGGATGCGTCTATGGAGCTACCATGCCTTGTACAGGCTGTGCTGGCTTCCCGAGTATTGTGTACTGTCTACCGTTCATCAAAGTTTCCACTTATCTATTGTCTATTAAGTGTTTTTCCATCTCCACCCTTCCCCTCCCTTGTAACCATCAAAGATGGTTTCTTTTTGTGTGTAAACCTTTTCATGAGTTTTTACAGTAGTGGTCTCATACAATATTTGTCCTTTGGTTTTACCAACTTTTAAAAGAGTCTCAGGTGGCAGGCACTATGTTAAGTGCTGTCCTCCATTATCTTTTTGAATTCTTAAAACAATTCTGTAAGGTAGGCATTAGTTTTCCCATTTTACAGGTGAGGAAACAGGCTCAGAGAGGCTAAGTAACTCTCTCAAGGCTCCTGTGTCACATAGTTGGGGCAGAAGCAGGACTGGAATTTAGGCTTTTAAGCCCTATGTAGAACATTATTATTATTGTCCTAAAGAGTTAATCAAAGTGCAGCATCAACATCTCCCAAGAGTTTGTAAAATACACTCTCAGGCTGTGCCCTGACTTCCTGATTCAGAATCCACATTTTAACAAAAGCCTCGGGTGACTTATATGCACATTAAAGTTTGAGAATTGCTGCTATAAGTTACATTCATCCACCCTCTTCCTTGTTACCATGTGTCAGGTGTCCACTCTGCCTTTGATTCTTGACCTCCTGTCTTCTCCTCTCCTCCATTCCTTCTCTCCCAGGGAGATGTGAACTGAGTGTTGTTGATTTACCTTGTAAAGACCTTATCTGCACTCTGTTGACAAAAGGCTTGCACTCCAAAGTCTTTATTAGTTTTGGATTGCACTTCAACTGGGCGCTTAATTTTCTCAGAGAAATGGTTTATTAGGGGAAGGTAGTGTGAATGAGGAAGGCAGCTTTTCCTTGGTGACATTCTGTCCCTAAAGAGCTGGCTCTGGGCTCCATGTCTGGTGCTTCCCAACTGTGCCGATGGGATCACTGTGATCCTGTCATTCTCATTGAGCACACACAGAACCAATTCGGGCCTGATGCCTGTACCCCCTCCAACAACCTGGCTCTGCAGGTGGGGTGGAAGGAGTCTGCCCTATCTCTCCAGGGAGCTTATTGTCACTCCCCTAGTGTGCTTGCTTCTCTGTAGTCTACCTACAGGATAGAAAGCTGCTCAATAGCTGCTCGGTGTTGTGCCCAGTTGCTGATTGACATGAAGCATCATTATATCAGGTACTATTTATTCAGCACCTTCTGTGCAAGGCACAAAGTCCCTGGGTGGCTCAAGTCGTTGGTATTTGGCTGCCAGCCTATAAAGATTGGTGGTTTGAACCCACCCAGCTGCTCCTCAGAAGAGAGGTCTGGCGAACTGCTCATGTAAAGATTACAGTCAAGAAAATCCAACGGAGCTGTTCTACTTTGTAACACATGGGGGCACGGTGAGTCAGATTGGACCCAACGGCTATGGGGCAGGGATGGCAGGCACTATGCTAGGTGCTTTACTTACCTTATATCCAATCTCTGCAGAGCAGGTTTTATGATTTCCATTTTATGAATGATGAAACTGATTCTTTGAAATATTATAGTTAATAAATTAGTAAATGGCGGAGTTGGGATACAATCCCACATTTGTCTGACTGAAGTTCATACTTTTTCCATATCACCTCCTTACTAGATACACTCCTCTCTAAAGGCTTCAAGGTAGTGTGTGGTTAAGAGCATCCCTGCTGACCAAAATGTTGGCAGTTTGAATCCACCAGCCACTCCTTGGAAACCCTATGGGGCAGTTCTACTCTGTCCTATAGGGTTGCTACGGGTTGGAATCAACTCAATGGCAACTGGTTTGGTTTCTGGTTTTTAAAGGCTTCAAAAAAAACAAAACACCAAACCCATTGCTGTGGAATCCAACTCATAGTAACCCTCCAAGACAGCGTAGAACTGCCCCATAGGGTTTCCGAGGAGCAGCTGGTGGATTTGAATTGCCAGCCTTTTGGTTAGCTGTTTGTAGCTCACTGTAGCTCTTAACTGCTATGCCATCAGGGCCCCATCTAAGGGTTTAGGGGGCTGAGGAGTCCTAATTCCTCTTGGCCAAAGGGGCAAATTCTCCCAACATGGAATCTTTGCAAACCTTAGTGGCTCTTAAATATTAGCATGTATCAGATTTAGCTGGAAGGCTGGTTCAAGCCTTGACTCAGCAGTTCTGGGGCAGGGCTGGAGCATTTTTATTCCTAACAAGATTCTAGGTGATACTGCCGATGCTGTGTCCACACTTTGAGAACCACTGCTTCAGTGAATCAGGGAAGCAGGGATGTGTGGGAAGCAAAATCCTGTTGCCTCTCCCAGTGCCTCCTCTCCCGTGGCTGCAAGCAGGCAGTGCCGCTGTAACGCCTGTGGCTTGTGTGTTGCTTCCTAAGATGTTATTTCCCAGGGAGAGCAGAACATTGGTTATCTGCATCAGTTTCAGTTCAGTGTCTTCCCTTATCTGGACAGTGTTTTGGCCATTCCATTGCTCTAAAGTCATGAGGGTCAACTGCTAACAAGCTGAGGATGTTAAAAGCGTGAAATAACACAAGACCTGGAAACTGAAAACGTGTTTATTTATAGGCACTTGCCAGGAACCAGTAATCCAGTGCAGAGACCAAAAAAGCCTTGGCTCATCTGCCCACCTAGATGGCTCATCGGAAATTTATGAGATTTGCAAGACTGGGATTAACCATTAGCCTCTCCCCAGGGTTCTTTTCTTATTGTGTATAGACAAGGTTCCAAAAGGGGTCAATTTTGAATTCCTATCATGCATGTTTGGGTGGACCAGGGCTTTGAACTGGTTTGAACCCCTGCTGCAGATTTGCATTTCTCCATCAGATATACTGAATCACAATTACCAAGATCCCCAGGCGATTCTCATATGTGATAGATTTTGAGAACCACTGCTTGACTAGTGGTTTTCAGAATTAGTCCCTAACCAGCAACATCAGTACCATCTGGGAACTTGTTAGAAATGCAAATTCTCAGCGGGGGTTCAAACCAGACTAAATCAGTTCTAAGCCCTGGGGTGGACCAATAGATACGCTCCTCTCCAAAGGCTTCAAGGAGACCTGGTGGTGCAGTGGTTAAGAGCAAGGTTGCTAACCAAAGGGTCAGCAGTTTGAATCCACCAGCCGCTCCGTGGAAACCCTATGGGGCAGTTCTACTCTGTCCTATAGGGTTGCTACAAAACTCAATAGACATTCTGGCAGAGATAGTGACGATGTATGGAGCATGGGGACTCAGAGCATTGGACTGTGGAGTTGAATAGAGCTGGTTATGAATCCTGGCTCTGCCATTTAACAGCTGAGGGTCTGTGTGCACATTACTTAACCTGTCTAGGCCTCATTTTCTCCAGAATCAGGACTGTTATAAAAAATATTTAACCAACAGATACGGCATGATCACCAGCCAATCAGAGTGGCTGGAGGCCAAATCAGAAGTAACAGCTGTAAACAGGCCAGAACTCATGTGGACTGCTGGCTTGCATTTTCAGATATAATGTGGATCCAGCCTGTGGTTTGTCTCTGTGCAGGGGAGATGGAATTTGCTAAGTTAGGTGAGGAAGCAGTGGTGGCTCGGTGGCGGAATTCTTGCCTTGTTTGCAGGAGACCCGGGGTCCGTTCATTACCAACGCACCTCATGCACGGCCACTATCTGTCAGTGGAGGCTCGTGTGTTGCTGTGCTGAGCAAGTGTCTGCAGAGCTTCCAGATTAAGACAGACTAGGAAGAAAGGCCTAGGATCTACTTTCAAAAGTCAGCCAACGAAAACCCTACGGATCCACAGCCGATCGTGGGGTTGTGGACCATGCAGTGTTTCATTTTGTTGTGCATGGGGGCTAACTTGACAATAGTTAGCGATGACAAGTAAGGAGGAGGTTGGGCGTGTGTGTGTGTGTGTATGTGTACACATATACACTCAAAACATCAGGAAGCTTTCCACTTATTCTCTGGCCGTTTCAGGATCAGGAAGGATGTCCCCCCACCCCCATTTTAAAGTCTTAGACCATGGCCAGTTTCAGCTGTTCCACTCCCCACTCCTCCATCTGGTAGTAGGTGGGTATAAAGCCAGGACTAAGAGAGAGGGACACATTGTGTGGCTCTTCTTACTCTGCTGTCTTGGAGACGGGTCAAGGCCAGAAGCCTATGCCTGCCTGAGATATTAAAAAGCACAAAAGTTCATGTAAAGGCTCTCAAACCAGGCATAGCTAGGAGGAGCCTGAACACACCTTGCACCACTGTGCAACTATTGGCTGCCCCGGTTTACCTTTTCTGAGAATTAGAACAATAACAGGATCTCCCTCATTAGCTTGAACTAAGAAGCAAATAAGATAATATGTGTGACACACACCTGACACACAGTAGGTACTCAATAAATGGTAGCTCTGTGTTGGACAGCTAACATTAGCCTGTGTGCCTAATGGGGCAGAAGCTCTCTGAGGCTCCAGAGAGCTCAGCCTCAGGGCCAGTGGCAAGCATGTTGGACCTGAGACACTGTGTGGACCCTGTATGGACCTTGTTCATTGACTCGCAAGCCAGTTCTTAGAGGAAACATGTACAAAATTCTGAGAAGATGAGCTATTTATTATGCTAGGAGGGTAAGTAAAATGAAAATATTGCGATTTGGGTGAGTTCTAACAAGCAGGGTGGAGGAGATCTTCCTGTGTGGGGCCCCAGAAGAAAGTTTTAAGTTTGGTGGGAATAGTGTCACCTCAGGGCAAACAGCTTGGGGAACCACAGAGACCAGGGCACAGCTGGCTACTGGAGGTGCGACTGGGTCAGTGGGTCTAAGCATGAGATAAGGGTGACCTTGAGGCAGATGTACACCCCACATCCTCCCCAAGGTCAGGTGTGATCTCCACCAGATCTTGCAGGGGAGCATGGCAGCCATGAGAGAATAAGTGGGAAGAGGAGCTTCTTTGACTTCAGCTCTAGGAAAACTAGTGATTCAGGCTGCTGCAGCCCCTGGGGGACCTGGGGTGGGGCAGAGTCATGGGGCAGATGGAGACGCAGAGCCTGAGCCTTCTGTTATCCTTGTTCCCTACTAGATTCCCAGTGCCCGGGAAACTACCACTGGCCATGTCTACATCTTTGGACACTAGAGTCCTTAACTTGACTCTTGTGTTATTTTCCAAGGTACCCACTCTTCCTCCCTCCTGAAGGTCTCTTGTCTGTTGAATAATGTGCCATTGATCTTTTGATTATTCTCTTACTTCTAATGCCCTCTTTTAAAAGTCTCTTTCCTCTACCTACATCTTAATTTTTGGTGTCTACTCAGAGTCTCAAGGAACCCTAGTGGCACAGTGGTTAAAGTGCTCAGCTGTTAACAGAAAAGTTGACGATTCGAATCCACTGGCCACTGTGCAGGAGAAAGTTGTGGCAGTCTGCTTCTGTAAAGATTATAGCCTTAGAAACCCCATGGGGCAGTTCTACTCTGTCTTACAGGCTTGCTATTAGTTGGAATTGACTCTAAGGCAGTGTGTTTGGTTTTTTGGTTGCTCACAGTCTCACTCTAGGTGATCACATCCACAACCAAGACTTCAACTGTTCCCGTACATGGTAAGCCCTAAATGTGTATCTCTAGCCAAGAATTCTTTCTTAAATATTCAAATACCTTCTGGATACTGCTTCTCAGGTTCTTGCCTGGATTATTGTACCTGACTTGGGTCTCTAGCTCCAGGCTCACTCTCCCCCAATCCATACTTCCCCCTACTGCTCAGGTTTCTTTTCTAAACTACCCATTGGTTCGTATCCCTGGGCAGCTTCAATGATTCATCAGTATCAGAAAGATAAGTGCTTAGCGTGATTTAGAAGAAACTTGACACTTGAGTCCTGCTTCCTTGTCAGCCTCATTTCTTGTTACTTCTCCACCCGTAGCTCTATCCTGGCCTAAGAACTTGTTTCAGTTCCTCAAACATCCCATGCACTTCCATCCCTCTATGCCCCTATACATACTGTTACCTTTTTCTGGAATGCTCTTCCTCTCCTGTTGGCTGATGACTTCTACTTGTGTTTCCAGACTTCGCTGCAGAAATGCCTCCTCTGTGAACTGGTATATGACAGGTGACCTGTGCAATTGCATAGGGCCGCATACTCAGAAGGCCTTGCATGTGGTTTAATGCTCTGTTGCCACAATCCTGAAATTCTTAATACATTTGGAACACGGGGCCCTGCACTTCATTTTGCATTGGGTCCCACAGATTATGTCCAGTCCTGCTGACACCCCTACAGCCATACACACATCGTGCAGTTATGACACTTACTAGACTGTGTTACAATTGCTATTTATCTGTCTGTGTCACTCACTGGCCTTGAGCTCCTTGAGGGTGGGGGATTATGTGTCGTTCATCTCTATTTCCAATGCCCAGGGCAGTGCATGACACATAGTAGGGACTCAATAAATGCCTGTTGATAGAAACAGTGCATGCCTATGAGACTGTTAAGTGACTTTCTTGGTTGGGGAGAACTCTCTTTTCCCTTTAAGGAGACTAGTGAAAAGGACGCTGGTCCAGACACCAGAAACTGTGAGCTCTGGTTTTACTTAAAAGATAATTTTTTAAAAACATGGCTTTATAGTCTAAGCTACTTCACCGACCTCTTGAGGCATTCACTTCAGCATCCTTGTCTGTAGAATGAGGGGCGTGACTGAGCACTCCAACATGTGACAACTCTCTAACGGGTTGTAGCTCTCCAAGCCCCTCTGCCTCAATTGTCTTTTCTAAGTTGTGGTCTCTCCTCCAGGACACCCTCAAGCATCTTCTGCTCTGTCCTCTTTGTTCTCACCTTCTCTCTCACTTCACCTGTTTTTTTTTTCTAACCAAGAAAGCCAAGGCCAGATTTTTCACTCAGCAAAACCAGTATTTGTTGACATTTGGAGAAAAAAAAAAAATACAGAGAAGAGTCAAAGATCCTTCAAATCTTGGAGTTTGAATATTTAAAGACCGTGAATGCTGGAAATGTTGACAGGTCCTGTGCCAGTCTTTATCCTGATTCTGATCCTGGACCCATTACTTCCTCTCTAACACAGAAAGCAGCTCACTTCAAGGCCCCCATGCAGAACAAATTTGCTGCTCAACTTTTCACCTGCCCCAGCCCCCGGCCTCCCCCTACTGCTTTGCTGTGGTAGTCGTAGTAGTTCTCAGACTACACCTTGGCCAGATGTGCCCCGGAAGGGGTGTGGGGTTGAGCTGGGAAGAGGATGAAGGAGGAGACCAGATGCATGGGGTTCCGGTACCCCTCTCCCACTTCCACCACTTTCACTGGTTTTATATATTGGGGTTCTGTGCAAGATTTTGAATGGAGCCCCAGTGGGTGGTAGGTAGGTAGTTAAGAGCTCAGCTGCTTAGCCAAAAGGCCGGCAGTTAGAATGCACCAACTGCTCCTTGGAAACCCTATGGGACAGTTCTACACTGTCTATAGGGCCATTGTGAGTTAGAATTGACTTGAGGGCACCTAACGGCAGCAATAACAATATAAGATTTTACTGGAAAAAAGGGTCGAAATGCTGCTAAAAAATGCATGAAAACCTCTCCTTCCTGACCTGGAGTTGGAACTCAGTCTGGGTGTGGAGTCCTGGCCAGTTGCACTGACTCTATGGCATGAGTCTTCTCAATGAAAAATAATACAAATTATTAATGTTTCCTGTTCTAAACTCTCAGCCAAGTCATTATCTAGGGGTAGTGTTCTGGGCTTGCCTCCTTGATGTTCCTTCCTGGCCATAGGCTGGGTTTGGCTCCAGGTCAAACTCCTTGGCAAAGGGTAGGGCAGAGCTGTTGATAACATTGCCAAAGATGTTAAATGGCCGTGAAACCCACTTCTTTGTCTGAAAGCCTGGGCACTTGCTACAAGGCCATATACAACAGGGCAGGGGAACGGGGAGCTCAGCTGGCCTGACCACCCTGCCCTCCAATCCCCAGGCCCTTAATTGTCTTTCCAGGAGACCTCTGGTCAGTCTTTGGAGATGTGACACCCAGTCCTGGGTGATAATGAAACAGGAAAAAGAACATGGTGTAACGTGTAGCATAGAGACCAAATGGAAGTCTGGAGTCTATGAGACCTGGGTTTATGTCCCAGTTTAGCAGCTGAGCTAGCTCTGTGACCTTGTGCTAGTAACTAAGCCTCTCTGAGCTTCAGTTTCTCTATCTTTAATATGAGGATCATGATACATAGTTAGCTTAAATGAGATAACAAAGGTAAGGCACCTGACACATACTAGTCACTCAGTTAACAGGAGACCTTAGTATCATTTATTTATATGTGCATCAATAAATACTATATATACCCATTGCTGTACAGTCGATTCCGACTCATAGTGACCCTACAGGATAGAGTAGAACTGCCCCTTAGGGTTCCCAAGGAACAGCTGGTGGATTCGAACTGCTGATGTTTTGGTTAGCAACTGTAGCTCTTAGCCACTATGACACCAGGGTTTCTGGCAAGTTCTGTCTATATATGTATATATACATATATATATGTCAACTACCATATACATATACCTAAGGAACCCTGGTGGTACAGTGGTTAAGTGCTCGGCTGCTAATTGAAAGGTTGGTGGTTCAAATGGACTGGTCACTCCATGGGAGGAAGATGTGGCAGTCTGCTTAGGTAAAGATTACAGCCTTGGAAGCCCTATGGGGCAGTTCTACTCCATCCTACAGGGTTGCTATGAGTTGGAATTGAGTTGATGCCCATGGGTTTTTACCATATACCTACTGCCATGTTAGATTCTGTGGGGGATAGAAAGGAATTTGCATTCTTGTTGTTGTGTGCCATTCAGCTGATTCTGACTCATAGCGACCCTATAGGTCGTAGTAGAACTGCCCCATTGGGTTTCCTAGGCTGTAATCTTTATAGAAAGAGCTTGCAAGGTCTTGTCTTCCAAGGAGCAACTGGTGGATTCGAACTGCCGACTTTTCTGTTAGCAGCCAAGTGTTTAACCATTGCATCACTGGGGTTCCTTTTTGCATCCTAGTTGGAAGGAAATATCCTAAGTTGTTTAAGTACCAAGATAGTGTTCTCATCCTTCTTTACCTGAAGCACGCTAGGGAGAAACCCAGGAGTGGAGAGGAGAAACTGGGCATAGTACCCTTCACTATGTAAGAAGGTGGAGTGGGCAAAAGCTTTTTGTAGAGTAATTAGCTTAAAATTATATTAATAGGAGAGAGGCAGAGCCAAGACAGCGGAATAGACAGATGCTTCCAGCGAGCCCTCTTTACAACAAAGACCCCCAAAAAACAAGTGAAACGAGTATATTTGTGACAAGCTAGGAGCCCTCAGCATCAAAGGCAAGCTTAGACAATGAACTGAGGGGCAGGGGAGGAAGAGACCATTCAGAGGTGGAGAGGAGTTACCGGACCTGAATCGCCGGGAGCCCTCAGGCACCATTCTTGGAGAGGCGGTGGCAACGGCGGGCTGGTACTAGTGTTCGGCCGCAGTTTCTTCAGGGAGAAGCAGCCAGCCACACAGCCCACTCGCAACTCCGGAACCTGAGCACAAGGGCGCTCTCTGCAAAAGCTAAGTACTTGCGTATATTTTACTGCACACCCCCCCCCCGCCCCCAAGCCAGCTTCAGCGGCTGAACCCCTGGGCCTGAGATATACCCTGGTGAACACCTACAGCCATCCTCCCGGCCTTGGGGAAGGAAAAAATTTGCAACTGGGGGGAAAAGATAATTTGCTAGCTCCGTTAACTGGGGAAGCTAAGGACAGAAGCATCTCCTGTCCAGGCATAAACCTTCCTTGGACCTTGAGCACCTTTGCCTTCTGCATGGACCTGTGTGGGCCTATTTTGGGAGAATAGGCCCTTGTTGGCAAACTCCAACTATTTTCACTGTGCGGTGGAGAGGTGGGTGTTTGACGTTTGACATTGCTTTGCTTATTAAACAAGGTCCTCACCTACCCATATCAGGGACCTAAGGACTGGTAGCTCCACTCAGGTCACCCAGTCGCCTGCAACAGGGGTCCAAAGATAACTCGTACCTCCCAGTCCTTACAACCAAAAACTTTGGGTGCCCATGGTCCCTCTGCAGAACCCACCCACCAGCACGCTCTAGGGAACAGAGATGCATTTTCCTCAGAGCCACTTGAGGGTCGGTTCTCAGCCCCCTGCCTTGTTCAGAGTGTGACCCCCTGCTGCAATCAGATACGGGTATATACGCCAATCACCCCTATCTCTCTAAGACCGTAGGACAGAGCCTGTACCACACACTTGATGATCAGCTACCTAGACACGTGAGCTAAATTCATGCAAGAAAACTGAATGGACTCCTAGACTGATATACCTGATAACAGCTCTAGCCAGCTGGGGAGAGGACACCAAAGCTCCAAAGGCAAAAATAGTCAAGCTGGCTCACTCAACCAACCCACAGGGGTATACCAAAACAAAACAAAGCAAGCAGCTACGACATAGTAAGCAAGCATAAACTAATACAGTAACTTATAGAAGGCTTGGAGACAACAGTCAATATCAAGTCACACAAAGAAACAGACCATGATCACCTCAACAGGCTCTCAAAACAAAGAATCCAGGGATCGTCTAGATGAAAGTGCATTCCTGGAATTACCAGATGGAGAATACAAGAGTTTAATATACAGAGCCGTTCAAGACATCAGGAAGGAAATGAGGCAATATGCACAACAGGTCACAGAACACACAGATAAAGCAACTCATGAAATTAGAAAGATTATTCAGGAACATAAAGAAAAGTTTAATAAGCTGGAAAAATCCATAGACAGCAATCAGAAATTCAGAAGATAAATAAAATTACAGAATTAGACAACTCAATAAAAAGTCAGAGGAGCAGAATTGAGCAAGTAGAAGCTAGAATTTCTGAACTCAAAGATAAATCACTTGGCACTAATATATTTGAAGAAAACTCAGATAAAAGAATTTAAAAAAATGAAGAAACTTTAAGAATCATGTAGGACTCTATCAAGAGAAATAACCTAAGAGTGACTGGAGTACCAGAACAGGGAGGGATAACAGAAAATACAAAGAAAATTGTTGAGGATTTGTTGGTAGAAAACTTCCCTGATATTGTGAAAGATGAGAAGATATCTACCCAAGATGCTCAGCGAACTCCACATAAGGTAGATGCTAAAAGAAAGTCACCAAGGCATATGATAATCAAACTTGCCAAAACCAAAGATAAAGAGAGAATTATAAGAGCAGCGAGGGATAAACGAAAAGTCACCTACAAAGGAGAGCCAATAAGAATAAGCTCAGACTACTCAGCAGAAACCATGCAGGCAAGAAGGCAATGGGATGGCATATTTAAAAAGTTGAAGAAAAAAATTGCCTGCCAAGAATCATATATCCAGCAAAACTGTCACTTAAACATGAAGGTGAAATTAAGGCATTTCCAGATAAACGCAAGTTGAGGGAATTCATAAAAACCAAACCAAAACTACAAGAAATACTAAATGGAGTTTTTTGGTCAGAAAATCAACAATATCAGGTATCGACCCAAGACTAGAACACTGGGCAGAGCAACCAGAAGTCAACCCAGACAGGGAAATCCAAAAAAACAAAGCAAGATTATATAAAAAAATAAAAGCCCAAAACAGGGTAACAGCGATGATATTATATAAAAGAAGACAACATCAAAATAATAAAGAGGGACTAAGAAATGTAATCATACACCTTCCACATGGAGAGGAAGATACGGCGATACAATGAAATGAAAATTAGTTTTAACTTTAGAAAAATAGGGGTAAATAATAAGGCAACCACAAAGGAGACAAACTATCCTGCTCATCAAAATAAAATACAAGGGAAAAATACAGACTCTGCAGAAACAAAATCAACAAGAAACATGAGGAAAGGACAATATATAAAGAAAATCTACTCAGCACATAAAATCAAGTGGGAAAAAGAAACTGTCAACAACGCACAAAAAAAGACATCAAAAGGATAGCACTAAATTCATACCTATCCATAATTACGCTGAATGTAAATGGACTAAATGCACCAATAAAGAGACAGAGAGTGGCAGAATGGATTAAAAAATAAGATCCGTGTATACGCTGCCTACAAGAGTCACACCTTAGATTTAGAGACACACCTTAGACTTAGAGACACAAACAAACTAAAACTCAAAGAGTGGAAAAAAATGTATCAAGGAAACAACAATCAAAAAAAAAAGCAGGAGTGGCAATATTAATTTCTGACAAAATTGACTTTAAAGTTAAATCCATCAGAAAGGAGAAGGAAGGACACTATATAATGATTAAAGGGACAATACACCAAGAAGATATAACCATATTAAATATTTATGCACCCAATGACAGGGCTGCAAGATACATAAAACAAACTCTATCGGCATTGAAAAGTGAGATAAACAGCTCCGCAATAATAGTAGAAGACTTCGATACACCACTTTCGGTGAAGGACAGGACATCCAGAAAGAAGCTCAATAAAGACACGGAAGATCTAAATGCCAAAATCAACCAGCTTGACCTCATAGACATATACAGAACACTCTGCCCAACAGCAACCAAGTATACTTTCTTTTCTAGCGCACATGGAACATTCTCTAGAATAGACCACATATTAGGTCATAAAGCAACCCTCAGCAGAATCCAAAACACTCAAATATTACAAAGCATCTTCTCTGACTATAAGACCATAAAAGTAGAAATCAATAACAGGAAAAGCAGGGAAAAGAAATCAAACGCTTGGAAACTGAACAATAGCCTGCTCAAAGAAGACTGGATTATAGAAGACTGGAATAAAGAAATTCAGAGAATCCAATGAGAATGAAAACACTTCCTATCAGAACTCTTGGGACACAGCAAAAGCTGTGCTCAGAGGTCAACTTATATCCATAAATGCACACATCCAAAAAGAAGAAAGGGCCAAAATCAAAGAATTACCCGTACAACGTGAAAAAATAGAAAGAGAGCAACAAAAGAAACCCCCAGTCACCAGAAAACAAATCATAAAAATTAGAGCTGAACTAAATGAAATAGAAAACAGAAAAACAACTGGAAGAATTAACAAGACCAAAAGCTGTTTTTTTGCAAAAATCAACAAAATTGATAAAGCACTGGCCAAACTGACAAAAGAAAAACAGGAGAGGAAGCAAATAACCCGAATAAGAAATGAGATGGGTGATTACAACAGACCCAACTGAAATTAAAAGAACCATATCAGATTATGAAAAATCGTGCTCCAACAAATTTGAAAACCTAGAAGAAATGGATGAATTCCTAGAAACACACTACCTACCTAAAATAACACAAACAGAGGCAGAACAAGTAAATAGACCCATCAGAAAAGAAGAGATTGAAAAGGTAATAAAAAAACTCCCAACAAAAAAAAAGCCCTGGTACAGACGGCTTCACTGCAGAGTTCTACCAAACTTTCAGAGAAGAGTTAACACCACTACTACTAAAGGTATTTCAGAGCATAGAAAAGGACGGAATACTACCAAATTCATTCTACGAAGCCACCGTATCCCTGATTCCAAAACCAGGTAAAGATACCACAAGACAAGAAAATTATAGATCTACATCCCTCATGAATGTAGATGCAAAAATCCTCAACAAAATACTAGCCAATAGAATTCAACAACATATCAAAACAATAATTCACCATGACCAAGTGGGATTCATACCAGGTATGCAGGAATGGTTCAACACTGGAAAAACAATGTAATCCACCACATAAATAAAAGACATGAAAGACATGATTTATCAATTGATGCAGAAAAGGCATTTGACAAAGTTCAACACCCATTCATGATAAAAACTCTCAGCAAAATAGGAATAGAAGGAAAATTTCTCAACATAATAAAGGGCATTTATACAAAGCCAACAGCCAACATCACCCCAAATGGAGAGAGCCTGAAAGCATTCCCACTGAGATCGGGAACCAGACAAGGATGCCCTTTATCACCACTCTTATTCAACATTGTGCTGGAAGTCCTAACCAGAGCAATTCGGCTAGATAAAGAAATAAAGGGCATCCAGATTGGCAAGGAAGAAGTCAAAGTATCTCTATTTGCAGATGACATGATCTTATACACAGAAAACCCCAAGGAATCCTCCAGAAAACTTCTGAAACTAATAGAAGAGTTCAGCAGAGTATTGGGATACAAGATAAACATACAAAAATCAGTTGGATTCCTCTACACCAACAAAAAGAACACCGAAGAGAAAATCACCAAATCAATGCCGTTTACAGTACCCCCCAAGAAGATAAAATACTTAGGAATAAATCTTACCAGAGATGTAAAAGACTTATACAAAGAACACTACAGTACACTTCTGCAAGAAACCAGAAGAGACTTACATAAGTGGAAGAACATACCTTGCTTATGGATAGGAAGCCTTAACATTGTGAAGATGTCTATTCTACCAAAAGCAATCTACACATTTAATGCAATTCTGATCCAAATCCCAATGACATTCTTTAATGAGATGGAGAAACAAATCACCAACTTCATATGGAAGGGAAAGAGGCCCCGGATAAATAAGGTATTACTGAAAAGAAGAACAAAGTGGGAGGCCTTATTTTACCTGGTTTTAGAACCTATTATACCGCCACAGTAGTCAAAACAGCCTGGTACTGGTGGAACAACAGATCCATGGACCAATGGAACAGAATTGAGGATCCAGACATAAATCCATCCACGTATGAGCAGTTGATATTTGACAAAGGCCCCAAACCAGTTAAATGGGGGAAAAGACAGTCCTTTTAACAAACGGTGATGGCAGAACTGGATATCCATCTGCAAAAAAATAAAACAAGACCCATACCTCACTCTATGCACAAAAACGAGTTCAAAATAGATCAAAGACCTAAATAGAAAATCTAAAACGATAAAGATCATGGAAGAAAAAATAGCGACAATGTTAGGAGCCCTAATACATGGCATAAACAGTATACAAAACATTATAAAGAATGTAGAAGAAAAACTAGATAACTGGGAGCTCCTAAAAATCAAACACCTATGCTCATCCAAAGACCTCACCAAAAGAGTAAAAAGACTATCTACAGACTGGGAAAAAGTTTTTAGCCATGACATTTCTGATCAGTGCCTGATCTCTAAAATCTACATGATACTACAAAAACTCAACTGCAAAAAGACAAATAACCCAATTAAAAAATGAGCAAAAGGTATGAATAGACACTTCACTAAAGAAGACATTCAGGTAGCTAACAGATATATGAGGAAATGTTCACAATCATTAGCCTTTAGAGAAATGCAGATCAAAACTACAATGAGATTTCATCTCACTCCAACAAGGCTGGCATTAATCCAAAAAACACAAAATAATAAATGTCGGAGAGGCTGTGGAGAGATTGGAACACTGCTACACTGCTGGTGCGAATGTCAAATGGTACAATCACTTTGGAAATCGATTTGGTGCTTCCTTAAAAAGCTAGAAATAGAACTACCATACGATCCAGCAATCCCACTCCTTGGAATATATCCTAGAGAAGTAAGAGTCTTTACATGAACAGATATATGCACACCCATGTTTATTGCAGCACTGTTTACAACAGCAAAAACATGGAAGCAACCAAGGTGCCCATCATCAGATGAATGGATAAATACATTATGGTATATTCACACAATGGAATACTATGCATCGATAAAGAACAGTGAGGAATCTGTGAAACATTTCATAACATGGAGGAACCTGGAAGGCATTATGCTGAGTGAAATTAGTCAGTTGCAAAAGGACAAATATTGTATAAGACCACTATTATAAGAACTTGAGAAATAGTTTAAACTGAGAAGAAAACATTCTTTTGTGGTTACGAGAGGGGGGAGGGAGGGGGGTGGGAGAGGGGTATTCACTAATTAGATAGTAGATAAGAACTACTTCAGGTGATGGGAAAGACAGCACACAGTACAGGGGAGGTCAAAAGCAAAGAAGTTTCCTGAACAAACTGAATGCTTCGAAGGCCAGTGTAGCAGGGGCAGGGTCTGGGGACCATGGTTTCAGGGGACAACTAAGTCAATTGGCATAATAAAATCTATTAAGGAAACATTCTGCATCCCACCTTGAGGAGTGGAGTCTGGGGTCTTAAACGCTAGCAAGCGGCCATCTAAGATGCATCAATTGGTCTGAACCTACCTGGATCAAAGGAGAATGAAGAATACCAAGGACACAAGGCGATTATGAGCCCAAAAGACAGAAAGGGCCACATGAAGCAGTGACTACATCATCCTGAGACCAGAAGAACTAGATGGTGCCCGGGTACAACTGATGACTGCCCTGACAGGGAACACATCAGAGAAGCCCTGAGTGAGCAGGAGAGCAGTGGGATGCAGACCCCAAATTCTTATAAAAAGACCAGACTTAATGGTCTGACTGAGATTGGAAGGACTCCAGTGGTCCTGGCCCCCAGACCTTCTGTTGGCCTAGGACAGGAGCCAGTCCCGAAGCCAACTCGTCAGACATGGATTGGACTGGACAGTGGGTTGGAGAGGGCTGCTGGTGAGGAGTGAGCTTCTTGGATCAGGTGGACACTTGAGACTATGTTGTCATCTCCTGCCTGGAGGGGAGATGAGAGGGTGGAGGGGGTTAGAAGCTCGCGAAAAGGACACGAAAAGAGAGGGTGGAGGGAGAGTGCAGGCTGTCTCATTAGGGGGAGAGTAACAGGGAGTGTGTAGCAAGGCGTATATGGGTTTTTGTGTGAGAGACTGACTTGATTTGTAAACTTTCACTTAAAGCACAATAAAAAGCAGAAAAAAAATTGTATTAATAGGAGAAAAATTTGTCTCTTATTAGACCTGATGATGGTTTTTAGCAGGGCACTAATCTTCGCAGTTTGAGATGAGTCTGATATGATTAGATACTTTGGAAAAGAGCAAACTGCAACCTGGAATGGTGAACCCCCAAAGTCCTCGTTCCTCCAATGTACCCAGACACCCTCAATCCTCACCACAACACACAGCCAGCATAGAAATTGGGAACAGAATAAACCCATTTTTGACTCACCACAGAGAGCAGAGTTTGAGCCATTTACAAGATGCTCAGGGAGACTGAGCACCATGGGTTTGTGGGAGAAGGGGGTCATTCTCAAGATGGGTGGGGGGACAGTACGGAGAGAGCTGGGACTTTAGGAAAGGATTAAAAAGAGACAGAGACTGAAGGAAAAAGAAGAAAAAGCAGCTTAGGGAAAGAGTTCTTGGTCCCACAGGAGACCCCTCTGGGTCCCAGGGAATGTCCAAGTGCAAAAAGAGAAGAACAAAATGTGAGAGTTATGGAGGTTCGGCCTCAGAGAAGTAAGGGAATCTGAGGCTGGGGAGCCAGGGAAGCCTCATAGAGCAGGCAGGGCTTGAGCCGAACCTTGAAGGACACGAAAATTTTCGAAGACAGGTGGAGGAGGATTGATGAGGGCACTTCATGTATGAGACTGTGGTTAACACAGCTGGTTTGTCCGTCTTCGCCTCTCCTGCATCCTGCCATCCGCCATATCTCATTCCGCACCAACTGGACGGCTGAGTCCACAAATTTTACAGGGACCTGGCAGGCGCCATGGACCCCTCTTCTCATCAATAATCGTGGAGCATTTGCTCAAAACTGGGACTGGCCCTTTCTGGGACTTAGAGGAAACACAACCAGGCTTTACCCTGCCTTGAAAATGCAAGCTGCGGAAGACGTATTTCACGTTTCCAATTATGACACAATCTGGTCAGGATGGAAGTGGGAGCCTGTTGACTTTAACAGCCCAGCTGTTCCTTCCTTCCGGACAACAGTCAAAATATCTTCTGAGCAGAGGGGCGAACAGTCTGATGTTCTAATGGGAGCCCACCAGGAGGTCACAGAGGAGCAGTATGTCATGGTAATCGGGCTCTGGGGGCCTCTGCGTCCCTGTCCATCGGAGTGCAGATGGAAACCACCAGGCTGACTGTGCTGAGAGCCATTTCCTAAATGTCACTCTTGCTGAGACAAGTAAGTCTCATATTTCTTAGGATTTCTTAAGGGCTATGAGCCGGAATCAACTTGATGGCAACGGGTTTTGGTTTGTATTACAGGGGTGTCATTTATTTAGGCTTCCTACCGCCTTCTCTCCCTTACCCCTTTTCCCCATCCTACCCTCCTTACGAGGAGGCAAAAGGGGGGGGGGAAGTATTTTTTTTTCTGATCATCACAAAGTTTGTTCAGTTTGCTTTCATCAGTCCCTTTGTCCTTTTCTTCTTGTCCTCTGATTCTCTGTGGGGTGTTTCTGTCTGCTGGGGAGTGGCAAGCCCCTCTAACTGGAGAGAATGGCAAGCCCCTCTAACTGGCTCCTAAACCTGCTTTTGGCTGTAGGATTTCGATCTTGTAATTAAACTTTTAAATTTTTTAAAATTCTTTTTATTGTAAAAAATATATATATCATACTACACACGCTAGTTCAATATACTTCACATGTATAATTCAATGATACTGGTTACATTCATCATGTCGTACAGCCATAACCAGAGTCCTTTGCCAGATTTCCCATCATCATTAACGGATCCTCAGTGCTTCCTGAACAATGGCTCCTCCTTTTCCCCTTTAGTCTCTATAAACCACCAGTTGCCATAGAATCGATTTATATATCTGGCTACTCCAGATATTTCATGTAAGTGGGGTCAAGCGCTATTTATCCTCTTGTGGTTGACTTTACTCATCAGAGCATGTTCGAAGTTCATCCACGTTGTAATGTGTATCAGGATTTCATTTCTCTTTATTGCTGAGTAATATTCCATTCTATGTATATACCACATTTTGTTTCTAATTAGCTTTTAGTGCCTCATTCCTTTCCTGCCTGCCTTCTAAAAGCCACTAAAAATGAAAGTGCTGTTTTGGGATTAAAATATTTTATTCACTCGAAGGCTAATCCTTCCTCTGATTAACAGGTGAGCTGATATTAGCTGCTTTGGCTACCTGGTAAGAGTCAATAAGAGCTGTCAAATTCTCTCACCAATGTTTTTGTTTGAGGTTTTACCATCATTTAGCAGGCCTGGTTTTTTTCCCCCGTAAACACAAGAATTTTGTGAAATGAAGACTATCATGGTCAAAGTTCGCAACTTGTAAGCACTTCATGCATGCCAATTGTGTGTTCTAGGTTTTCTGCAAAAGTTCTCCATCAAAATTTCACCTGGTCCTGTTTATACACAATAGAAATTCCAATATTTCAGCATCTAAATTATATTTCCACGATAGCCTCTTATACCTGGAAGTGGCTTAAAAAGTCTTTGTCAGATCACACGCCCCAATTTTTGTCTTCAGAAAGTATCACCATGGTCTGCTATTATGTAAAAACAGTTATCGGACTTTAGCATCATTTTCTATGTTACACAAGAAAACACATTCATCTCTCTGCTGTCACCCTCATGTTGACCCAGAAAGTTCCTACCCTCTTTACTCCAATGACTTTTGACTGTTTCATCCTCTGAGATGAAACTTTGCTGTAACTGAAGGTGTTCAAAGAATGAGCTACAGGCTCTGAAGAAGACTCCCAAAGAGGAGCTCAAAAATGTTCTGAATACTAGTTGCCTCCTAAAAAGAGAGTATGTCCCAAGGGGTCCACTTTGAAGGAGTTGGCTGTTGGGTCATGGGGTAGAAGAGGCATCATCTCCTGGCTTCCTGTATCTGTACGGAGGGTTATCCACTAGAATAACACTGCTGCCATTCTCCACCCCTTCAGTCATTTTTTTTTCCCCAGGGACCAAAGAATAACCTAATCTGATGGTGAGTTAAGGAGAAGGACTGGGCGTGGGGGTTTAGCTTTGCCGGGACTGTACTTTCAGATCTGCCAGCCTGCAGATCTCTTGGCCCTAAAGTAAGGGGCCTGCCCTGTGGGGACGCCTGCCTGAGTGGGTCAAATTAACTTGGAGATGAAGTGTTAGCAAGCCCCTTTGGCTACATCTCTAAAGCTTCATTTTTAATAACATTGGTGATATTTTGATTTTTATCTGTGTGACTCTGGTGTATTTATTTTATTTGGCTTTAACCTTCAGATGAGGAAGAAAGACATTATTTATTAGCCTTCTAAAATTTCACCGACTAAGTTCATTTAGATGTATAAATTTCTGATGCCTTTATTATAAGACCAGCTTTGTTGCTCTACAGTTATACCTGACAGATTAAAAAGGAGCCCCAAGAGAGGAAATCTTCCTTGGCGTATCCCTTTACTTAATTAACTTTTTAAATTCCTCCAGACCGATATATATATATATTTTTGGATATATGGAAAATGCTCATTTCCTGCTTGTTGAATGGGGCTGTGAGCAGCTCTGCTCGCCCCTTGCAAATGAGAGTGATTTTCTCATGATAGCTTATTTTTAGAACTGATGAAAACAAATAACATCTTGTGATTTTTATTTCCCCTTAGATTATAAACTCCTAAAAGGCAGGACCATGTTTTTCAATGTGATCACACTTTCTTTTGCTGCTGGATGTATTGCTTTCTCTTTGCCTTGGCATTGGGCACGGATGTGGTTGTTCGAGAACCATAAATGGAAGTATTCTGGAGAAGGGTGGAGGCCAAGGGACTCCACCCCTGTGGGTCAGCATTACAGCTGAACTCTGGGAAGATGTCTGTTTTCTTCCTGGTCTCTGTAGGCCCTTCCGATCTCAGAAGGAGAGAGAACTTAGCCCACCTGTGCTTGGGGGACTGGAGAGAAGACCCCTCCTCAGGCAATATGCAGACCTCCCCCTGGTGGAGTGTGTGCGTGTGTGTATGTGTGTGTGCATGTCTGTGTGTGTGGTGGGGGAGGTCCCCACACACATCAAGCCACACTGGGATCTGCAAGTTCTGATCCTCAGCTGCTGGCACTGAACTGTTTCTCCAGCCTCTCAGCGGGCCCTTGGTGGAGAAAGTCCCCCCAGCTCTCTCCCAGAGTCTTTGAGGTTCCACCAGATTCCCACTGGTGCCTACAGGCTCCAACAACTGCTTTGCTAAGGAAATACAGATAAATGGAGATAGATGTGCAGGGGAAGCATTGTATGGTCAAGCCATCATCTTTCCAGAATACCCTTGATGCTAGCCTAGTCCAACCACATATCAGGTTCTTGCCAGCTCCCAAGAAGCAAATACCATCATAGTTCACAGCAATCACCTTGGAATCCTCAAGTCACCTGATAGCATGTTTGGCTTCAGTGGGGGCGAGGGGCTGGAATTCAGGCCCTCTTGCAAGGGCTGATTTGAATTGGTGTGCAATATAATCTGAATAATCTGACCGGTTCCTAACGTGGGCCTGGTAATTTGTCCAGGCTTTCTCCTTCTCGTAGAGGCGTTGGAATTCCTTCTTGCCTACCTATCTAATTTCCCTTTGGGCTTTCTCTGCCTGGTTCTAGACTTCTGGTTTCCTTGACGCTGGTCCCTGGGTGGGTTTGAATCTCAGCTTTCACCAGGGCTTTGTCTTTGTTGTCCTTCTAGATCTTGTCTCTCTAGTAGAAAGTCCCCACCCTAGTTTGTCCTCTTGGGAAACCAATCTCAACCCTGGCCCCTTGATGGGGGACCTAGCTTGGGCCAGCCCTACATTCTCTGGGTAGTGGAATTCAGACAGATGCCCTGATGTCAAATGTGACAGAGTTGACTTGGCCAGTTTTGCTTTGACTATTAAGCAGTCCTCTCTTATAAGCAGGCCTGGAAACAAGCGGCCACATTTCCAGTGTGGGTTTGGCGATAATGGTTTTTGGATACTTCAGGTGTCTCCAGTATTTCTGCAGTTTCCATGAAGTTTGAAAATACTTCTCAGAGCTAGTTTTAGTTTTACTTTATTGAAATTAGAACTGTTGTTGTTGTTAGGTGCCATTGAGTTGGTTCTGACTCATAGTGATTCTATGTACAACAGAATGAAACACTGTCTGGTCCTGTGCCATCCTCATAATTGTTGCTATGTTTGAGCCCATTGTTGCAGACACCGTGTCAACTAATCTCGTTGAGGGTCTTCCTCTTTTTTGCTGACCCTCTATTTTACCAAGCATGATGTCCTTCTGCAGGGATTGGTCCCTTCGAATAACATGTCCAAATTACATAAGATGAAGTCTCGCCATCCTTGCTTCTAAGGAACATTCTGTCTGTAGTTCTTCTGAGACAAACTTGTTTATTCTTCTGGCAGTCCATGGTATATTTAATATTCTTCGCCAACACCATAATTCAAATGCATTAATCCTTCTTCAGCCTTCCTCATTCATTGTCCAGTTTTCACATGCATAAGAGGTGACTGAAAATGCCATAGGTTGGATCAAGTGCATCTTAGTGACATCTTTGCTTTTTAACACTTTAAAGAGATCTCTTGCAGTGGATTTGCCAAATGCAATACATCCTTTGATTTCTTGACTGCTACTTCCCTGGGTGTTGATAGTGGATCCAGTAAAATGAAACCCTTGACAACTTCAATCTTTTCTCTGTTTATCATGATGTTGCTTCTTGGTCCAGTTGTGAGGATTTTTGTTCCCTTCATGTTAAGGTCTAATCCATACTGAAGGCTGTAGCCTTTGATCTTCATCAGCAAGTGCTTCAAGTCCTCTTCTATTATCCTGAGAACAGAATACAAAACCCAAAAACCCACTGCCATGGAGTTAATTCCAACTCATAGGCCATAAGACAGGATGAGCAGGAAAAGAAGCAAGATTATCAGAGAAATCGGAGACAAATTCTGTTAAGATTCCTTTCTGTCCCACTGTCTTGTGCATATGCTAGTGAAAATTAAGCCAAAGGGAAAAAGGATTTTAACAGGAGAGAAGCCTTGCCTCATGATGTTTTGTTTTCTCTCTACTCAAAAACCTAAACCAGACCCATTAGTTTGAGTGTTTCCTTTCTGTATCTAGGGCGTAAAAGGGAATTCAGAATTTTATAGCGGTAAAAAACTAGAAGCAATTTGATTTAAAGCCCTTGTGTTACACACGAGGTAACTCAGGACCAAATTAGCAAAGAGATCTACCCAAGGTTATGCAGCCACTTGGTGGCAGGTGTGGGACTCAAAGCCAGTCTTCTGACTTCCCAGCTAGTTCTCTTCCCACTTAGCCTTTATTGCCAGAGAGAGGAAACGAGGCTGGAGAAGTGGAAGAGGTGTGGCCGTAATGCCACTCTTCTCAGGTTGACACTGAGGATGCTGACGGGTTGCTGAGAGAGAGGGGGATGCTGGGAATATTGTCAAGCATGGTGTGGTGCTTTTCCATGTCAAGCTTAGGTCAGCTCATTGAGAAAAATGCAGAATTCATACCTTGGTGCTTACACGAGTCCTCTAAATTTTGCAATATAAAGTGTGTAAGTCATGTATTTTAAAACAGTATCCAAAAACCTCACAGAAGCAGTTATGAAATATTTTGTTTTACTGGCAATGGGACAAAAAATAATTGGGCATTAAATCAAGGAAATGGGGAAAAGGGAGCTGCAAATCAAGGCGAATGGTGGAAAATTAGGTCTTAGTGGAGAGAAATGTGTACATATGAACTGCTTGATGTTTCAGGGGAAGAAATACGGTCCTGCAAATCTCTCCTTTAACCCTTTAAACTCAAGGGCTGAGTCGTGCTTGGGCAGCTGCCAGTTTCTGGGGAGACAGCCACTGTCGGGGGAAGCATGACTTCTCCCTGCCCCATAGAAATTGGTGTGATGATTTAGACATGGCTCCCATGTCAAACAGTAGTTTGAGGTCCATGCTGTGACCATATTGCTAGGGCTCTCAAAAATGGCCTCGTTTCTCTTGCCTCTGATTGTGCAGAGTGTGATTTCAACCTGATGGCAGCTTAGACCAAGAGAGGAAAGGACATGGAGCCCTTGTCTGGGGGGCACTAGGGCCCTGCTGGCAGGCCACCTGGCTCCATTAAATCACGCTGAAAGTGCCATCTTATTATCTGTCTTCCATATACATGATTTCTATAAATTATAAATTAAAAAATAAATAATAAACACCTTTTTAATTGCAGATCCTCTTTTCTTCTTGTCAATTAAAGTGAACTTACAAAGCTGCTTAACACGAGAAAGCTACACAGACATCAGGTCTTGTTAGATGTGGTACAAGCTGATTTTACCATAGCTGGGAGGGTTAATCACAGATAATCTTCACAAAAGATCACACCCATCTACTAATATAAAAATAGCAAAATGCCCCAAGTGGAACTATTGAGGAAGGAGGAAACCACTTAAAAATGGATAGCTCTGAGTTTCCACCGAGGGAGTGAAGGAGAGGAAAAAGAGACGAAAGCACCTCGCCTTTGCAGAAGATTCAGCCAGATCCATTGGAGTAGGGATTTTTGACCAGAAGAAAGTTGAATGGCTGGCCCTGGGGGGTCTATAGCTTTTTAATTGCTTGTGCTTGATGGTATTTATTTGTTGGAGAGCAGTCATTAACTCATATTTCCCAAATGTGAATTCGATCGTTAAATCTTGGTAGAGAGACAGAACGAGCACAGCTTCTAAGAACGGCACTGGGAGAGATGACTCGAAGCTCCATCAAGAGTTCAGGTTAGACATAAGAAAGCACTTTTTTTAGTGAAAGCCAAAATTGATGACTAAAGCGGGAAGTCCCTGGCTGGTGCAAATGGTTAATATGCTCAGCTGCTAATGGAAAGGTGGGGGATGCTAGTCTACCCAGAGGCTCCTTGGAAGAAGGCCCTGGAGATCTGCTTCTGAAAGATCAGCCAATGAAGCCCCTACGGAGCGTTGTTTGACTCCGACAGACATGAGGTTGCCTTTGTCTAACTCAGCTCGACCACAACTGACTGGGTTAATGAAAGCATGGCATCTTTTTGTCTAGAAATCTTTAAAATGACAAGTCCTCTCAAAATGACTCAGGCCAGATGTGCAGGTGGCAGGATGGACAAGATGGGATCTCTGACATCCCCTTGTCCTAGGTTCTACTGTGTCTTATTTCAGGGCATGTGGCAGCACTTGGACTGTGATAATGAACAAGGTCATTAAAGAAATGGCTGTGAAATATTGCCTGTGCCTGACAGTCTGTGGGCAGCATGTGGCAAGTAAAAACCCACATGGTCATCTGTAACATGACAGTCTCAATGAGAGGACGGTGAGCAGGATGGGCCTGCAAGAAGGCGGAGGAAGCAGGGACAGGATAGAATTCTGTTCATTCTCACTCCTGGGGCTCCTTCTGGGGGCTGCCAACACATGTGACTAAAAACCAGTTGCCGAGAAGTCGATTCCCACTCATGGCAACTCCATCTGTATCAGGGTAGAACTGTGCTTCATAGAGTTTTCAAGCACTGTGATCTTTCTTAAGTAGATGGCCAGGCCTTTCTTCTGAGGTTCCTCAGGATGGACTCGAACCTCCAACCTTTCAAGTTAGCAGCTGAACATGTTAACTGTATCACCCAGAGACTGCTACATGTGACCAAAGGGCAGACAATCTTCAGTGCTAGGAAGCAGCACAAGGCCTGACAGCTAGGGGCTGTATTCCACTGTGGCAGAAATTTCTATGAAGCAGCTGGGGAGGGCTTCATTCACCGACACCTTCTGGCCGAGACTTCTCTGGCCTCAGTTGCCTGCAAGCTTTGGACATGCTCCTGCTTTACGATTACCTGGCAGACTGTGATTGGTCAGAGGGAGACTCTTAATTTGCACCATGGATCAGATTATTCTTCTGGTTCCTCTCTGAGTGGGACCCAGGAGGACCGAGGATGTGTGGCACATGGTTGGGCAAGAAGAGGTGCTTGTCTCCCACCCTGCCTTCAAAGGTTTTATGAAGGGCTGGGGGTAGGAGTTTGAGGCTGTTTTGAAGCAAGAAAGGAGCTGGCTCTGGGAAGAGGAACTGGGTCCAAGTTTGCATGCTATGTGGAGATTGAAGAGGTTGACATAACTGTGCCATCTCAGAACCAGGTGTTAGGTGATAGAACTGACACGCTGAAGCTCCCGGGTGCTCGTTCGGATATTGCTCTACCAGCGTTCGAGGCTATCATTTGTGTTTTCCCAGCGTGGAGTAAAAGAAAATGTAGCTTAGGTGAGATCTCAGCAGGCTAAATATATTGAGGCCTGAAGTGCTTCTCTCCCTATCATTGATGAGCGTTGTGCTTCTATTCCAGACTGAATTGACTTAGCATTTGAGTTTACAGAGCTGTCAAATCAGCATATTTCAATGACACTTAAAAGTTACGAATTTTGCAGGAGAAGGCATTCTCCCTGTAATCTGCCCCCATACTCCTGTCTGCTTGTAGGTTCGTGAACCACCTTCCTAAGGTTGTTCTCTTCCATCTGGATAAATGGCTTCACTTGCAGCCTGTGTGGGATTTACTGCTGTGCTGATTGGGGTTGCGCCCTAGGGCTCCTTCCAGAGTCCTCTGTGATCACCCAGGGCTCCAGAAAGCTGAGACAGGGCACCTCAAGCTGTTCTGCGCGTTGCTGTCCTTTTTAACCTTCAGGTAGGTCTTCCCTTCCTCCTTCGACTCTCCTGGCTTGCTTTGCTTTGCAATTTCGTGGCTGTCAGTCCTGAAGCTGGCAAGCTGTGGCGTCTGCAGGCTAATGAACAGCTGTGGGGAGATAATTAATGCTCTCCCACCTTCCTCACAGCCTTTACCACCTCGTGGAGACACAGCTGGCACATCTGTGCTTTCCAGCAGCCGAACTGTAAAACACCCTTTCCTGATCTTCACAAAACAATATCAGAAGGGCCAGCAGCCTCGTTAAGGGCAAAACTTACAAAAACGCTACAGAAGATGAGCTTGCATTCTCAGGTCACAGATGTTGAGTCTTTCCATGAATGAGGACCAGAGACAACTTGGTTAGGGACGTACCTAGTTCTGAGGGGTTGGGTTGGGGAGCTGAGGAGTTCAGTGGGGCCAAGAGGAGCAGTGAGGGAACACTTCAGAGTCCTATCTTTCAGGAAAGGGTGCTGAGCCTTTAGGCTTTTGAACCAGCCCAGATCTGATGTGACAGCCACCAGAAGGAAGGGCAGGGTCATTTCAGACTTATTTATTGTCTTATCCAGGAACAATATTCAAAACAATAAACAGAATAGGATGGGCACCATTTAGAACAGATATTAGCAGTAAATACCTGGTACAGCTTTCTGGTATGCACTGGCTAGATGTTAGACCTGGTCTCATATTCCCTCTTCCTTCTTCAACTTCAAGCTTAAAAACATTTACTGAGTACATAATTTATGTCCCTGGGTGGTACAAACAGCTAAGCACTTGGCTACTCATGGAAAAGTTGGTGATTCAAGTCCACTTAGAGGTGCCTCAGAAGAAAGGCCTGGTAATTTACTTCCAAAAAGTCACTGCCATTGAAAACCCTATGGAGTGCAGTTCTACTCTGACACACATGGGATTGCCATGAGTCAGAATCTATTCAATGGCATCTTTTTTTTACTTTATTCCAGAAATAATTTTATGGTATTTTTGATAATTTTGCATATGAAGGGTACGACTAAAATTGCTTTTACAGTAGTGTTATATTTTTTCTGGTTCATGAATGCTAATTTTTATGTGACAGACTTTCCCACTTGAGTTCGCTAGATCTCAGCCTCTTTTGACTCCCTCCACCCCTTTCCCCTTCCAGGTATTTCTGGGAGTTCCCAGGGGTGTCTCAGCGGTGATCAAGACCATCCTTTGGTATTCTTCTGTTCCAGCCTCCTTATAGTGTCTTTTACCCACCCACCCCCTCAAGGTGCTTGAGGGAGGGGTCTTACCACTGACCCTACTGCTGGGACCCTCAGGGGAAGTGACTTTCCCCAGTAGGATGCTTCCTTCTGATGCCCCCACTTCAAACTCCCCCGATACTGCTAAGCTAACAATGTGGTGACAGTCTCCCTTCCCACATCTGAGCTGCACTTTGTCCACCGTGCCCTTGAACAGCATTGCTGTGCCTTGTGTGTCACAAATAGTCTTGGGGAAACAGCTCCTTTACTTCTTTCTGTTTGTGGCCCCTACCTGTCTCAGGTGAAGCCCGACTGGAAATCTTATACCTAGTATCCTCTCTCATTCCTTACTTCTCTCATCTTTTCAGGTTCCTGAGCCCTGGCCCTCTTTCCTTGTCAGCCACTTTCTCCTCATGAAACTTGCTCCCCAAGCAGATTAATCTCTGGCATGTGTGGCGGGGGTGTCACTGGCCCCACACAGGCCCTTTGTGGCCTTAGCCAAGATCACCCAGCATCAAGCAATTAAACTAATGTAAAGTATCGAATTGCCTTGCCCGGGGAGTGTTTAATGGTGTTAGGCAGGAAATGATGTGGCGTTATGCAAATGTGGTCCAAATAAGCTTGAACTCTGAGTAGGAGAACTCTTTTCACCAAGCAGACTTTAAAACCATCCGTGTCTAGGGGAATGCTGATCCTGTCCAGAGAACCTGGTGGCCAGAGAGACCACAGACGTTGAGTCAGAATGGGGATTTATGCTGTACACAGCATTTTGCAGAGCTGAGAAAAGCAACGCCGTCCTTGAAATTACTGAGAATCAGTTCTTAGAAGATTGTTCTTTGGCCAAGCACTTAAGAGAAGACTCAAATTTTATTTCAGCCCTGATCAAGCCATAAGGGCAAAGCCATGTGGGACCTGCAGAAAAGGCTTAAGGCAGGCCCAGGGCTATTCTCTGCTTAAGGGTCATCATTGACTCTTCAGGGAGGAGGCACAGGACAGGGACGGCAGAGTCCACTGCCTCACCACTAGAGTGTGTGTTCAGTTCTCAGTAAGTCTTTTTATTAACCTTCACAAATTCCTAAGTTAAAGAACTCTTTAAATACTGTTAAGTATAAGTGCCTGACTAAAGAGGACCCTACCTTACTAGTAGAGTTTAGACTCTGGTACCTAGAGTTTTAGAAACCCTGGTGGCATAGTGGTTAAGTGCTATGGCTGCTAACCAAAAGGTCGGCAGTTTGAATCCACCAGGCGCTCCTTGGAAACTCTATGGGGCAGTTCTACTCTGTCCTCTAGGGTCTCTATGAGTCAGAATCGACTCAATGGCAATGGGTTTTGGTTTACCTAGAGTTTGCAAAACCGTTACCTGTTAATGAGGTTGGGACAATGATGGTTCAGTGGTAGAATTCTCATCTTCCATGCAGGAGGCTTCGGTTTGATTCCTAGCTAATACCTCTCTTCTGCAGCCACCACCTCTCTGGGAAGGACTGTGTTGCTATGATGCTGAACATGTTTCAGCAGATCTTCCAGAATGACAGACTAGGAAGAAAGGCCTGGCAATCTACTTCCAAAAATTAGCCAATGGAAACACTATGAATCACAAGGGTCCAATCCATAACTGATCATGGGAATGGTGCCATACCTGGCAGTGTCTCATACATGAGTTCGCCATGAGTCAGGGGCTGACTCTCTGGCAGCTAACAACTGCAACAACATTAATGGGATTTAATTCTTTCTAAATGTACCAAGTATTCACCCTTCATCATCTGATTAAGCTTCCTTATTCTCTGGGTTCCATTCGATTTGTGCTTCCTTAGCCTGGCACATGAGCACTTCATGACAATTGGCTCTGGGGACAATGAGATGAAAGGCAAGTCTTGGCCCTTAACTTTCTCACAGTCTAGTGGGGAAGACGGACAAATAAACAACATAGGGTGTGATAGCTGTTATGTTACAGGAATGTACTAGCTGCAATACGAGACTATAGAAGAGTTGCTGAAACCAGAGTTGGCAAGGATAGGTGGAACATGGGATTAAGGAATCTTCAGAGTGGAAGTGATTCCAGAGCTGAGTCTTGAAAGCTCAGTAAGTGTTAATTAGGTGAAAGGGATTCTCAGGAGGGTGAACAACCTGCACAAAAGAATGGCAGCTTGGAGAATACCACGTGTTTGAAGACTTTCATTAATTTAATATAGTTCAAAAATTTAATGTGAGTGTACAATGGGTGAGTTGTGAGATTTGGAGAGAAGCCAGATCATGGAGGACCTTGTAGGTTAAGGCTGTCATGCTAAGAAGAACATAGAGATAGAGATAGACCAGTTGCTGTTGAGTTGTTTCTGACTCATGGTGACCCCAAGTGTCAGAGTAGAACTGTGCCCCAGTGGGTTTCCAGTGGCTGGCTTATAGGAAGTAGGTCAGCAGGTGCCTCTAGGTGGACTTGAAGCTCCAACATTTTAGCTAATAGCTGAGCATGTTAACTGTGTGCACTACCCAGGGACTCTAAGGAGGACATAGTTTGTCCAAAAGGCAATGGGAAATTGCTGGTTTTAAGCATGGGATTGACACAATCAGATTTGCTTTTTGGAGTGTTCACTGCTCATTTGAGCTCCAAGTTTAATAATTCTTGTTGCTGTGTGCCATCAAGTTGATTCTGACTCATAGTGGACCTATAGGACAGAGTAGAACTTCCATATAGGGTTTCCTAGGTTGTAATCTTTATGGGAGCAAATTGCCAGGTCTTTTCTCCCACGGAGTGACTGGTGGGTTCGAACCACCAACCTTTCGGTTAGCAGCTGAGTGCTTAACCATTGCATCATGAGAGCTATGACAGAGCTGTGTCCTGAAGGCAGAATTGGAGACCTAAGTGCATATATGCATTTCCTGGTTTCTTTGTAGTTTACCAAAGAACACAGAAGCAAGCCCTCTCTCGTTCATTGACACCATGAGTGCACTGCCATACATCTTACAGAATTGGCACCTAAGGGGCCTTGGTGGACAAATCCTCAGTTTGCCCGTTTAGACCAGCTCCAGTGTGGGGAGTTTTGGTGTACCCCATTTTTGACAAAGTGAGTAATTGAATAATAAAATCAAAGAGCCTTGACTGTGTTGTCCTTGGAAGCTCTCTTGGTCTTGACACAGGACAACATATTGGTATGGCGTGAAGTCACCGCTATGAGTGAGAAGATCAAGGGGCTGCTACTTGGCTTAAGGCAATTGCACTGGCTGGTCAAGTAATACTGCTCTCAGCCCTATGGGTTTCAAGAGTTTTTATTATTCTGGACACTATTATTTGGACATAAATAATACTTTTTTCACACTGTGTTATTTCTGAAATTTTGATGTATTCCTCCATTGCTCTACCTGCCCAGAAGATGTTTTTCTGAAGTCAGGCAGAAGAAAGCCTACACTGGCTGCTCAAAAGTGGATGCCTGCTATTCAAGATGCAATTACCATGACAAGTGTTTCTAATTGCCACTTCCCTTCCTCCAGGCCTTCCTTTTCTTCAGACAATGTGAATTTCTGGTAATCTTGGGTTATTATCACACTGAGCTGCTAACCTGAGTCTTGACACTCCTCTTGGAGCCCTGTGTCAGAAATAATTACTGTTGAAGAGAGGTGGTTCTTTCTTCGTTATTAGCAGTTGGTGGTGTTGGTATCTAACATTGATTAGCAATTTGGAACAACGCATTCCTTGGGCTCTGACACATGTTTTGTTTCTTCTTCTGTGCCATGGAAGACAGCACACATTGTTCCTCTTCATTCCCTTACCTCCCTTGCCCTTGTGTCTCTCTGTGTGTTTTGAGAAGGGTCCTTTCATGCTCCAGTGATTTACTTACTTCTAATGTTATTTTCTCTTCTTGTTTTTCAAACCATTTGCTGGTTCTGTTGTTGAGGTAGAGAGAATTCAGGCCTTGGGATTGGATGTTGTGTGTGGTTGTGGAAATTCTGAGAACTAAAGACAGGGCCATATAGCACCCGATATCTCAGGTCTGTCCATTTGTTGTGCTCTGGTGGCTTGTGTGTTGCTGTGATGCTGGAAGCTACCAGCAGGGCCACCCATAGTGAACAGGTTTCAGTGGAGCTTCCAGACTAAGACAGACCAGGAGGGAAGTCCTGGTGATCTGCTTGCAGAAATTAGTCAGTAAAAGCCCTATGGATTACAACATAATATCGTCCGATACAGTCATGGAAGATGAGTCCCCTAGGTTGGAAGGCACTCAGAATACACAGTGGCCACAACAACGGACTTGAACATACCAATGATCCTGAAGATGGTATGGAACTGGGCAACATTTTATTCTGTTATATATGAAGTTGCCATGAGTCGAAGCCAACTTGATGGCAACTAACAACAACAACCTGGGTCTTTGCCAGCAGAGGTAGGAGAAGGCAAGGAGAGGTGAGTCTCAAATGGGCAGGAGGGAAAATTAGGCACTGCTGCTTTCATGGCTGCCCGCTTCCAAGGAGCTCACTTCTTTTCTTTTTAGATAACTCCTTCCCGTGCTCATTAGCCATTGAGCCTGGGATTGCTATGAGGAGGGCCTGAGGAGTAGAATTTATAGCCATGGCTTCTACTTTTCTTTAGAAGTGGCCTGTAAAGCTGTTGTTTCCGCCTTCTCTGGATGGTGAGTATGAAGGCACGTGCCCTGCCCGACAGCTCATCATTACATGTCATCCCTATTTTGAAGAGGCTCTCTTGCATTGGATTGTTGAAAGTCAAAAGAACTTCAGGAAGATAGTGTGAACATAGGAAAATTCTTCATTGAAATCCTAAGTCTTAGTTATCTCTCAATCATCTCTGTCTCTATTACATTAGCTAAGCAGGAAAAGAACAATAAATAAGATATTCTCTTTCCTACTTTTTTTATTCTTCTTAAGATTCAAGTAAAATCAGAATCTTAGTCTCCAAGTATATTCTAGGGGCTCTTATACTGTCATGTGTTTGCTGTACTTGTTGATACCCTGCCATACTTCCGTCTTCGGATGGACACAGCTTCCTCAATTCTGCCTTGCAACTCTGTGAAAGGGCAACTACCCTAGAGTCCTCTCAGTAATTGGATTTCCTACAGCATGGGGTTATGTGGCCACTGAAAATCTAGGCTCTCAGTGTAACAGCCGTGTGTGACAAAGTTTATTTGTTCATTTATTCATCCATTTAATAAACATATATTAAAACACTTCATCATGGTAGGTGATAGCCTAGGCATTATTGATATTTGTTGACAATCTATTATGTTCCAAGTGCTTGCTCACACATTATTGGAGTGGTGGTATTATATAGAGATTATAAGTAAGGACTTTGAACTCAAACAGAACTGATTTAAAGGTCCAGTTCCACCAGGCAGTACTCATGTCCCCCAACTTCTCTAAACCTCGGTATAGTTATCTTTGAAATGGGGATCTCATTAATCCCTATTTGACAGCATTGTTGATAGAAATAAATGGCTTAAGGCATAGTACGTGCTTGTATTGCCTGACACATCATAAATTTACATTATCTGCTATCATTTTCTTATTTTATCTTCACAATGACCCTGAAAAGTAGGCATGATTGTACTGCCATTTTGTGTATAGAATCCGGAGAACAATGCTCCGGATTTTAGAGAATTTATATCCTAGATATTAGAACTTTAAATCGCTATATCCAATTACTATTTTACAGTTGAAGCAACTGAGGTGCAGCAAGGTTGTAGAGTCAGGACCACAACCCATGTCCCCTGAATCCCAACCAAGACTCTTTTGTTCTTCAGCGCTTCCTACCACTTGCATTACGGTCTTCATGACCATCCAAAAGGAAGCTCTTTGAATTGTCTGTAAATGTGTATCAGCTACTGATATTAGAATCCACCCTCCCTTATTTGAAGGCCTACTGCACCATTCATATTTTCCAGACCATTTTCATCTCACCTTTCACTGTGCACTTTTGGGCTTTTCCGTTGTCATTAACACCTCTACCAGAAAGGAAATGCAAAGGGAAATAAAACTTAAACCACTCAATTTTGCTCCTTATTAGCAGCTCTTTTTTAAAAGATTTGGCAGGTGGGGAGGCTAGCTTTTATCTGCAATGGGGTGTTTTGATTATAGCCATGGATTTAAATTAGCCAGGCTACCTTTTCTTGCTGTTACCATGGATAAATGAGAGTCCATTGTCTGAGCCTCCAGTGGGGCTGTGGCCTCAGAGACATCCTTCCTGCCCAGCCAGCAGTCCTTGGCTCCTCTGGCTGTCCACCCTTTCTGCTGTGCCCTCTTACTCACCTTCTGTTGGGGGGCTCCTCATTTCACTGTGGAGATAGAAGAGATTGTCTCCAAAGTTCACTGAGTCCTTGGCCGTGGTTGTTAGGGTCACCATGTTGCATATGTGAAAGGAGCCTGGGATTTGTGCAGGGTGGTGGCCCTGGGCTGACGTGAATTGGAAAAATACCAAGCTGGATATCAAAACATGTCAGACATTTCCTTTTATTCTTGTTATACAGTAAATCCCTGGATTAAGAATACTGGATTTATGGACAACTTGCACTTAAGAACAGACTGCCATAAGGTCTATTATATTAAAAATTTGACTTAAATACAATGGTTCATAATAACGAATGCATGCACTATTATGTTTAAGATGTTTTAGTGCATTTGGAAGTGTTTCTTAAGTGTTTTATATGCAAAAACAAAAACAACCAAACCTGTTGCCGCCGAGTTGATTCCAACTCATAGTGACCTTTTGGGACAGATTAGAACTGCCAGCCTCATGGTTAGCAGCCAAGCTCTTAACCACTGTGCCACCAGGACTCCTTTATATGCATAGAAAGTTAAAATACGTGCTAAGACAAACACTGCATACAAATTCAATTTAAAGACAGACTTAGGAATGGATATCATAACATGGGGATTGCCTGTATATTAAAACCTGGTTATCTTTATAGCTACATCACATTCTCCTTGAAGAATGCAGGCTTTTCTCTACCTGGGGTCCTTGGGGCTTCATTGACTGCTTGTTATCTCGGCTGTGTTCAGGCATGGCCTGGGCTACTGTGGGGAGAGGGTAGCCTCTCAGCTAAAAAAAAAAAAAATTTTTTTTTTTTTTTTAAGCTACTGTTAACTCTGTCAAGTGGACCTCCATTCTGTTGGATTTTGATTTTGGGTGTGTCAGCAGAATATAGTCCACACATCATCGTGCCGTTTTGGCCTGCTACACTTCTTAAGTCTTTCAGCCCAGGTTTATCACAGGACTTCAGCATATGCTTTTGTCTTTTATCATGTGAATGTTTTCTGCCTGACAACCAGCAACCAAGTTTGGGCTGAATTTTGATGGCAGATGCTGTATTGAGCAACTGTTTTGGGAACTGGGAGTAAAGGTTCTTCTGAACAGCCTCCATTTTCTCATCTGTAAAATCATGGGACCACTCTAAATGATATATATGGTCCCTTTGGATACTGACTTTCTATGATTCTGTAAATACTTGTCTTAGGAATGTTATAGATTGCATTGTGTCCCCCACCCCCCCAAAAAAATATGTATTGAGTTCCTGGCCCTTGTACCTGTGAATGTGATCCTGTTTGGAAATAAGGTTTTTCTTTTGTTACTTTAGTGTGGCCATGGCAGTGTAGTGTGGATCCTAATTCCAACTCATAGCAACCCTATAGGACAGAGTAATCACTACTGAGTTATAAAAAGACCAGAATAGGCACAGAGACACACGTGTGGAAGACAGGCTCCACGTAAGGATTTTCTACTAGCCAAAAAAATGCCAAGGAATGCCTGGGGCTACCAACAAGGAAGGAATTAGCATGGCCAAGACCCTGCTTTGGACTTTCAGTCTCCAGAACTGTGAGAAAGTAAACGTCCCTTCTTTAAAGCCACTCACTTGTGGCATTTGTGTTGCTCCCCCAGAATCTAGGAATACCTTCTTCATCCTATATGCTCAGAGTTATAAACTGTTTTTATAACTAAATTTTTTCTTTTATAAAATGTCTGAAACATTTGGTAAAATTCCATTGATTTTTTTTTTTTTTCATAAATAAAGAGGTCAAATTCAGGAAATGTGATGTGCTAGAGAAAAAAGTGCACTAGACCAGGGTTGGGGGTCTTAGACCAAGCCTCAGCTCTGTCATAGCTAAAATGTAAGCCCCTCCAGGGTTGGACTCTGCCCCATTCATCATGGAACCCCCAGCACCCAGAATAGCACCTGGGTCTAATCCCCAGGGCTGGAGCATATGATAGGTACCCCATAAATACAATAAAAATTTAATAATACAAATAAATATCTGGGTGACCTTAGGCCCCTTATTTAACTTCTCTGTCTTTCTTTTTTTAACTTAAAAGCTCAGGGCTAGGCTCTGGGTGACACAGTACAAAAAGTGTCCCTGCTCTTGAGGAGCAGGTAGTGTAAGAAGAGATGACATATGGGGCTTTAGCTACCCCGCCGTGGCTCTCTGGAGCAGTAAAGGGAACAGGACTATTGTTGTGACTGTCATTCCCAGGCATGTGGAGAAGCTCGAGGCGCCCCCACTCCTGGTGCTCAGGAGGTTCTAGGAAAATGCTTCACAAAGTGGGGGAATTTCCAGCAGGGATTATTTCTGTTTATTTCTATGTCACGATTCTCCACCACCAATAGGTAAAATTCATTCTGGGGAAAACTCCTAAGCCTTCATTTCTCTGAAAATCCTTTTGCAAACAACTGCTTGAGACTGGGGTCCAAGTTTCTATAAAACAAACAAATATTGCCAAGCCAATTCCAACTCATAGCAACCCTATAGGACAGAGTAGAATTGCCCCATAGGGTTTCCAAGGAGCAGCTGGTAGGTTTGAATTGCCGACCTTTTGGTTAGCTGCTGAGCTTTTAACCACTGTACCACCAGGGCTCCCAAGGCTCTATAGTTGTCAGGAATATTTAGGACTCTTCTGTGAACAAAACTGGCCTTGGTGGGGATGCTATAACCTGGGAGGCTCTGATTGGCATGCTCATTTTCCCTCCCATTCTCTTTGAAGACGTTTGAGTCCTTTTATTTTATTCTATCTCCCTCCTGGCCCAGATTTGGAACTGAATAGAATTTTTAATAATTTGGGAAAGAGAGCATTTAGGAACAGGATGATGAGAAAGGTGAGTTGGTTGTCAGAACTGGAACTTTTGTAGATGAATCTTGGGATAGTGAAAAAAAAGAGGAACTGGGCCCTGTTTTGGGAGAAGGGAGGAGAGGTGTGAGCAGTTAAGGGAGCCAGGGGCTCAGAGCCTGTTGGGTCTGGCTATGGGGGACCTGAATTTGGGGAAGGGTTGGAGAAGACCCTCTGGTGAACATTGAGGGTCCTCCTAGGTGATGCGTGACAATGTATATTATAAATGCTATAAATGCAGCCCACTGCTTTTTCCACCAGAAGCATTTAAGTTATTCTGTGTCTCAAGAACCATAAATGTGCTGGAAAAAAGAAGTTTAACAAACAGGTCCCTCTCCTCAGTTCTGGGAGACAGCCAGGCTATATAAGCTTAACAAAGATATTTTAAACTCTGCCGGGTTTCTGATTGCAAAAGTCATGCTTGTTCGTTGTAGAAAATAAAAACCAAGAGTTTGGAAGAAAATAAAAATCACCTAGAACTCCCCTTCTCAGAGATGGTAACTGTTAACCTTCCGGTGTGTAGTGTTTCAGGTCACACACATGTTTTAACAAGCAGAATTATAACATTTATAGCATTTTTTTTACCTTGCTTTTTTCCTAAACGACACGTGTGAACATGTTTTTATATATCTGTAAGTATTTGCCTTCAGTATATTTTTTACTGGAATCCTGGTGGTGTAGTGGTTAAGAGCTGCTAACCAAAATGCCTGCAGTTCAAATCCACCAGCCACTCCTTGGAAACTATGGGGCAGTTCTACTCTGTTCTAAAGGGCCACTAAGAGTTGGAATCAACTTGAAGGCAACCAGTTTGGATTTTCATATATTTTAATATATGCCGTTCATTCTTAGCTGGTTCTTCACGATTACTGATGCTCTTGAGAGGCCTGGGGCAGATAAGGATTCACCAGCATTGGAAGTTATTTCTGAGTCTCCTCTACCTCCCTCTGCTTTGCCCCATCTTAGAAAATGAAGGGCCCTTCCTCCTTACCAAAGTTAATACTTTAACACTTGCTCTTGATCACATTTGTTTCCAGAAACTTGTACTTGCTCCTCACCCCCTAACTTTTCATGTCCATTGTCACTACTCTAGTTCAGGTCCTTAATTCGTCCTCATTTAGTGGACTATTGTAAGAGCTTCCTTACCTATCTTCAGCTCTCCAGTGTTTCTCCTCCAACTGTTTTATACATTATTGGCAGTTTAGTCTTATTAAGTTACAGCCATGATCATATCGCTTCCCTGTGCAAAAAAATTAGTGTGTTCTCACTGCCTACCATATCAAGAAGAGACACTGTAGGCTGGCACACAGGGCTTTTTGTAATACGGCTTCATTTCCCCTACGTGGAAGGAACATTTAACCCTTCTTTTCCTGCCTGTCCACCAAATCCAGGAGCTTACAGTCTCCTACTGATTCCGTTATTGCTAGTTATCAATGAGTTGGCTCCAATTCATGGCTACACTGTGTACAACAGAATTAAACCTTGCCTGAAGGTCAAGGTAGCTCCATAGACACATCCAAACTCCCTGAGGGACAGAATTACTGGGCTGGGGGCTGTGGGGACCATTTAGCTCAACTGGTATAACATAGTTTATAAAGAATATGTTCTACATTCTACTTTGGTGAGTAGCCTCTAGGGTCTTAAAAGCCTGTGAGCAGCCATCTAGGATACTTCACTGGTCTTACCACTTTGGGGGCAAGGAATAATGAAGAAAACTAAAGATACAAGGGAAAGATTAGTCCAAGGGACTAACGGACCACATCTACCACAGCCTCCAACAGACTGAGTCCAAAACAACGAGATGGTGCCCGGCAAACACCACTGACTGATCTGACACAGATCACAATGGAGGGTCCCGGACAGAGCTGGAGAAAAATGTAGAACAAAATTCTATCTCAAAAAGGAAGACCAGACTTGCTGGCCTGACAGAGACTGGAGAAACCCTGAGAGTATAACCCCCGGACACGCTTTCAGCCTAGTATGAGGTTGCTCCTGAGGTTCACTCTTCAGCCAAGAATTGAAGAGGCCCATGGAAAGGAACAAAACTGGAGAGGCACACCAGCCCTGGGGCAGGGACTGGAGGGCAGGAGAGTACAGGAAAGCTGGTGATAGGGAACCCAGGGTTGAGAAGGGAAAGTGTTGACATGTCGTGTAAACCTTCAACTAAAGTACAATTAAAAAAAAAAGAAAATTTGCCTAGTCCTGCACCATCTTCATGATCCTTGGTATTAGTTATTTAAATTTTATTTTGTTTTAGGTGAAAGTTTTTCATTCAAAAATTTATACACAAATTGTTTTAGGTGAAAGTTTTTCATTCAAAAATTTATACACAAATTGTTTTGTGACAGTAGTTGCAATCCCTACAATGTATCAGCACTCTCCCCCTTTCCCTTTACACCCGGGGTTCTCCGTGTCCATTTGCCCAGTTTTCCTGTCCCTTCCTGTCTTCTTGTCTTTGCTTTTGAGCAGCTGTTGCCCATTTTGTCTCATATACTTGATCGAACTAAGAAGCACATGCCTCACGTATGTTATTGTTTGTTTTATAGTTCTCTCTAGTCTTTGGCTGAGAGATGGACTTCAGGAGTTGCTCCAGTTCTGAGTTAGTGGGATGTCTGGGGGCTATAGTCTTGGGAGTTCCTCCAGTCTCTTTCAGATCAGTTAAGTCTAGTCTTTCTTTGTGAATTTGAATTTTGTTCTACGTTTTTCTCCCGCTCTGTCCAGGATCCTCTCTTGTGATCCCTGTCAGAGGTGTTGGTGATCCTTGGTATTATTGAGTCAATTGTTTCTGCCACTGTGTATTTTGAGTGCCTACCCATCTACAGAGCTCATCTTCCAGAGTTATATTGGACAATATTCTGTTATGATCCGTATGGTTTTCATTAGCTAATTTTTGGAAGAAGATCGCCAGGACTATCTTCTTAAAAAAAAAAAAAATTTTTTTTTTTTTTTTTAACGCTGCTGAAACCTGTCCACTATGGATGGTGGTATTTGAAATACTGGTGGCATAGCTTTTTTTTTTTATTGTGCTTTAAGTGAAACTTTACAAATCAAGTCAGTCTCTCTCACAAAAACCCATATACACCTTGCTACACACTCCCAATTACTCTCCCCCTAATGAGACAGCCCGCTCTCTCCCTCTTCTCTCTCTTTTTGTGTCCATTTCACCAGCTTCTAACCCCCTCCACCCTCTCATGGTGGCATAGCTTTTAGCATCATAGCAACATGAAAGCTACCACAGTTCAACAAAATGACAGATGGGTGGTGGCCTATTGATTCTACCCTATTGTTATCTTGCTGATTCACCCTTCCTCTCTCCAACCCTTCATTTCTTGTCTAAGTTACTACAATAGGCCTGTCACTGGCTTCCCTGCCTCTATTCTTCCTTCTCTATATTACATTGATTCTGTCGTTGTAGTTGGGTGCATTGAATGATGTCTTCCAAAAATTTGTGTTCACCCATAACCTGTGAACCTGACCTTACTTGGAAATAGGGTCTTTGTAGATGTAATCAAGTTAAAATGAGGCCATACTGAATTAGAGTTGGCCCTAATCCAATGACTCATGTCTTTATAAGAAGAGAAGAGACATAAACACAAACCCAGAGGGAAAATGATTGGAATTATATTGCCACAAGCCAAGGAATGTGGGGGATCTCCAGAAGCTGAAAGAGGCAATTTTTCCCTAGAGCCTTTGGAAGGAGCTTGGCCCTGTCGACCCCTTGATTTTGGACTTCTAGCCTCTAGAACAGTGAGAGAAAAAATTTCCATTGTTTTAATAAAGCCACCTAGTTTGTGGTACTTTGTTGACGGCAGCCCTAGGAAACTAATAAACCAAATCACATTGCTATTGAGTCAATTCTGACTCATAGCGACCCTATAAGACAGGGTGCAACTGGCCCATAGGGTTTCCAAGGAATGGCTAGTAGATTTGAACTGCCAACCTTTTGGTTAACAGCTGAATGCTTAACTACTGTGCTGCCAGGGCTCCATTCTGACTCATAGTGACCCTATATGACAGTAAAACTGCCCCATAGGTTCCCAAGGCTGTAGTCTTTATGGAAACATTATCACCAGGTCTTTCTTCCATGGAGCAGCTGGTGAGTTTACACTGCCAAACTTAGAGTTTGCAGCCAAGTGCTTTAATCACTGTGCCACTAGGGCTCTCAAGAAACTAATATACCCTCTTTAAATTGTTCTTCATGTTGTATACAGAATAATCTTTTCAAAGGAAGTGTGATTATTGTAAACTCCCTTAAAGTCTTGATTGGCTTCCAACAACATTTGGAAAAGTCCTAATTTCTTAGCAAAACCTACAGGCTCTTCCTAATGTGGACCCTGCCCTTGTCTCCTTACCACTGCCTTGATATTGGGCTTGAGTCATACTAAATGCCTCCAGTGCCCTGAATGCCCCAGAAATGCTTCCAATCTTGTCCATACTCTTCCTGCTCATTTAGTCTTCCCCGCCCTTCCCTCCCTGAGAATTTGCCTCAAGCCCTGGGTTAAATACCATCTTAAGTGCTCCTACAGTTCCTTATTCCCCTTTATCCTGACACCAATCATATTATATTATAACTGCCTTGTTATTGTCTGTGAAGTAAGGAGACCTTGAGCTCCTTGAGGACAGACATGGTATTTTATTTGTCTTAACATCTCCCGAACACTCAATACAGGGGTACAACACGTTTATTCCATAATTTTTGGTATATGAACGAATGGATGGGTATCTGTCATTGATTCAGTTGTGTCCTCCAAAAATATGTGTATCAGTTTGGCTAGGTCATGATTCCTAGTATTGTGTGATTATCCACCATTTTGTCATCTGATGTGATTTTCCTTTGTGTTGTAAATCCTATCTCTATGATGTTGATGGGATGGGATTAGCAGTAGTTATGTTTTTTATGTTAATGAGGCGGGACTCAGTCTACAAGATTGGATTGTGTCTTGAGCCAATCTCTCTTGAGATATAAAAGAGAGGAGCAAGCAGGAAGACATAGGGACCTCATACTACCAAGAAAGCAGCACCGGGAGCACAACACGTCCTTTGGGCCTGGGGTTCCTGTGCAGAGAAACTTCTAGACCAGGGAAATATTGATGACAAGGACCTTTCTCCAGAGCCAGCAGAGAGAGAGAGCTCCTTCCCCTGGAGCAGATGCTCTAAATTTGGACTTCTAGCCTACTAGACTGTGAGAGAATAAACTTCGGTTTGTGAATCCATCCACTTGTGATATTTCTGTTACAGAAGCACTAGATAACTAAGACAGTATCTTAACACTATATAGTAACATATTAAGGATTCAGGCACTTAGACAATGGGACCGAGGGTGCTTACTGTCCCTCATTGGCAATATGGACAAAAGAAGTTTAATGAATAGTTGTATCTAACATGCAATTTCCATGATTGCTCTAAGTTCTTACCCTTCCATATGTGCTTGGGGCTATTTGTACATACTCTGTTTCTAGCCTATTCATATTCAGGGTTTCTCTAGGTGTTTGTGTGTGCACTGTGGCTGAGGCACTGTGCTATCGGTTATAATGGTAGGATCCCAGACGGGAGGTCCCTTGTCTGGAAGCCCAAATGGAGTCATGTCTAGTCCAGGTCCACTTTGACCTCTGGCTGTGATTTGATAGTGATGGCAATGGCAGCGATGATGATAGTGATGATGGAAAATCACAAAAATATTTCATGTGTGTCAAGTCTGGGCTGGAGATATGAATGGTTTTATTCTGTAATGGTCACAAGGCACAATGAGCTTGACCTGAATCTAGTCCAAGTTACTAAATGCTACTACAGTAGCCTTGTAAGGGTGCCCCTGCTTTCATTCAAGGCTCACTTCATGGAGTTGTTCAGATCAGATCACTCTTCTTTTTAAGGCTGCCTAGTAGCTTCTGGTTGCACTGAGATCCGAGGCCTTTTTAATGACCTATGAGGTCTTGCCACGATCTGGCCCCTGACAACCACTTCAGACTGACCTCACTCTTCTTTCTCCCTCGATCACCACATTCCAGCCACTCAGCCTTCTTTCTGTTTCTTGAAGGCTCTGCCTCTTTCCCACTTTAGCGTCTCCTCACGCACTGCTCCCTCTGCCTAGCATTCTCTCCCTTGTTCTGTAGATGAATATTTCTCATGCTTCCAGCCTTAGCTTGAGGTCCCCTGACTACCCTTGCAAATGGGCTTTCTACTGTGCTCTATCACTGTCGACTTTTTATTTTCTTCATAGCATTTTTCACCATCTGCAATTATTAACTTTTTTTTAATTAACTTTTATTAAGCTTCAGGTGAACATTTACAATTCCAATCAGTCTGTCACATTTAAGTTTACATACATCTTACTCCCTTCTCCCACTTGCTCTCCCCCTATTGAGTCAACCCTTTCAGTCTCTCCTTTCGTGACAATTTTGCCGTCTTCCCTCTCTATCTTCCCATCCCCCCTCCAGTCAAGAGTTGCCAACACACTCTCCAGTGTCTACCTAATTTAATTAGCTCACTCTTCATCAGCGTCTCTCTCCCACCCGCTGACCAGTCCCTTTCATGTCTGATGAGTTGTCTTCCGGGATGCTTCCTGTCCTGTGCCAACAGAAGGTCTGGGGACCATGGCCGCCGGGATTCCTCTAGTTGCAGTCAGACCATTAAGTATGGTCCTTTTATGAGAATTTGGGGTCTGTATCCCACTGATCTCCTGCTCCCTCAGGAGTTCTCTGTTGTGCTCCCTGACAGGGCAGTCATCGATTGTGGCCGGGCACCAACTAGTTCTTCTGGTCTCTGGATGATGTAGGTCTCTGGTTCATGTGGCCCTTTCTGTCTCTTGGGTTCTTAGTTGTTGTGTGACCTTGGTGTTCTTCATTTTCCTTTGCTCCAGGTGGGTTGAGACCAATTGATGTATCTTAGATGGCCGCTTGTTAGCATTTAGGACCCCAGATGCCACATTTCAAAGTGGGATGCAGAATGTTTTCATAATAGAATTATTTTGCCAATTGACTTAGAAGTCCCCTCAAACCATGTTCCCCAGACCCCCGCCCCTGCTCCGCTGACCTTTGAAGCTTTCATTTTATCCCGGAAACCTCTTTGCTTTTAGTCCAGTCCAATTGGGCTGACCTTCCATGTATTGAGTGTTGTCTTTCCCTTCACCCAAAGCAGTTCTTATCTACTGATTAATCAATAAAAAACCCTCTCCCTCCCTCCCTCCCTCCCCCCTTCGTAACCACAAAAGTATGTGTTCTTCTCAGTTTTTTCTATTTCTCAAGATCTTATAATAGTGGTCTTATACAATATTTGTCCTTTTGCCTCTGACTCATTTCGCTCAGCATAATGCCTTCCAGATTCCTCCATGTTATGAAATGTTTCAGAGATTCATCACTGTTCTTTATCGATGTGTAGTATTCCATTGTGTGAATATACCACAATTTATTTACCCATTCATCCGTCGATGGACACCTTGGTTGCTTCCAGCTTTTTGCTATTGTAAACAGAGTTGCAATAAACATGGGTGTGCATATATCTGTTTGTGTGAAGGCTCTTGTATCTCTAGGGTATATTCCGAGGAGTGGGATTTCTGGGTTGTATGGTAGTTCTATTTCTAACTGTTTAAGATAATGCCAGATGGATTTCCAAAGTGGTTGTACCATTTTACATTCCCACCAGCAGTGTATGAGAGTTCCAATCTCTCTGCAGCCTCTCCAACATTTATTATTTTGTGTTTTTTGGATTAATGCCAGTCTAGTTGGTGTGAAATGGAATCTCATCGTAGTTTTAATTTGCATTTCTCTAATGGCTAATGATCGGGAGCATTTTCTCATGTATCTGTTGGCTGCCTGAATATCTTCTTTAGTGAAATGTGTGTTCATATCCTTTGCCCACTTCTTGATTGGGTTGTTTGTCTTTTTGTGGTTGAGTTTTGACAGAATCATGTAGACTTTAGAGATCAGGCGCTGGTCGGAGATGTCATAGCTGAATGTTCTTTCCCAGTCTGTAGGTGGTCTTTTTACTCTTTTGGAGAAGTCTTTAGATGAGCATAGGTGTTTGATTTTTAGGAGCTCCCAGTTATCTGGTTTCTCTTCATCATTTTTGGTAATGTTTTGTATTCTGTTTATGCCTTGTATTAGGGCTCCTAGGGTTGTCCCAATTTTTTCTTCCATGATCTTTATCGTTTTAGTCTTTATGTTTAGGTCTTTGATCCACTTGGAGTTAGTTTTTGTGCATGGTGTGAGGTATGGGTCCTGTTTCATTCTTTTGCAAATGGATATCCAGTTATGCCAGCACCATTTGTTAAAAAGACTGTCTTTTCCCCAATTGACTGACACTGGTCCTTTGTCAAATATCAGCTGCTCATACATGGATGGATTTATATCTGGGTTCTCAATTCTGTTCCCTTGGTCTATGTGCCTGTTGTTGTACCAGTACCAGGCTGTTTTGACTACTGTGGCTGTATAATAGCTTCTGAAATCAGGTAGAGTGAGGCCTCCCACTTTCTTCTTCTTTTTCAGCAATGCTTTGCTTATCCGGGGGTTCTTTCCCTTCCATATGAAATTGGTGATTTGTTTCTCTATCCCCTTAAAATATGACATTGGAATTTGGATCGGAAGTGCGTTATATGTATAGATGGCTTTTGGTAGAATAGACATTTTTACTATGTTAAGTCTTCCTATCCATGAGCAGGGTATGTTTTTCCACTTAAGTATGTCCTTTTGAATTTCTTGTAGTAGAGCTTTGTAGTTTTCTTTGTATAGGTCTTTTACATCCTTGGTAAGATTTATTCCTAAGTATTTTATCTTCTTGGTGGCTACTGTGAATGGTATTGATTTGGTTATTTCCTCTTCGGTGTTCTTTTTGTTAATGGAGAGGAATCCAAGTGATTTTTGTATGTTTATTTTATAACCTGAGACTCTTCCAAACTCTTCTATTAGTTTCAGTAGTTTTCTGGAGGATTCCTTAGGGTTTTCTGTGTATAAGATCATGTCATCTGCAGATAGTGATAGCTTTACTTCCTCCTTGCCAATCTGGATACCCTTTATTTCTTTGTCTAGTCTAATTGTCCTGGCTAGGACTTCAAGTATGATGTTGAATAAGAGCAGTGATAAAGGGCATCCTTGTCTGGTTCCCGTTCTCAAGGAAAATGCTTTCAGGTTCTCTCCATTTAAAGTGATATTGGCTGTTGGCTTTGCATAGATGCCCTTTATTATGTTGAGGAACTTTCCTTCAATTCCTATTTTGGTAAGAGTTTTTATCATAAATGGGTGTTGGACTTTGTCAAATGCCTTTTCTGCATCAATTGATAAGATCATGTGGTTTTTATCTTTTGTTTTATTTATGTGATGGATTACATTAATGGTTTTTCTGAAATTAAACCAGCCTTGCATACCTGGTATAAATCCCACTTGATCAGGGTGAATTATTTTTTTGATGTGTTGTTGGATTCTGTTGGCTAGAATTTTGTTGAGGATTTTTGCATCTATGTTCATGAGGGATATAGGTCTATAATTTTCTTTTTTTGTAATGTCTTTACCTGGTTTTGGTATCAGGGAGATGGTGGCTTCATAGAATGAGTTGGGTAGTATTCCGTCATTTTCTATGCTTTGAAATACCTTCAGCAGTAGTGGTGTTATCTCTTCTCTGAAGGTTTGGTAGAACTCTGCAGTGAAGCCGTCTGGGCCAGGACTTTTTTTTGTTGGAAGTTTTTTGATTACCATTTCAATCTCTTTTTTTGTTATGGGTCTATTTAGTTGTTCTACTTCTGAATGTGTTAGTTAGGTAGGTAGTGTTTTTCCAAGAATTTATCCATTTCCTCTAGGTTTTCAAATTTGTTAGAGTACAATTTTTCGTAGTAATCTGAAATGATTCTTTTAATTTCATTTGGCTCTGTTGTGATGTGGTCCTTCTCGTTTCTTATTCGGGTTATTTGTTTCCTTTCCTGTTTTTCTTTAGTCAGTCTAGCCAATGGTTTATCAATTTTGTTAATTTTTTCAAAGAACCAGCTTTTGGCTTTGTTAATTCTTTCAATTGTTTTTCTGTTATCTAATTCATTTAGTTCAGCTCTAATTTTTATTATTTGTTTTCTTCTGGTGCCTGATGGATTCTTTTGTTGCTCACTTTCTATTTGTTCAAGTCGTCAGGACAGTTCTCTGATTTTGGCTCTTTCTTCTTTTTGTATGTGCATTTACCGATATAAATTGGCCTCTGAGCACTGCTTTTGCTGTGTCCCAGAGGTTTTGATAGGAAGTATTTTCATTCTCGTTGCTTTCTAAGAATTTCCTTATTCCCTCCTTGATGTCTTCTATCACCCAGTCTTTTTTCAGGAGGGTATTGTTCAGTTTCCAAGTATTTGATTTCTTTTCCCTAGTTTTTCTGTTATTGATTTTTAGTTTCATTGCCTTGTGGTCTGAGAAGATGCTTTGCAATATTTCGATGTTTTGGACTCTGCAAAGATTTGTTTTATGACCTAATATGTGGTCTATTCTAGAGAATGTTCCATGTGCACTAGAAAAAAAAGTATATTTTGCAGCAGTTGGGTGGAGAGTTCTGTATTAAGTCAATGAGGTCAAGTTGGTTGATTGTTGTAAGTAGGTCTTCCGTGTCTCTGTTGAGCTTCTTACTGGATGTCCTGTCCTTCTCCGAAAGTGGTGTGTTGAAGTCTCCTACTATAATTGTGGAGGTGTCTATCTCACTTTTCAGTTCGGTTAAAATTTGATTTATGTATCTTGCAGCCCTGTCATTGGGTGCATAAATATTTAATATGGTTATGTCTTCCTGATCAATTGTCCCTTTTATCATTATATAGTGTCCTTCTTTATCCTTTGTGGTGGATTTAAGTTTAAAGTCTATTTTGTCAGAAATTAATATTGCTACTCCTCTTCTTTTTTGCTTGATATATTTTTTTCCATCCTTTGAGTTTTAGTTTGTTTGTGTCTCTAAGTCTAAGGTGTGTTTCTTGTAGGCAGCATATAGATGGATCGTGTTTCTTTATCCAGTCCGTGACTCTTTGTCTCTTTATTGGTGCATTTAGTCCATTTACATTCAGCGTAATTAGAGATAAATAAGTTTTTAGTGCTGTCATTTTGATGCCTTTTCATGTGTGTTGTTGGCCATTTCATTTTTCCACGTACTTTTTTGTGCTGAAACGTTTTTCTTAGTAGATTGTGAGATCCTCATTTTCATAATGTTTAACTTTATGTTAGTTGAGTCGTTACATTTTTCTTGACTTTTTTGTTGAGTTATGGAGTTGATATTCCTTTTTGTCGTTACCTTATTATTTACCCCCATTTTTCTAAGTAAAAACCTAACTTGTATTGTTCTATATCGCCTTGTATCACTCTCCATCTGGCAGTTCAATGCCTCCTATATTTAGTCCCTCTTTTTGATTATTGTGATCTTTTATCTATTGATTTCCATGATTCCCTGTTATGTGTATTATTTTGTTTATTTATTTATTTATTTATTTTTTAGAATTAATCTTAATTTGTTTGTTTTTGTGCTTTCCCTATTTGAGTTGATACCAGGACGTTGTGTTTTGTGACCTTGTATTGTGCTGGTATCTGATATTATTGGTCATCTGCCCAAACAATCTCCTTTAGCATTTCTTGTAGCCTTGGTTTGGTTTTTGCAAATTCTCTAAACTTGTGCTTATCTGTAAATATCTTAATTTCACCTTCATATTTCAGAGAGAGTTTTGCTGGATATATGATCCTTGGTTGGCAGTTTTTCTCCTTCAGTGCTCTGTATACGTCGTCCCATTTCCTTCTTGCCTGCATGGTTTCTGCTGAGTAGTCTGAACTTATTCTTATTGATTCTCCCTTGAAGGAAACCTTTCTTTTCTCCCTGGCTGCTTTTAAAATTTTCTGTTTATCTTTGGTTTTGGCGAGTTTGATGATAATATGTCTTGGTGTTTTTCTTTTTGGATCAATCTTAAATGGGGTTCGATGAGCATCTTGGATAGACATCCTTTCGTCTTTCATGATGTCAGGGAAGTTTTGTGTCAGGAGTTCTTCAACTATTTTCTCTGTGTTTTCTGTCCCCCCTCCCTGTTCTGGGACTCCAATCACTCGCAAGTTATCCTTCTTGATAGAGTCCCACATGATTCTTAGGGTTTCTTCATTTTTTTTAATTCTTTTATCTGATTTTTTTCCAGCTATGTTGGTGTTGATTCCCTGGTCCTCCAGATGTCCCAGTCTACATTCTAATTGCTCGAGTCTGCTCCTCTGACTTCCTACTGCGTTGTCTAATTCTGTAACTTTATTGTTAATCTTTTGGATTTCTACATGCTGTCTCTCTATGGATTCTTGCAACTTATTAATTTTTCCACTATGTTCTTGAATAATCTTTTTGAGTTCTTCAACAGTTTTATCAGTGTGTTCCTTGGCTTTTTCTGCAGTTAGCCTAATTTCATTTGTGATGTCTTGAAGCATTCTGTAAATTAGTTTTTTATATTCTGTATCTGATAATTCCAGGATTGTATCTTCATTTGGGAAAGATTTTGATTTTTTTTGTTTGGGGGGTTGGAGAAGCTGTCATGGTCTGCTTCTTTATGTGGTTTGATATGGACTGCTGTCTCTGAGCCATCACTGGGAAACTAGTTTTTCCAGAAAATCCGCTGGTACGCTGGCTCCTGGCTCTGAAAACAATCGCTGTCTCCCCGTATTTGTTCGTTCTCTGTCTCTAAATCTGTGTTTGTTGTTCAGAGTTCGTAGATTGTTATGTATGTGATCGATTCACTTGTTTTTCCGAGTCTTTGTTGCAAGAGGGATCTGCGGTAGCGTCCACCTAGTCCGCCGTCTTGGCCCCGCCTCTGCAATTATTAACTTTTGTTTGTTTACTTCTTTGTTGCTGCTCATCAAATCTAGGCTCTAGCATTTACTAACAACAATAGCAATAACAGCACTTACCAACTCAATGACCTTGTGCAAATTATGTAACCCAGTTACACCACAATGTCCTCGTCTAAAATGAAACTACTGAGAGGATTAATGCCATTAATACACGCAAGTGCTGTAACAGTGCTTGATGCTTAGTCAATGGCCAACTAATGTTAGCTATTATCATTATTATTAGATGCTCATTGAGAACAGAGATCGTATGTAGTCTATTTATTTGTGCTTACCACTATTGGCCATGGTGTTTTCAATTGCCTCATATGCATGCAGATGCTGGACAATGAATAAGGAAGACCAAAGAAGAACTGATGCCTTTGAATTGTGGTGTTGGTGAAGAATATGGGCTATACCATGGACTGCCCAAAGAATGAACAAATATGTCTTGAAAGAAACACAGCCAGATTGCTCCTTAGAAGCAAGGATGGTGAGATTTTGTCTCATATATTTTGGACATGTTATCAGGAGGGACCAGTCCCTGGAGAAGGACATCCTTCTTAGTAAAGCAGAGGGGCAATGAAAAAGAGGAAGACCCTCAACGAGATGGATTGACACAGTGGCTGCAACAATGGGCTCAAGCATAAAAACAATTGTGAGGATGGCACAGGCCTGGGCAATGTTTCCTTCTGTTATACATAGGGTCTCTATGAGTCAGAGCCGACTCGACAGCACCTAACAACAACAACAACAATAACAACAACACTACTGGCATATTATTAGACAAATAGCTGATTTTTCTTGAGAGTTATTGCTATATACCAGGTAGTGTGCCAATCACTTTGTTGTTGTGTGCCAGTCAATTCTGACTCATAGTGACCCAGTGTGACAGAACAGAGCTGTCCCATAGGGTTTCCTTGGCTGTAATCTTTATAGGAGCAGATTGCCAAGTCATTCGTCCACGGAGCCACTGAGGGGTTTGAACCAGCAACTTTTCAGTTAGTAGCTGAGCACTTAACTGTTTGTGCCACCAAGGCTTCTTGCTTATCGCTTTACATAGATTAATTTCTTTAGTCTTTATAGCAGAGAGGCGCAGAGAGCATACCAAAATTGCCCAACATTGCTCAGCTAACTAATGGTGGAGATAAGATTTGAGCCACTCAGTGTGGGCTTCAGAGCATGAGCAAGCTCTTTACTACCTTGCTAGGTTGAGTGCAAATGCTCCTTGGGTACATAAATGAGAAGGTTCCTCCTGAGCCCTCTTGATTTTTCTCTCTGAATGTGCTCTCTCCTCTGATTGCAGGAGATTTTGCCAACTCTCTAGATCCATCTAGAAGCCTGAATGCCCCCTACCTTGCCCCATTTGCCCTCCTTGAAAGGAAATGTGGCTTCTCTGCTACACGAAGGCTGGAAATCAAGGCCCAGGCCCCAGGCTGTCCCTGACGCGGGAGGCAGAAGCCTCCTGCCTTTGTGCAGCAGGAGCAGGCCGCAGACAAATACGCTGTGTGCGCTCATGGCTGGATCCGCTGCCTACAAACATCCGTTTACAAGGAATTCACTCTGGGTTGATTTTTCTTTTCTTTCACAAAAGGCAAGAACTGTGCAGGGAGAAAAGCCTTTACTCTGAAAAGAATTGTTAAGTGCGTCGCCAGCCCTATGGCTCCATGAATCAATTCAGAGGGCCCAGGAGCCAGGCAGCAGGGCAGGGCACTCTGCCCATGAGGACCCAGGCTCTGAAGCCTTGACTTCCCCAGTGGTCCTGCTGTAAGCCTTTGACCTGGGGAGCGAGATGGGCTAGGGAGAGAAGGGTTTCACCTCTGGTTACAGATGACAAATGCGATCACACATGGCTCCACATTTCCACTCACAGCCTTTTTGGTGAACAAAATATCTTAAGGGCAAGCAGGGAATTTTTTTTTGTTGTTCTTTTGAGCATCTTTTGTCCTTTGCCTGCAGTAGTTGTGCCCCTACATTCTACCACATATATCTCTGGCTACAAGAGATGCAGTAAGAATATCTTGTTGTTGTTGTCGTTAGCTGCCTTCCAGTCATCCCCTGACTCATGGTGATCCCATGTGCAAATGGAATGAAGAGCTGCCTGGTTCTGTACCATCCCCATGATCTGTTGTGGATCAGACCCTTGTGATCCATAAGGCTTTCACTGGCTGATTTTTTGGAAGTAGATCTCCAGGCCTTTCTTTCTAATCTGTCTTGGTCCAGAATTTCTGCACCATAACAACACACAAGTCCCCAGTGATGGACGAGTGGTGGCTGTGCATGAGGCACATTGGCTGGGAATCGAACCTGAGTTTCCTGCATGGAAGACGAGAATTCTACCACAGAGCCAATGTTGCAAGGATCTCTTAAATGAAGATATAATTCTCAGGGCCTCTAAAATAACCCTGAACAAATCTTCCTTGCAGGGAAGCACATTCCCAAGCAAGGAAATGGTGGGGAAAAAAGGCACAGGATCAGGAAATTGTGGGATGTGATAAGGAAATAACAAGCTTACACATTTTTTTTTCTTCCTCTTGGTGAAGATATACACAAACACCATTTTAACAATTTTTACATGTAAATCTTAGCGACATTGATTACATTCTTCAAGTTGTGCGAACATTCTTACTGTCCTTTCCCAAATTGTCCTACTGCCATTGACTTAAACTCATTGGCCCCTAAGCTTCTCATCTAACCTTTCGAGCTGCTGTTGTCAGTTTCATCTCACATGGATAATTCTCTAAAAGGGAACAATGCTCCAGACAGACATACTTAATAAGATAAATTATTTTTTTTTGGTCCAGTGAAGACTTCAGGGGGGTAGTTTTGGCTTAAGGTTTAAAGTTTAAACATTATTGTGAGCTCACACATTTGACTGAAGGTGGGATACCAGTGAGAGAATGTGCTGGTTATTCTCCACGTGTCCTCTACATCTATTCTTGCCCTTCTTTTTGCTGTTCTGTGCCCCAGGAGGCTGACTTCTATGGCTGGATCACACGGACTCCCTTGTCCTGGAGTTTCCTGTTAGAATTGACCAAGAGCAGACAGGGCAAGCCATAGAAGGATGAGAGAAAGGGGAAGTTGGGTTTATTCCCTTCCTTCTCATCACCCTCTACTCATCCCCAGTTGGCTCAGGGTCTGGCAGAGGCCATAGTCCTCTAGCAACATTCCTGTCAGGGGCTTATCTTCCTCCAGCTCCAGCTTTCACAGGAAACTGGTAACAATGTGCCTACTCTTTGCCCCTTCAGGGTAGCGACAGGTCTCCTTGGTTCGCAATGGTTGCTGGTTCCTGCAAGATTTGCCGTTCCCTGTTGGTTACCTTAACCCTACACAAACCTCTAAAAACGAGTCCGGTTGCCGTTGAGTCAACTAACTCATGGTAACCCCATGTGTGTCAGAGTAGAAGTGTGTTCCATGGGGTTTTTAATGGTCGACTTTTCAGAAGTAGATCTCCAGGCCTTTCTTCGAAAGCAACTGTGGGTGGACTCAAACCTCCAACCTTTTGGTTAGCAGCCAAGCATGTTAACCATTATACCGCTCGGTGACTCTCCTCTATAAATAGTCCCTCGATAAATTCTTTGTAGTTAAATCCTTTACTGTGGGTGCCATCTATTTCCTGGTGGAACACTGACTGATACAGAGAATACTGGGAGACTAGGCTAGGAAAATTATGACTAGATTTTGCAGAACATTGAGGGCTATGCTCAACATTTTATATTTTTTGACTCAGGCAACTTGGAAATCATTACAAGATTTCTGAACAAGAGAGGACTTGAGCAGAGATAGGTGGCAGCAGTGGATGAGGAGATGGTATGAAGGAGGAGAGCTGAAGGCAGTGGGCACCTTATTGGTTATAAGAGACATAGAGAAGGAGCCTTCAAAGTCCAGTCCATGTCTCTGGGACCAGGCTGGCTGAGGGAACAGTGGCGCACAAGTAGAACAGGGAGCAGGAAAGGGAGTAGCTGTTATGTTTGGTTTGAGACAAGTTGAAAATGCCTCAAACCTTCCCCTATAAATTGTGGTCATGGTTGCCTGCCTCAGAGGGGCTGTGATAGTGTGAAATAGTTCATCCATCAACACCAAACCTGTTATAGCTCAAAAAATGCCACACAGAAATGCGGCCCTTCCTTGGAGTGGGACTACTTAACAATCATTCAGTGCTTTAGACAGTTAATCCAGAGTGGCCATCTGGGGTTTACTGGATAACAGTGAGATTGTATATACTTTTTGTAGACATTTTTTTTTTTTTATTTAGAAATGAGTTAAGGTGACAGGATATATCATATGAAGAAATCTTGAGGGAATGAGGGTTACTTAGCTTAGAGAAGAGAAGGTGGGGTAGGAGAGAAAGGGTAGGTTGGGGTGGGAGAGATTTATTCTGTGCAACACCAGAGGGCAATCTGAGAGCAGTGACTGCAACCATGCAAGCATCAGGGAGGCAAGCTTCAGCTTGAAACGCAGAAGAGCTTTCTAACCAGGGCTTTGAACTGATTGTTTCCAGTTCAGCCCCCTGCTGAGAACTTACATTTCCACCCCAGATATACTGAATCAGAATCTACATTTTAACAAGATCCCCAGATGATTAGCTTGCTAAAATGTAGATTTCTGATTCAGTATATCTGGGGGGTGGAAATGCAAGTTCTCAGGAGGGGGTCGAACCAGAAATAACCGGTTTGAAGCCTTGCTTCTAACAATGAATCTACTTGTTGGTGGGATGGAGCTCCACACAGAGTAGTGACCTCCTGATCCTGAATGTGATTAAACTGAAGCTAAAGGCCACCACCTGTCTGCCAGTTTGTTGTGTTGCTGTGAGTGTTGCTTGCATGTTGTTATGATGCTGGAAGCTATGCCACTAGTATTTCAAATACCAAAAGGGTTACCCATGGTGGACAGGTTTCAGTGCCGCTTCCAGGCTGAGACAGACTAAGAAAGGCTTGGCAACCTACTTCCAAAAATTAGCCAATGAAAACTATACGGATAACAACAGAATATTGTTCAATGTAGTGCTGGGAGATGAGTCCCCTGGGGTGGAAGGCACTCATAATACACAGTGGCTGCAAAATGGATTCGAGCATACAAATGATCATGGAGATGGTGCACGGCTGAGCAATATTTCATTCTGTTATACATAAGGTTGGCATGAGTCAGAGCCCACTCAGTGGCAACTAGTGGCAACTAACAACAACAGCAATTCCTCTTCCTATATTGTGCTACAAAGCAGGCGGAAGATAGTCACATAATAGTCCATTTCCCTCAGTTCCAGCCCAGTGATTCTGCGATTCTCCTATCATCTAAACACAGATGCAGAGGTGGAGCGATGGCCAGGAGGCCAAAACCAGCAGCTGTCCATGCTCTTGGCCTTTCATTACAGGTGTGATCTAGAGGGAATTGACAGGACAGAGAGCAAACAAAAAACTCTGTGGTTTGGAATTTGAGTAACTCCATTTGTTCCTATTCTTCTGCTGTGGTTATCTTTGTCTCCTTTAAATAATATCCCATTTTCTATCAATTCGGGTTAACAGTGGGAGTTTGATTGGTCAGCCATGTGGGGCATATATAGAAGAGAGAACAAATGTGCTTTGATTCCCTAGTGGTTCCACCAGCTGGGGAGTTTCAAAGATTTCTTTTTAAATCTCACTTGAAGATGGGATAAAGGAAATGGCTGTGATAGAAGCATGTCTGGAACATAGAAAGGTGACAAGCGAGGAATTTTTTGCTAAATGGGGGCAGCAAAGAATCTCTTTCTTTGGGGTGAAGAGTGTTAAAAATTTACAGGCTTACCTAGAACCACAGTATTTTGAAGGAATTCATAGATTTTTCTACCTCAACCTTTCATTTAATAAATCATACATGATATTCATAAGGTCAAGTTTACAAATGGTTTTGCATGCATGATTTAATTTTATCTTGTGAGGTATAGCAAATAGTACCGTACTATTTAACAGATAGGAAAAACTGAGATTCAGAGAGTCCAGGTTACATGTTTGAGATCATGCAGGTAGTAAATGCATGAGCCAAGCCTTGAGCTTTTATCCCATAATCTTTCTACTATACTATACTGAGAGGTTAGATTTTAAGCTAACACTTACGGAGTACTTATGTTATGCCAGTCACTGGGCTAAGCATTTTACATGAGTTAGCTCACTTAACAACAATCACCATGGATTAGTTTACAACAATCCTCATTTTCCAGATGCAGAAACTAAGGATATGCCCTCTTTATCCTTCTGGCTCTGTAAAAGCCTAGATAGCAATTTAGTCTCAAGGTTGTTACAGACTCAGCTTACCTCAGGTGAATATGGACGTGTCTGTGTGTATATGAAGCATGTGTGTGCCAGGATCCTTCCTGAGCTCCACACTGGATATAGAGCTGCCTGGTGGGCACTTCCACCTGATTATGCTCCTGCAAATGAAAATGTTCCATTTCTCTAACTGGACGCATCTTCTGCTCCTCCTTCTGCATTCCTGTGTCATCACGGAGGCACAGCCCTCAGCTACGTTTACACACACCTGGTGTTGGTGTTGTAGACCTCTAGATTCTACTTGGCCTAAGGTGCTCATGTTCATTCTGGCCTTTTCATTCGCACTACTGTGCCTTGAGCCCTGATGGCACAGTGGTTAAGAGCTTGGCTGCTAACCCAAATCCACCAACTGCTCCGTGGAAACCCTGTGGGGCAGTTTTACTCTGTCCTGTGGGGTCGCTATGAGTCAGAATCTACTCAGTGGCAATGGGTGCAGGTACTGTCCCTTGGTTCAGACCCACGTTACCTGGACTTTGGCAGAAGATGTGTACGCAGCCTATGGGTTGCCACAACTTATGTTTTCCAGAAACATAGCTCTTATCCAATCATCTTCTTCCTCCAAAATCTTTGTTGGCTTCCTGTTAAAGCCATTCATTCCACAAATGTTAATTTAGCAACAACTACGTGCCAAACACTCTTCTAGGTGCTGGGCATGAAAGAGTGGACAAAGCAGTTACAAAACCCTATTCTTGTGCAACTTAAAAAGCTCAAGTTTTTCAGCCTAGTATTCAAAGCCATCTATACTTGGGCTCAACTCATCTGCAAAAAAATGAGAAACTTTTTTTGTTTCTCTACACCATCGGCAGGTAACATCCACACACCTTGTAATCCAGGCATACTGAGCACTCTTGATGTTCTTTCTAGATGCCGTGCCTAGTTTGGCTGTTACCTTGGCCTGGAATTGCCTTTCAACAGCCCAGATTTCTGGTGGCCCAGCTCAATTCCACCTCTTCCCCCAAAACCTTCCAAGACCATTCTCCAACCTCACCTCCTGTAGTCAGAATTAATTTCTCCCTCACCTATACCGTGTGTGCAATGTTTTGTATGTATAGGCAATTATCACAGTCAATGTTATTTATATCTGTGTCTGTCTCCTTCCTGGACTGAGATCCTTGAGCAGAGAAAACTGCATCCTACCTGTGTTTGTTCTCAGCACTTTTTTTCTCAGTTCCTGGCACATAGTAGGTACCTAATAAAAATATAGCCACCTTGAAATGGTTAGATGTTAAACTTTTTGATAGTTCACTTCTCCATCTCAATCATCTACCTTCTTCTTATCCCCGCACCGCCCCCCTCCCCAAAAAAAAACAACTCCTTAAGAAGCTTACACAGATGAATCTTGGGCACCAGTGTACAATTTCGGGAAGGCACTTTTAAGCCTCTAGGTGGCAATGTTACCGTGCTCTAAGTGAGGGAATTGCGAGTTAGGTCAGGTTGGGAAATTCTATCTACCCCTCCTCAGAGTACCTGCCTTCCTGGCTCCTCGTCCTCCCTTCTCTCTCCCACACCTTCCCTCATTCCCTCCTCTCTTCTCTTTGTCTTTCCCTCTCCCTGTCCTTTTCTTCATCTCCCTATCCCCTTTCTCCCCATCTTTCTCCTTTCTGTTAACCCGTAAGTCTTTTCAAAGATTTTTTAAACCCCAGGATGTAATTGTGAAGACTAAGGAAAACATATAAGACCTCCTGGAGAACTTGCCTCCTGCCTCACACACTGAGTAGGATTTTAAAATTTAGTATTCCTATTAAATTTAAATTTTGGAGATGTGGGTGGGTTATGATCTTCAGAGGTGGGAAGATAGGAACCAGCTGTTCTAAGAAGCAGTGGAGGAAATAATTCACAAACGGTCTTAAAATGTGTCTGATTTCTCTAACTCCACCATTTACCACTCCTGGCCTTGTCATCAGAGTTGGGGCCTAATGGGGCAGTGAGGATTTGTCCAGGGAGGGCACAGGGCCTTGTCAACAGAAGGTGTTTCAAGTCACTGTGAACTGGCACAGTGTAGCGGGAGCCCAGTTCCAAAGGGTCTGGAAAGCAGGGGAGAGCCGAAGGCGGGGACAAGCAGGGTGGGAGCGCGCGCAGAGCTACCCAGGCGAAGAAATGCAGACCGCCTTTGCTCATTGGTAGCAAGTCTACGTCTTTTCGCTGCTGTTTTTCCATAATGCCCACCGCTCTAACAATTCCGTATTTCAAAGGGGGGGGGGGGCGGTGCTGGAGGAAAGGAATGGTAATTTAAGTATGAAAAATGTCATTTTGCCTCAGAGCAAACTGCATTTCTCTGCCCTGGCTCCTTTTGTGTGGTTTGGATTTACGCCTATGTGGAAGATCATTTGCGCAATACTAATAGGAAGGCCCACTGTGCTCGTTTGTTACGAGATGTGGTGGGACTTTGCCTCACTGTGAGAATAGCAGCCACCTAGTTCCACTGCTTTCTGTTTTTCTGTCACCAAGAAAAATTTCCTTCATCTCTGTCTCTGTCTGTCTGTCTCTTTCTCTCTCTCCCACAGACACAGACACACACACAGACACACACACACACAAACAGAAGAATCCCTGCATTTCCACTTACAGCCCAATTTCTCCTTTGTGAAAATTAAAACCCCTTCACTTTCCTCCAAATTCCATTCTTTATTCTTTTCCTGCCTTAGGTTTAAGGTCCTTTGGTTTAGAAGTCCCCTCTTTTTTTTTTCTGGCATAGAGTTAAGTAACCCTACACTTTCCTCCTGCCAAATTCCTCGATATTTTTTTGCTCTCTGAACACGAGCTGTAGTTTTTTCCCTCCTTTCTCTTTCAAGTAGCATGAGTTTATTATCTATAATTCTTGGAGACCACGCATTTATTGTTTGATACTTGATTTCACTGTTGCTGTTATTTATCAATGAAAAAAAAAAAACCAGGTACAACTTTAAAAGAGGTTAAGGATTTTCCTGTTCCCTAAAAGAAGTGAATCTGCTCTGTTTTGCATTCTGCCCCAAGTTCTTCTCTGACCTGTGCCACTGATCTCCCCGGAGTGTTTGGAAGCCCATGCATGACTTGCTATGTTCTCCTGGAACTGTTTAGAGCCTGGTAGCACCATTGTCTCTTGGAGAGTAAAATTCTTCCCTCTGCACACTTTATATGGCGGAGAATGATTTGAAGTGTCTGTCAGACGGATCTGCAATGTGGCCCAAGTCTTTACAATTCCCCAAAGCTCCTTGAACAACAATGACAACAACAAAATTTTTTTTTTCTTTTTCTTGCCTCCTCAGATGATTTCTCAAATGTAGCTCAGACTACCTGGTTCCTGGGATGTGGCTGGCACCCCCTATAACTCCTTTTTGAGTTTTCTTCCTGTCGTAGGGTCCCTTGTAGTTTGCCTGTTGCTCTTGAGCCTCAGGCCCACTCTTGGAAACATAAGAAAACTCACTGCCCACCAGTGTGAGGAGTATAAAGCTTATCTGCTGTGCCTTTCTTCTGTCAAAGGCATTTCTAGCAAGAACCTAAAAATTTGGTTACAACAGAGAAGAAGTGATGGCCTTGAAGGGCACCCGAAAGCCTAAGGCGCGGCTGTGGAAGAGGACTCGGCATGGTTGAGCAGTTGAGAGCATGGGTTTCCAGGTCAGTCAGACCGAGGTTCCAATCCCCAGGCTCCCACCAGGGCAGTTATTTAATCTGTCCAGGCCTCCTTTCCTCATCTGTGAAATAGGGGTGATAATAGTACCTCAGAGGATTTTTCTGAGGGTTAAATGAGATAATGTAGGCAAAGTTCTTAACATGGTACCTGGGACATGCCTAGTGCTCAGTGAATATTCTCTGTGATTACGATTATGAGTCTTAAAGCTGGAAGGTACCTTAGTGATCACCTACCCACTCCTTCATCTTACACCTGAGCGTGTGATACTCAGGCAGCTGTCCACAGTCACACAGCCAGTTGACTCCTGATCCAGCACGCTTTCCCAAGCTGCAAGTCCCAGGCCCTCCATACTGTTCTACTGATGGCAGTGGACTGGGATACACTAGTTATGGGTGCATAGTCACTCATTCAATAAATATTTATTGGGAAGATGCAATAACAAGCAATGTACAGATCCCACATTCAGTAACCCTATTGCATCATAGGGAAAAAATAATATGCATCAATATCTAAAATTCAGAGTACTGTAAGTGTTCATTAGGAGTCAGTCCCTGGAGGTATAAATGGTTAGGGTGCACTGCTGCTAAACGAAAGGTTGGGAGTTTGAGTCCACCCAGGGGTGCCTTGGAAGGAAGGCCTGGTGAAAAATCAGCCATTGAAAACCCTAACGAGTACAGTTCTACTCTGACACACTTGGGGTCACCATGAGTTGGAGTCAACTTGATGGCAACTGGTTTATAAGTGCCTCATTAAACAAGGACTGAAAGAAGTGCCATGGAGGGCAGAGAAAAGGGGGGTACATAAAGCTGAATGATCAGGTGACACTGAGAAAACATTTCTTGGGACCCTATTATAGGCTAGACACAATGGGGCATACAAACTTTGAGAACAGGAACTGTGTCTTATTTACCTCTGAATACTCACTACCTAGCATGGTGCTTGGCAAGTGGTAGGTGGACAACAAATATTTGTAGAGTGAATGAATAATCCAAGGTCTCTACCTTTTATCGTTAGTCTAGAGGTCATGATGAGGACCATCTGGCGGTGCCACAGCCTCTTCGTCTTTTTCCTTCTGCTGCTTGTTGCTTGCCCAAGGTCTGTGCCTTTAGGCACCTGTAGCAGGACAGCAGCCCTTAGCAGTTAACCCTGTGATGATTGCTATGGTTTACTCTGCTTCAGGAAGGACTCTGCTCACAGGGGGAGTCCCTGGGTGGTGCAAATCTAGCCAGAGCTGCCTCAGAGGAAAGGCCTGGTGATCTAATTCCAAATGATCAGCCCTTGAAAACCCTATGAGGCACATGGGATCACCAAGAGTCAAAATCAACTCGATGGTAACTGGCGTTGGTTTTTCTGCTCGTAGGTGTCTGACTTCTACATGAGGCCATCCTCACTCCTCCATCAAAGCACTTGTGTCCTGTGTCTCACACACACAGCACTTTGCTTTATGCTAATCTGACCAATGGCTCCATTTTGTGGTATTATTGCCCAGCCTGGCTGGCCGCTCTGTTAAAAAGCAAGTAGAGTGTTGTGATCTGATTTCTGGTAGGTTCTCCTGCTTTGGCTTGAGGATTGAGAGGAACTATGTGGGTAGATTTATTTCCCAAATAATCCTCCCAGAAACCTGTGTTGGCTGTCTTTGTGGAACAAATGGATATGGTCAGTGTTATTGACTTGACCTTTTCCCCCTCCCGGTGGACAGTGTGAGTGCCCTCACAGCTCCACTCTCCTTGGTGCAGTGAGGCAGTTTAGAGCCATTTCTAGGAAACCTGCTCTATTACCTTTGGCCTTTTGGAGGAAGGAAAAACATTTTTGGTATGGACACAAAATAAATGGGTTGTAACGTGCCAGGTTCTGGCCGTGTGGCATATTGGAGCCCACAGAGAACAATTTGGTGGACACAGTGCTAATGTGGGTTTTTCTCTCTTTTTTTTTTTAATTTTTATTTTTATTGTGTTTTAAGTGAAAGTTTACAAATCAAGACAGGCTCTCATACAAAAACTTATATACGTCTTGTATACTCCTAGATGCTCTCCCCCTAATGAGACAGCACACTTCTGTGTTCCCCGTGTCCATTCAGCCAGCTTCTGTCCCCCTCCTGCCCTCTCATCTTCCCTCCAGACAGGAGCTGCCCACATAGTCTCATGTGTCCACTTGAGCCAAGAAGCTCACTTTTCACCAGTATCATTTTCTATCTTATGGTCCAGTCCAATCCCTGTCTGAAGAGCTGACTTTCAGAATGGTTCCAGTCTTGGGTTAACAGAAGATCTGGGGACCATGACCTCTGAGGTCCTTCTAGTCTCAGTCAGACCATTAAGGCTGGTCTTTTTACAGGAATTTGAGGTCTGCATCCCACTGCTCTCCTGCTCTATCAAGGATTCTCTGTTTTGTTCCCTGTCAGGGCAGTCATCAGTTGTAGCTGGGCACCATCTAGCTCTTCTGGTCTCAGGCTGATGTAGTTTCTGATTTATGTGGCCCTTTCTGTCTCTTGGACTCACAATTACTTGTGTCTTTGGTGTTCTTCATTCTCCTTTGCCCCAGGTGAGTTGAGACCCATAGATGCATCTTAGATGGCTGCTTGCTAGCATTTAAGACCCCAGATGCCACTCACCAAACTGGGATGCAGAATGTTTTCTTCATGGATTTTATTAGGCCAATTGACCTAGCTGTCCCCTGAAACCATGGTCCCCAAACCCCTTGGGTTTTTATTTCTGATGGAGATTTCTTTTCCACTGGAAATTCACCTGACTGGTTGGGCTTTTCGCTGACTTGTGGGTGGTACAGAAAAGGGAACATTATGATTTGCAGTGAGGGAGGAGTGTGGGCTCAGAGAGCTTTATTTTCAGTCTAGCACTTAGGTTGCTGTGGTCAGTGGCACTGTATGCTTCTTGTGAATGAAAGGGGTCAGAAGTGTCAGTCGTGGCTAGCATAATCAATTTTAAAAAGAGTAACTTCGTATTTTGTTTTTTATTATTCAATTATACATGCTCATTAGAGAAAAATAAATCAAGGAAATCTGATAAACGAAACCAAGGAAGAATGATAAAAACACCATAATCCTAACTAACACCTCATAGATATTTATCCTTTTGGACATTACATGGCTACATTTTGGGGTCAGAGGACAGAAATGACATAACTCACTCTCCACCACTGATTAAAAAAAAAAAAGCAGGTTTCTTTATATAAACCAAGGTGTGGTAATGAAAATACCTTGTATTTATACACTATTTTTCTGATTACAAACCACATTTGGGTAGATCATCTTATTTAACTTTACAGCCCTCTGATTTAGGTTGTTATTATCCTGATTTTATAATCAAAGAAAATGAGGCTCAGAAAGTATAATGATTTTCTCCAGTTAAATAGCAGAGGGGGGACTTGAACTGAGGGCTTTAATTTATAAGACTAAAGTGCATGCTATAACATCCCAGCCACCTCATCATTTTATGGGGTCCCTGTGAACCAATTACCTATTGCTACAACACTACTGTGTAACAAACCACTTCAAAGCTTGGTAGCTCACAACAACAAGCATTTATGTTATCTGAAATTTGACTGTAGCTTCCTGATCTAGCCTGGGCAGCTCAGCTTCAGGCTGCAGATTGGCTGGACTTGGCTTAAGGCTGAGCTTGGGCTCAGGTCTGTCCCATGAATTTTTTCTGAGGTCCAGATAGAAGAGGAAGATCTTTTTTTTTTTTTAAATAATTTTTATTGCGCTTTAAGTGAAAGTTTACAAATAAAGTCAGTCTCTCACACGAAAACCCATATAAACCTTACTACACACTCCCAATTACTCTCCCCTTAATGAGACAACCTGCTCTCTGCCTCTACCCTCTTTTCGTGTCCTTTTTGCCAGCTTCTAACCCCCTCCACCCTCTCATTTCCCCTCCAGGCAGGAGATGCCAACATAGTCTCAAGTGTCCACCTGATCCGAGAAGCTCATTCCTCACCAGCATCCCTTTCCAACCCATTGTCCAGTCCAATCCATGTCTGAAGAGTTGGCTTCGGGAATGGTTCCTGTCCTGGGCCAACAGAAGGTCTGGTGGCCATGACCACCGGGGTCCTTCCAGTCTCAGTCAGACCATTAAGTCTGGTCTTATGAGAATTTGGGGTCTGCATCCCACTGCTCTCCTGCTCCCTCAGGGGTTTTCTGTTGTGTTCCCTGTCAGGGAGTTATCAGTTGTAGCCAGGCACCATCTAGTTCTTCTGGTCTCAGGATGATGTAGTTGCTGGTTCATGTGGCCCTTTCTGTCTCTTGGGCTCATAATCACCTTGTGTCCTTGGTGTTCTTCATTCTCCTTTGATCCAGGAGGGCTGAGACCAATTGATGCATCTTAGATGGCTGCTTGCTAGCGTTTAAGACCCTAGATGCCTCTCTTCAAAGTGGGATGCAGAATGTTTTGTTAATAGACTTTATTATGCCAACTGACTTAGATGTCCCCTGAAACCATGGTCCCCAGACCCCTGCCCCTGCTACGCTGGCCTTTGAAGCATTCAGTTTATTCAGGAAACTTCTTTGCTTTTGGTTTAGTCCAATTGTGCTGACCGTTCCTGTACTGTGTTGTGTCTTTCCCTTCACCTAAAGTAGTTCTTATCTACTATCTAATTAGTGAATACCCCTCTCCCACCCCCCTCCCTCCCCCCTCTCGTAACCACAAAAGAATGTTTTCTTCTCAGTTTAAACTATTTCTCAAGTTCTTATAATAGTGGTCTTATACAATATTTGTCCTTTTGCAACTGACTAATTTCACTCAGCATAATGCCTTCCAGGTTCCTCCATGTTATGAAATGTTTCACAGATTCCTCACTGTTCTTTATAGATGCATAGTATTCCATTGTGTGAATATACCATAATTTATTTATCCATTCATCTGTTGATGGACATCTTGGTTGCTTCCATGTTTTTGCTATTGTAAACAGTGCTGCAATAAACATGGGTGTGCATGTATCTGTTTGTGTAAAGGCTCTTATTTCTCTAGGGTATATTCCAAGGAGTGGGATTGCTGGCTCCTATGGCACTGTTTTTTTTTTTTTTTTTTTTATGGTAGTTCTATTTCTAGCCTTTTAAGGAAGTGCCAAATCGATTTCCAAAGTGGTCATACCATTTGACATTCCCACCAGCAGTGTAGAAATGTTCCAATCTCTCCACAGCCTCTCCGACATTTATTATTTTGTGTTTTTTGGATTAATGCCAGCCTTGTCGGAGTGAGATGAAATCTCATTGTAGTTGTGATCTGCATTTCTCTAATGGCTAATGATCATGAACGTTTCCTCATATATCTGTTAGCTACCTGAATGTCTTCTTTAGTGAAGTGTCTATTCATATCTTTTGCCCATTTTTTAATTGGATTATTTGTCTTTTTGCAGTATCATGTAGACTTTAGAGATCAGACATTGATCAGAAATGTCATAGCTAAACACTTTTTCCCAGTCTGTAGGTAGTCTTTTTACTCTTTTGGTGAAGTCTTTAGATGAGCATGGGTGTTTGATTTTTAGGAGCTCCCAGTTATCTAGTTTTTCTTCTACATGCTTTATAATGTTTTGTATACTGTTTATGCCACGTATTAGGGCTCCTAATGTTGTCCCTATTTTTTCTTCCATAGTCTTTATCGTTTTAGATTTGATATTTAGGTCTTCGATCCATTTTGAGTTAGTTTTTGTGCATGGAGTGAGGTATGGGTCTTGTTTCATTTTTTGCAGATGGATATCCAGTTTTAACCAGTTATGCCAGCACCATTTGTTAAAAAGACTTTCTTTTCCCCATTTAACTGTTTTGGGGCCTTTGTCACATATCAACTGCTCATACGTGGATGGATTTATGTCTGGATTCTCAATTCTGTTCCATTGGTCCATGTATCTGTTGTACCAGTACCAGGCTGTTTTGACTACAGTGGCGGTATAATAGGTTCTAAAATCAGGTAAAGTAAGGTCTCCCACTTTGTTCTTCTTTTTCAGTAATGCCTTATTTATCCGGGGCCCCTTTCCCTTCCGTATGAAGTTGGTGATTTGTTTCTCCACCTCATTAAAGTATGTCGTTGGGATTTGGATTGGAATTGCATTAAATGTATAGATTGCTTTTGGTAGAATGGACATTTTTACAATGTTAAGTCTTCCTATCCACGAGCAAGGTATGTTCTTCCACTTATGTAAGTCTCTTTTGGTTTTTTGCAGAAGTGTACTGTAGTTTTCTTTGTATAAATCTTTTACATCTCTGGTAAGATTTATTCCTAAGTATTTTATCTTCTTGGGGGCTACTGTAAACGGCATTGATTTGGTGATTTTCTCTTCGGTGTTCTTTTTGTCGGTGTAGAGGAATCCAACTGATTTTTGTATGTTTATCTTGTATCCCAATACTCTGCTGAACTCTTCTATTAGTTTCAGTAGTTTTCTGGAGGATTCCTTAGGGTTTTCTGTATATAAGATCATGTCATCTGCAAATAAAGATACTTCGACTTCTTCCTTGCCAATCTGGATGCGCTTTATTTCTTTATCTAGCCGAATTGCTCTGGTTAGGACTTCCAGCACAATATTGAATAAGAGTGGTGATAAAGGGCATCCTTGTGTGGTTCCCGATCTCAGTGGGAATGTTTTCAGGCTCTCTCCATTTAGGGTGATGTTGGCTGTTGGCTTTGTATAAATGCCCTTTATTATGTTCAGGAATTTTCCTTCTATTCCTATTTTGCTGAGAGTTTTTATCATGAATGAGTGTTGAACTTTGTCAAATGCCTTTTCTGCATCAATTGATAAAATCATGTGATTCTTTTCTTTTGTTTTATTTATGTGCTAGATTACATTAATTGTTTTCTAATGTTGAACCATTCCTGCATACCTGATATGAATCCCACTTGGTCATGGTGACTTATTTTTTTGATATGTTGTTGAATTTTATTGGCTAGAATTTTGTTGAGGATTTTTGCATCTACATTCATGAGGGATGTAGGTCTATAATTTTCTTTTCTTGTGGTGTCTTTACCTGGTTTTGGAATCAGGGATATGGTGGTTTCATAGAATGAATTTGGTAGTGTTCTGTCCTTTTCTATACTCTGAAATACCTTTAGTAGTAGTGGTGTTAACTCTTCTCTGAAAGTTTGGTAGAACTCTGCAGTGAAGCCGTCCGTACTAGGGCTTTTTTTTGTTGGGAGTTTTTTGATTACCTTTTCAATCTCTTGTTTTGTGATGGGTCTATTTAGTTGTTCTACCTCTGTTTGTGTTATTTTAGGTAGGTAGTGTGTTTCTAGGAAATCATCCATTTCTTCTAGGTTTTCAAGTTTATTTGAGTGTAGTTTTTCATACTAATCTGATATGATTCTTTTAATTTCAGTTGGGTCTGTTATAATATCACCCATCTCATTTCTTATTTGGGTTATTTGCTTCCTCTCCTGTTTTTCTTTTGGCAGTTTGGCCAATGGTTTATCAATTTTGTTGAGTTTTTCAAAAAACCAGCTTTTGGTCTTGTTAATTCTTTCAGTTGTTTTTCTGTTTTCTATTTCATTTAGTTCAGCTCTAATTTTTATTATTTGTTTTCCTCTGGTGTCTGTGGGCTTCTTTTGATGCTCTCTATTTGTTCAAGTTGTAGGGATAGTTCTTTGATTTTGGCCATTTCTTTTTTTTGGATGTGTGCATTTATTGGTATAAATTGGCCTCTGAGCACCGCTTTTGCTGTGTCCCAAGGGTTCTGATAGGAAGTGTTTTCATTCTCATTGGCTTCTCTGAATTTCTTTATTCCATCCTTAATGTCTTCTATAATCCAGTCTTTTTTGAGCAGGGTATTGTTCAGTTTCCAAGTGTTTGATTTCTTTTCCCTGCTTTTCCTGTTATTGATTTCCACTTTTATGGCCTTATGGTCAGAGAAGATGCTTTGTAATATTTCAATGTTTTGGATTCTGCTGAGGGTTGCTTTATGACCTAATATGTGGTCTATTCTAGAGAATGTTCCGTATGCACTAGAAAAGAAAGTACAGTTGGTTGCTGTTGGGTGGAGTGTTCTGTATATGTCTACAAGGTCAAGTTGGTTGATTGTGGCATTTAGACCTTCTGTGTCTTTATTGAGCTTCTTTCTGGATGTGTTGAACTCTTCTACTATTATTGTGGAGCTGTCTATCTCACTTTTCAATGCTGATAGAGTTTGTTTTATGTATCTTTCAGTCCTGTCATTGGGTGCATAAATATTTAATATGGTTGTATCTCCTTGGTGCATTGTCCCTTTAATCATTATATAGTGTCCTTCCTTCTTCTTTCTGATGGATTTAACTTTAAAGTCTATTTTGTCAGAAATTAATATTGCCACTCCTGCTTTTTTTTTTTGATTGTTGTTTGCTTGATATATTTTTTTCCATCCTTTGAGTTTTAGTTTGTGTCTCTAAGTCTAAGGTGTGTCTCTTGTAGGCAGCATGTAGACGGATCTTGTTTTTTAATCCATTCTGCCACTCTCTGTCTCTTTATTGGTGCATTTAGTCCATTTACATTCAGGGTAATTATGGATAGGTATAAATTTAGTGCTATCATTTTGATGTCTTTTTTTGTGTGTTGACAGCTTTTTTTTCCCACTTGATTTTATGTGCTGAGTAGATTTTCTTTATATATTGTCCTTTCCTCATATTTATTGTTGTTGATTTTGTTTCTGCTGAGTCTGTATTTTTCCCTTGTATTTTATTTTGATGAGTAGGATAGTTTGTCTTCTTTGTGGTTACCTTATTATTTACCTTTATTTTTCTAAATTTATAACTGACTTTTATTTCTTTGTATCGCCATATCTTCCTCTCCATATAGAAGGTGTATGATTACATTTCTTAGTCCCTCTTTATTATTTTAATGTTATCTTCTTTTATATAATAAAAGCGCCGTTACCCTGTGTTGGGCTTTTTTTTAATCTTACTTTTTTTTTGGATTTCCCTGTCTGGGTTGACTTCTGGTTGCTCTGCCCATTGTTCTAGTCTTGGGTCTATACCTGATATTATTGAGTTTCTAACCAAAGAACTCCCTTTAGTATTTCTTGTAGTTTTGGTTTGATTTTTACAAATTCCCTCAACTTGTGTTTATCTGGAAATGTCTGAATTTCACCTTCATGTTTAAGAGACAGTTTTGCTGGATATATGATTCTTGGTAGGCAATTTTTTTCCTTCAATTTTTAATATGTCATCCCATTGCCTTCTTGCCTGCATGGCTTCTGCAGAGTAGTCTGAGCTTATTCTTATTGGCTGTCCTTTGTAGGTGACTTTTTGTTTATCCCTCACTGCTCTTATAATTGTCTCCTTATCTTTGGTTTTTGGCAAGCTTGATTATAATATGTCTTGGTGACTTTCTTTTAAGATCTACCTTATGTGGAGTTCGATGAGCATCTTGAATAGATATCTTCTCATCTTTCACAATATCAGGGAAGTTTTCTGCCAATAAATCCTCAACAATTTTCTCTGTATTTTCTGCTATCCCTCCCTGTTCTGGTACTCCAGTCACTCTTAGGTTATTTCTCTTGATAGAGTCCCACATGATTCTTAAGGTTTCTTCATTTTTTAAAAATTCTTTTATCTGATTTTTCTTCAAATATATTAGTGCCAAGTGATTTATCTTTGAGTTCAGAAATTCTAGCTTCTACTTGCTCAATTCTGCTCCTCTGACTTTCTACCGAGTTATTTAATCCTGTAATTTTATTGTTCATCTTCGGAATTTCTGATTGCTGTCTGTGTATGGATTTTTCCAGCTTATTAAACTTTTCATTATGTTCCTGAATAATCTTTCTGAGTTCTTCAGTTGCTTTATCTGTCTGTTCCTTGGCTTGTTCTGCAATTGCCTCATTTCATTCGCGATGTCTTCAAGGGTTCTGTATATTAAACTTTTGTATTCTGCACCTGGTAATTCCAGGAATGCTCTTTCATCTAAAAGACCCCTGGATTCTTTGTTTTGAGAGCCTGTTGAGGTGATCATGGTCTGTTTCTTTATATGACTTGATATTGACTGTTGTCTGCGAGCCATCTGTAAGTTATTGTATTAGTTTATGCTTGCTTACTGTGTCGTAGCTGCTTGCTTTGTTTTGTTTTGGTATACCATTATGGGTTGGTTGAGTGAGCTAGCTTGATTATTTTCACCTTTGGAACTCTGGTGTCCTGTCCCCAGCTGGCTAGAGCTGTTATCAGATATATCAGTGTAGGAGTCCATTCAGTTTTCTTGTATGAATTCAGCTCAGGTTTCCAGGTAGCTGATATCAAGTGTGTGGTACAGGCTCTGTCCTATAGTCTTAGAGGGGCAGGGGTGATTGGCGTATATACCCGTATCTGATTGCAGCAGGGGGTCATCCTCTGAACAAGGCAGTAAGCTGAGAACCTACCCCCAAGTGTCTGTGAGGAAAATGCATCTCTGTTCCCTAGAGTGTGCTGGTGGGTGGGTTCTGCAGAGGGACCATGGCATCCAAAGATTTTGTTGTAAGGACTCGGAGGTACTAGTTATCCCTGGGCCCCTGTCGCGGGTGGCTGGGTGACCCAAGTGGAGCCACCAGTCCTTAGGTCCCTGTTGTGGGTAGGTAAGGATCTTGTTTCGTAGGCAAAGTAATGTCAAACGTGAAACACCCACCTCTCCACCGCACCGCTGAAATGGTTGAAGTTTGCCAACAAGGGCCTATTCTCCTGAAATAGGCGCACACATGTTCATGTAGAAGGGAAAGGTGCTCAAGGTCCACAGAAGATTTATGCCTGGACAGGAGCCACTTCTGTCCTGAGCTCCCCCAGTTAATGGAGCTAGCAAATTATCTTTTCCCCCCAGTTGCAAGTTTTTTCCTTCCCCAAGGCTGGGAGGATGGCTCCAGGTGCTCATCAGGGTCTATCTCAGGCCTAGGGATTCAGCCGCTGAAGCTTGGTTGGGGGTGGAGGGGGTGCGGTAAAATATACGCAAGTACTTAGCTTTTGCCAAGAGCGTCCTTCTGCTCAGGTTCTGGAGGTGTGAGTGGGTTGTGTGGCTCGCTGCTTCTCCCTGAGAAAACTGCAGCCAAACGGTAGGATCAGCCTGCCTCCACCGCTGCTGCTGCCACAGCCACTCTGAGAATGGTGCCTGAGGGCTCCTCGCGATTCAGGTCCGGCTGCTCCTCTCCGCTTCTGAATGGTCTCTTCTTTCCCCTGCACCTCAGTTCGTTGTCTAAGCTTGCCTTTGATGCTCAGGGCTCCCATCTTGTCACGAATATACTTGTTTCACTTTTTTTTTTCAGGTCTTTGTTGTAAAGAGGGCTTGCCGGAAGCGTCTGTCTATTCTGCCATCTTGGCTCCGCTCGAAGAAGATGATCTTCTCATGGCAATCTTTGGAATGCAAATTCTAGACTAAACCACACAAATGCACTTGAAGCCTCTTCTCTTGCCATGTCTGGTAATATTCCATTGGCTAAGGCAAGTCACAGTGCCAAGTGCATGAGCTGGTGAAGGATATACTGACTACAATGGGAGGGGAATGAAAATGAATTTTGCTAAATAATGATACAAACCATCACAATATGGCCTCATATTCACTCTTCTCCTTCCTGCAAGATAGACTTACCCCAACCCAGTATGTTTAAACATCTCATCCAGTCTGCATCAATCTTAAAGTCTAGGATTTGAAATTTACACCAAATCTTGAGTTTGCTTCTATTAACTGAAAACCTATTGTTATGGATTGCATTGTGTTCCCCCAAAATGTGTGTCAACTTGACTAGGCCATGATTCCCAGTATTGTGTGATTATCCAACATTTTGTGATCTGAAATGATTATTCTATGTGTTGTAAATCCTAACCTTTATGATGTTAATAACGTGGGATTAGAGGCAGTTGGGTTAATGAGGCAGGTCTCAATCTATGGGATTGGGTTATATCTTGAGTCAATCTCTATTAAGATATAAAAGAAAGAAGTGAACAGAGAGACAGAGCAAGCAGAGACAAAGAAGCTCCAGGAGCAGGGTGCATTCTTTGGACCCAGGGTCCTTGTGCAGAGAAGTGACCAGGGGAAGACTGATAACAAGGACTTTCCTTCAGAGCCTACACAGAGAGAAAGCCTTCCCCTGAAGCTGATGCCCTGAATTTGGACTTGTAGCCTTCTAGATTATAAAAGAATAAACTTCTGTTTGTTAAAGCCATCCACTTGTATTTTCTGTCATAACAGCACTAGATAACTAAGACACCTATGAACTAAAATGACAAGTTATTTGAACACCAAACATACAATTTTGAATGGGGGCAGGATAACTACAATAAATACTCCCATTTGAAAAAGGAAAGAACAGGAGGCACATAGCAGTCACGGCTCCACAGCAATTTTGAAATCTTACTGGGCATGTGTAGCAAGGTTTCCCTAGTCTGGGGGTATAGAATGTTCTTTCACTAGGCCAGGGGTTAGCAGGTATAAAGGGTCTGTAACCAGCCAGTATCTGGCTTTGTAGGCCAGACAGTATGTGTCACAACTTCTCAACTTTGCTGTTCTAGCAAAAGTAGCCACACACAATATGCAAATGCATGGGTGTGGTTGTGTTCCAATGAAACATTATTTACTAACATAGGTGACAGTTTGGGTTTGGCCTCTGGGCCATAGTTTGCTGACCCCTGGATTGGGCCCTAGTTCTACTCTCTAAAAATGACTCACTAGTCCATTGTTCTCAATGTCTTTTGACTTCAACCTCCAGGAGGTCCCTCCTTTTTCATCATATTTCATACTTGGCCATTTTGGAAGAGAAATTAAAAGAACACATACATATGGCTGAGCAGATTTTTCCACATTCTTTCTGTTTATAGAAATTGGGGACCCAGAGGATTTTTTACATCTCTGTAATAGTTACAATTTCAGGTGGATAGCATTATACCAATACAAGTATCTTAAAAGTTTTGTGAGTCTCTTATGTGTTTGATTTCAGTCAATTTCATGTGCCAAAAGTTACATCTATGATTCATTTTGAGATACGTTTCTCTTAAGACTTAATTTTGGCTACTTTGGGTATATCAGGTCTCTGTAGGATCATGCCTTTTATCTTTCTAGGAGCCCTTTGTTCAGGTGAAAAAACTGCTAGGCATGACTTCAGCACTTTCAGAAGTTGTAACAAAAGTTGTGACAGCCACACTCTTGGTTTAAGTTTTGTTCTGTGGCTGATAAGGTGAAAAATAGTTTTACTTTTTAAGCCTGCAAGTCTTGAAATTCCTGGGATCTCTATATTCTCTCTCAGTTCTGCTGAAAAATTGGTCATGTCTTTTCTAAGCTCAACTTTTTCTTGCAATACCTTATCTAGCTATTAACAACCAGCTTACAACAGTTATCAACATTCTGCCTTGACTTTTTCTTGCCCAATGCTACAAGTTCACTAAGCACATTTGCTGTCTTCCAAGTTATCACAGATGAGTTTCATCAAGTGCTTCATCACTAAATATCATCCAGTGGCATGTTTCCAGCTTCCCATAAGTTTCCTCACCACCTGCTGCCAAGTCCCCAAACCACAATCATACATTTTGGGCTTTCATTGTGGCAGTGCCCCACTTCTGACACCAATTTCTGCATTAGCCAAATATTACTCCAATAATGCTGCATAATAAACTACCCCAAACTCAGTGACTTACAACAACAAGCACATATGCTCATATTCACAGGTCTGCTGAATGATTGTAGTTCCACAGATCTAGTCTGGGTTCAGCAAGTGATTCATTTCAGGGTGCACACTGACTGGGCTTGGCTCTAGGCTGTGGTTTGGGCTCAGGTCTTCTTGATACCATATGTGTTTGCTTTTGCCCTAGACTGAAAAAGGGCAGCAGCTACTCGGGGATAAGTTCTTCTTACAGTGTATCACAAGAGCCCGGGTGAACCGCATAAAACATTTAAAACTTGTTTGAATCACAACCGCTAACATTCTATTGGAAAAAGAAAATTACATATGCAAGCCCAACATCAACGGAGCAGGGAAGTTTACTCTGTTCACAGTGGGAAAGGAAAGAGATTGACTTTTTTTTGCTAGGATTCACTTTCAAGATATTAGTGTCAAAAAGAGAAGGAAAAGAAATGGACATTTATCAAATGCCTTACTCTATTCAGGGCATCTGATTTTTCAATCTATTTCTGACAACAGCTCTATGACTGAGTTCTGGCTGATGGAGTGCAAGAGATGTGTGCTACTCTGGATTGTACTCTTACAGTAAATGGGCATGCTCTCCCATTGCTCCTCCCCACCTCCTGCTGTCTCAGATGTAACTGTGGAAGTGGAAGAGCCATGTTGATCTCCAAAACAGAAGTCATATATTGATGATGACAGGGCTGCCTTCCCAGTTCTGGACTGTTACATGGGAAGAGAAACTTGGATCTTGACTGAGTCAATTATTTTTCATATCTTTGTTACAGCAGCTTAGACTGTACATAATACTACTTCTAGATTATTACATACATGATAGAGGAAAAACTATGTTGTTTAAGTCATTGCATTTTTGGGTCTCTTTGTTAAAACAACCTAATTTTTTCCTTAACTAAAAGAGAGTAATACTCAGATTATGGTTGTTTTAGGGTTAAATGAGATAATGTATATATATATATATATATATATATATATATATATATATATATATATATATATATATATATATAACATCAGAACCTAGTATAATTTCTCAGTTAATGGCAGTTGTTGTTATTACTGGTCCAATACTGGCCATATTCAGTGAAGATTTGCTAACTCTACCCAACTGTCAACATTAGCCCTTAGGGAGCTCCTGTTTCTTCCACTCTGTCTCCCTTGATACAGTGGTTGCCTCTGTCGTCTTCTTCAACTGTGCCTCAGTTCAACTTCAGCCACTTTGTCGATAAATAGTGAAGGTGTTTGAGTGGGAGAACTCAGGCCTTGAGCAAGATTTGTGAATTGTTGTTGGGATGTTTCATCGGTTTAAAAATAGCAGAGTGTTGTATATTTTTGTCTTCTTGGCATCATATACCCTGGACTTTTTAAAAATAGCTCAGTCTCTGCTGGACCTCACTCAAATGCATGCCATTTGTGTTAAAGGGAATGGGGTAGAGCGTAGGTGGTTCAAGGAAAATTCATCACCATTTCTGGAAAAGCAGCCTTACATTTAATAACCTGTGGATGGAAGATCAATAGCGTTTTCTATGCATAGGAAGAATAGTATATTTTCATTACATGTTCAGGATTTATAGAGAGGTATCATGAGACTGGCAAAAAGAGTGACTCTAATGCCTCAAAGAAAATCTTTTCTTCATTCCTGCAATGAAGCATTCTGTATTCTGTGTTTATTGAATATTCTCACAAGCCAGGAACTTCATTGGAGATACAAAAATGAGTGAAATATGTTTCTATCTTCAAAGAATTAACTATCTAGCAGTTGTAAGAAGGTAATATATGCAATGCTTAAGAGAATGGGCCCCTGGAGTCAGTTCACTTGGTTCGAACCTTGGCCTTGATGCTTAGCAACCTATGACCTTGGGCCGTTAACTGCTTTGTGCCCTCTTCTGTCTCATGAAGAGAACAAGAGTAACATACTTCATGGGCTTGTTGTAAACATTAAATAAGTTAGTATAGATAAGGCACTTAGAACACAGCCTGGTACACAGTTAGTGTCCTCTATGTGTTAGCCATTACTATCCACTAGACTGTAAACTCTGTGAGGACAGGGCATCTTGTCTCCTTTGTTTACTGCTGTATCTTTAGCAGCTAGACTAGTGCCTGGAACCTGTAGGCATTCAATAAGTATTTGTTGAATGAATGGATGAGTGAGTACAATGGCATTGAAGTTTTTGCTTCTTCTAAACCATCTACCCTCTAAAAAAAGGGCATATTTATTGAGTGCTTACTATGCTCCAGACTCTATGCTTAAGTTTATTTCATGGGTTATTTCATTTAATCTTCCATCAACTTTATGGGTTAGGTGTTATTATCATTACATTTTACAGAGGTAGAAACTGAGGCTCAGAAAGGTAAAGTAACTGTCCTGAAATCACACAAATTGTAATTGGCAGTTGTTATGGATTTAATTGTGCTGAAATCTGAACCCCTGTACCTATAAATATAACCCTGTTTAGAAATAGGGGTTTTCTATTGTTATGTAAATAAGGTCATACCAGTACAGGGTGTATCCTAAACCTAATCACTTCTGAGTTATAAAAAGAGCAGAATAGACACAGAAACATGCATGGGGGAAGGCAAATGCCAAGAAACACCAAGGAACACCAAGAAACTCTAAGGAACCTCAAGAATCAGTGTCAGACACTGAAAGCTGAGAGAGAGAGTCACAGAAGGAATTCATCTGTCTTTGACCTGATTTGGACTTCTAGTCTTCAAAACTGTGACAAAATAAATTTCTATTCTTTCAAACCACCTACTTATGGTATTTTTGTTATAAAACCCTACAAACTGAGACAGCAGTTTCCAGATTTGAACAGAGCACCCACCTTCTTACGCAGGTGCATGTACTTTTAAACCACTGCCCTCTCCTGACTCCTCAAGTCCCTGTGGATGGCCAAGCAAATAGGTCCATCAGTGTGTTCCCATGTACCACTTATGTTCCCTTGAACAGGTGCCATCTGCAGCATGCAAAGGAAGCTAGGCACTATAGGAAAGAAAATCCACGGAAGCTTTCATTTGGTGTTTTGTCTGCTGTGTGCTCTTCACATGGTTTGTCAGCTGAGAAGTGGAGAGCAAGCTTGGGCTCTGATGCTGAATGGCTCATTGCCTCAGCTGCTTCTGTCTTCCTTCATGTTCATGAAACAGAAGATGCAGTCAAACTTTGAGCTAATGGATCTGTCCCATTCATTATTTACCCAGGGCTGTGCTTTATCACAGGAGCTCCTAAGTGGTTGACAAAGAAGAAGGCGTCTCATTAGTGCTTGAGAGGTTATGGGGTAGGCAGATGGTTGCTGTTTTCCTCTTTTCCTGGACAGAAACAAGCTTGCATTCTGAGCACTCCAGTAAGCAAGTTAGCAAATGCTTCTCCCTGTTCCCTTCTTTACCCTTTGTTAAATGTAAAATAAAGCCCTGATGGCATAATGGTTAAGAGCTATGGCTGCTATCCAAAAGTTTAGCAGTTCAAGTCCCCCAGATGCTCCTTGGAAACTCTGTGGAGCACTTCTACCCTGTACTATAGAGTCCCTATGAGTCGGAATCGACTTGATGGCAACAGATTTTTCTTTTTGTTTGTTTGTTTAGACTCCTGTTTTAATGCAGGTGCTGACGATTTGGTATTTACATGCATTGCAGTCATAAATGTACAAAATAAAAATAAAAAACCAATGCCGTCGAGTCAATTCTGACACATAGCGACCCTATAGGACAGAGTAGAACTGCCCCATAGAGCTTCCAAGGAGCGCCTGGTGGATTCAAACTGCTGACCCTTTGGTTAGCAGCCATAGCACTTAACTGCTATGCCACCAGGGTTTAGAGGGCATTAGTAGTTCCATTTCTCAAGCTGAAAGAAATGAAGAAAAAATTCAAGGCTCAAGTTACAATTTTGAAGGATTCTATGGGCAAAATATTGAATGACACAGAAAGCATCAAAAGAAGATGGAAGGAATATACAGAATCACTGTACCAAAAAGAATTGGTCGATGTGCAGTCATTTCAGGAGGTAGCGTATGATCAAGAATCAATGGTACTGAAGGAAGAAGTCCAAGCTGCACTGAAGTCATTGGTGAAATACAAGGCTCTAGGAATTGAGATGTTTCAACAAACAGATACAGCACTGGAAATGCTCACTCATCTATGTCAAGAAATTTGGAAGATAGCTACTTGGCCAACCAACTGGAAGAGATCCATATTTGCACCCATTCCAAATAAAGGTGATCCAACTGAATGCCAAAATTATTGAACAATATCACTAATATCACACGTAAGTAAAATTTTGCTAAAGATCATTCGAAAGTGGTTGCACCAGTACATTGACAAGCCAGATTCAGAAGAGAATGTGGAACAAGGTATATCACTGCTGATGTCAGATGGATCTTGGCTGAAAGCAGAGAATACCAGAAAGATGTCTACCTGTGTTTTATTGACTGTGCAAAGGCATTCGACTGTGTGGATCATAACAAATTTCTGTTAACACTGAGAAGAATGGGAATTCCAGAACACTTAATCGTGCTCATGTGGAACCTGTATATTGACCAACAGGCAGTTGTTCGAACAGAACAAGGGGATACTGTGTGGTTTAAAATCAGGAAAGGTGTGCGTCAGAGTTGTATCATTTCACCATACTTATTCAATCTGACCAAATAATCCAAGAAGCTTTACTCTATGAAAAATGTGGCATTAGGCTTGGTGGAAGACTTAATAACAACCTGCGTTATGCAGATGACACAATTTTGCTTGCTGAAAGCAAAGAGGACTTGAAGCACTTACTGTTGAAGAATGAAGATTACAGCACTCAGTATGGATTACACTTCAACGTAAAGAAAGCAAAAATCCTCACAGCTGGACCAATAAGTAACATCAGGATAAACAGAGGAAATATTGAAGTTGTGAAGGATTTCATTTTACTTGGGTCCATAATCAATGCCCATGAAAGGTATAGTCAAGAAATCAAACAACTATTGCATTGGGCAAATCTGCTGCAAAAGATCTCTTTAAAGTGTTGGAAAGCAAAGATGTCACTTTGAAGACAAAGGTATACCTGGCCCAAACCGTGATATTTTCAATTGCCTCATACACATAGGAAAGCTGGACAATGAATAAGGAAGACAGAAGAAGTATTAATGGCTTTGAATTATGGTGTTGGTGAAGAATATTGAATATATCATGGACTGCCAGAAGAACGAACAAGTCCGTCTTGGAAGAAGTACAGCCATAGTGCTCCTTGGAACCAAGGAGGGCGAGACTTCGTCTCAAGTACTTTGGACATGTTATCAGGAGGGACCAGTCCCTAGAGAAGGACATCATGCTTGATAAAGTAGAGGGTCAGCAAAAAGGAGGAAGACCCTTGACAAGATGAATTGATACAGTGGCTGCAACAATGGGCTCAAACATAACAACAATTATGAGGATGGTGCAGAACAGGGCCGTGTTTCATTTTCTGTTATACATAGAGTTTTATTCTATGAGTTGAAACTGACTTGACAGAACTTAAAAACAACAACAGTTGTACCTTGATACATTCTTGACTAACAGCCACCCTCAGCCCTGTGCATATTGGTGGGGCTGAGGTGGGGGGTCATTTGCAGGTGAGCTGGCACCTTTGATCTTTGGCTAGTTGTGTCTGTGTTCACAAGATGTCGTTTACTGTCAGAAGACTCTAATTCGTTAAATCTTAATTAAATCTATGTCTTTCATCTCAAGGAATCAATGGCTGGAAGAGCCATGACCTGATTAGTTAATGATATTCCCCGGATGGAAAATAATAATTACAATAATAATAACAAAGATGATAACAATAGATAATATTTAATGAATGTTTCTCTATGCCTGCATTGAGCTAAATGCTTTACATGCATTATATAATTTAGTCATCAGAACAATCTTATGAGGTTTTCATATAACAAAAATTAGGCACCAGCTATATGCTCTTTCTTGTTCTAGGCACTTGGGATATACCAATGAACAAAACAGCAGGGGGAAAAAAGCAATAGATATAATAAATGAGTTATATAGTACTGGAAGGTAAAAAGTGCTGTGGAAAAAGAACAAGTAGAGCTCAGGTAAGAGTACTTGGAGTAAGTAGAGGGACAGTTTACAATTTTAAATAGAGTGGTCATTGAGGAGGTGGCACTGGATCAAAGATTTAAAAGAGGGGAAGGAGTGAGCTGAGAGTTAGAGGGTGAAAGCATGGCCAGTGCAAAGGCCGAGGACGGGAGGGAGTGTGCTCTGTACTTTTTTTTTTTTCAGTGTAAATGAATTTTCTTTCTTTTTTAAAATAATTTTTACTGTGCTTTAAGTGAAAGTTTACAAATCAAGTCAGTCTCTCACACAAAAACCCATATACACTTTGCTACACACTCCCAATTACTCTCCCCTCAATGAGACAGCCCGCTCCCTCCCTCCACTCTCTCTTTTCGTGTCCATTTCATCAGCTTCTAACCCCCTCAGCCCTCTCATCTCCCCTCCAGGCAGGAGATGCCAACAGCTCTGTACTTTTGAGGAATAGCAAGATGGGGTAGTTCAGGAGAAAGGGCGGAGTGGAGGAGGAGATGGGGCAGAGAGGCAGTGAAGGGAATGGATTGTGTGAGATTGTATTGGGGATCCATTGGAAGGTTTTAAGCGAAATAATGATATGATCTGACTTACTCTGGCTGGTGTGGTAGAATAACCAAATAAATAAAACCAGTTGCCATCGAGTGACTCCAATTCATGGCAACTCGTATATTTCAGAGTAGAACTGGGCCCCACAGGGATTTCAATAGCTGACTTTTCAGACGTAGATCACCAAGCCTTTCTTCCTAGGCACCTCTGGGTGGACGCAAACCTCCAACCTTTTGGTTAGCAGCTGAGCTCACTAACCGTTGCACCACCCAGGGACCCTGCTGTAGTAGAATAGTAATTTATTATTTCTATTTTATATCTGAGGAAACTCGGATTTAGATGAGTTTGTTAACCTGCCCAAGGTGACAGCACTAGTACTTGACAGAGCAGGACAAGTTCCAGGTCTACCTGACTTCAAGTCCCATACCCTCGACTACCGCACTACATTACTTATATAATATCCTCAAAAACACCCTTTCCTTCTAAACTTCTGCAGCAAACAGATGAGCTCCATCTGCTCCTCATACATCTTTCCCCCACTGCACTTGCCCCCTCTGCCTACCCAACCATGCTGGGAGGTGGTAATTTTTGTTCAATCTTGTAAAAAGCCTTAATCTCTTGCTATCAGTATATCCCCTCTCCTGTCATGTGTGGATTTATTTCATTATAAGACAGAGTTCCCCGAGAATCCATCTCCCACACTTATTTCCCTACTAAGGGAGTGGTGAGTGTGTGAAGATTGTGTTTCATTTCCCTGCCAACTTTGGGACTAGAAGAATTCCAGGCACTGGGCACTCTTGACACCCTCTTCAGTGGCCCGGGGAGTTGATGGCAGAGGGATCATAGCCACGCAGTGGGAAATCAGAGCTCTATTTCATTCCTTTTCCTGGAACTAGCACTTCTGTCTCAGTAGGGGCCCCTTTAATGAATCAATTAAGGAGGGTATTATTATTGGAAACTGTTTTCAGCCCAATTAAGACCTTGTGACATGTCAGTTGAGATAATAAAAATGAGTTAAGTCTCAATTTTTCTTTATTAGGGTGTTTATTAGAAGATTGAAATGTTCATTAGGTAGAGTAAAGCCATGCATTCATCTTCTGCTCATCGGAAGCAAAGTGGAAACTCTCTTGTACTTAGGGTTAATGCGGTGGCCTTTTTACACACAGTCGAATTCTAACTTTCATTCAACTGCAGGTGAAAATGAGTTTGTGAGGATCACAACTCAGGTTCTGGAATTTTCTTTTGCCTCAGGTGACCATGTAAAACTACGCTTGCTTGCTTAGGAGTAGGACAGTGGGTCAATTGTTGGACTATTGCTGAGCCAAAGACGAGGGTTGGGAAGGTTGGGAGCTCATGCAAGACCCTGTTATTAGCTCAGGAAGTAAAGTCAAAGGTTCTGTAATCTTTACAATTTTTGACCATGACATTTTTTAAACATATCAAAAAATATAAGGAGTAAATGATTGACACCCATATATTCTTCATCCAGCATTGTCATTTTCCCTGTATTACTTCCTTTTTTTGTTAATAAAACATTATGGATTCAGTTGAAGTTCCGCTTGATCCTATTACCCTCCTTTCCTGAGAGTTAATTGCCCTGCTGAATTTGGTATTTATCACCTCTGACATGTTTTTATTCTATTACTATGTATTGTATGTATGTATTTATAAATAATACAAAGTATTATTTTATTTGCTTTCAAACTATGTATAAATTATGGCATATCATATATATCTTTCTGCAACTTGCTTTTATCCATGCAATAATTTGTTTTGAGATATATCCATTTCGACATACATAGCTTTAGTTCATTGTTTTTGTTTTCTAGTATTCCATTGCATGCATATTTACCTCAACTGATTTATCCTTTCTCCTGTCGATGAACTTTCAAGGCGTTTCCAACTTTTTCTGACTACAAATAACACTGCAGTGAACATCTCTGTACATGTCTCTTTGTGACCACTTAGAAGTTTCTCTATGTTAGTTTCTCAGTCTCAGCATATAAAAAGGAAGAAATACACTTTACTTTGGAACTCAGTATATTTGTGTGTGTACATACACACATAGCATGAATAAAAATTTCATGAAACAATACTCCTTATATGTGTGCAGCACTCTAATATGTATCATTCTCTATCCTCTTTTTCTCTCCTTTCTCCCCCACACTCCTCTATATACTCACATAGCCATATATTGGGACTTATTTCAATAATTTTGTTTTCTGTTTTTATCATTCTTTCCCTTGCTTCCTTTATTTTTTCCCTTCTTGCCTTCGGCAGATTTGATACATTTTCTATATTCCCTCTATCAATCTCTTATAGTCCTCTGCTGATTTGAAAGATAAAAACTATAGCATTATTCGTTCATTGGTAGCTCCCCCTACCCTTAAAAAAATACACTTGTCTGTAAGTCTTTATAATTATCTCATGTAGTTAAGTAGTTTTATCCTCTTCTTGAACATAACAAAGACCATCATTACACTCTTTATCTGTTGAATATAATTCTTTCACACCATATTGTTATTATCTAACATTTAGCTTTACCTATTTTTGAAACATATACAATGATAACAATTTTGATGGTCAATAGTTCATTACATTTATTGACTTAAATAATTTTTCTGTTTTCATATTTTTACTTCTCACATTTCATGTTTTCACCCTAGATTCCTGTTTCTTCTTGCTGAAATACATCCTTTGGTGCATCTTTTAGTAAGGATAAATGAATAATAAATTATTTGCCTTTTATTGACTGGAAGTTACCTTTATTTTGCCCTCACCCTTGAATATTATCTTAACTGGGTATAGAATTCTAAGCAGACATTTATTTTCCTCAGTACTTCAAAGAAATAACTCCATCGTCGTCTGTCCTCTGTGTTGCTGGTGTAATGTTCACTATCATTCTAAATGTTATTCATTTGTAGGCAACTTGGCTTTTCCTTCTGATTGTTCTTAAGCTATTTTCTCCTTTTTATCCCTGATGTTCTGCAGTTCACTAGGAGCGCCCACACATTCATTTATCTTTATTTATCCCGCTCAGAAATGAGAGGGAAGTCTTGATTTGATGACTCTTGCATTACTTAATTTTGGAAAATTTTGTTCTCTTCAACTGCTTCTCTTCTGGAGCAGCATTGGAAATCTTTCATTCTAGTCTCTTTGTTTCTTACCTGCTTTTAAAAAATTTTTGTTTTCTCTGTGATACATTCTGAGTGAACTTCTTATTGCAATTTTTCAGTTTATGAATTACCTCTTTCAATGTCCTTCCTAGAGTATACCTGATTGCTTAAAATTTAAGTTAAATGACATGTCTTTCATTTATAACATTTTTAACTGGGACATTTTTATTTCCATTTGATTTCTGTAGTTTCATAATTACTCTTTCTAAGTGGAAGTTGTGCCTTTATTAATCTCTTTGAGCTTTCTAAACATTAAAAAAAGAAAACCCAAACCTATTACTGTTGAGTTGATTCCAACTCATAATGACCCTCTAGGACAGAGTAGAACTGCCCCATGGGTTTTCCTAGACTGTATTCTTTATGGAAGCAGACTGCCACATCTTTCTCCCGTGGAGCGGCTGGTGGGTTCAAACTGCCAACCTTTTGGTTGGCAGCCGAGTGCTTTAACCAGTGTGCCAACAGGGCACTTTTCTAAACAAAGCTCCTTTAAAGTCTTTGTTAGGTTGTTTCATAAAATTAATTTAATTAGGGATAAATTAGCGCTCCAATGTGTGAACCTGTTGATTGTTTTTCTTATCATTAGATTACTTCATGTGTGTTTTGACATGTTAATTTGCTGGCTAAATATTGGTGGTTAAATATTTCTCTCTCTCCCTCTTTGTTCCCTTTTTTCTACCTTTACTCATCTTCCCTGCCCAGTGATTCTGCCCTTACTCCCCTGGAACTCTATTTTAAAACCAGCTATGGACTTTTGTTCCGAAGGGACATGGTGATAGTGCAGATCCAGTTACCAAGCCATGAACTGCTGAATTCTGATGAAATTGATGGGTCTGGGTCTTTTAGCCACACTAGGATTGTAAAAACTGACCATGTGTAGGAGGTCATGGGGGGACAGGAAAGCCTCCTGCCCATTGTGTGTCCTAAAGCAATAAGCACTCCTGTGTTCCTCAGTCTAGATGGCCAACTTCCTGGCCACAATTCTTTGTGTCCAGACCCGGAATCCAGCAGAATGTGGCTTTAGCACCACTCACCAGTTTGCATTTGTTTTCTATTTCTGGTCCACAGAAACCTTTATCTCGTTATTGTGCCTGCCTATATCTTTTTTAACTTCCTATTTTTATGTTGTATCACTCATTGTTAAGTATTTGGAGCAGAGAGTATGCTACAAAGCTTAGATTCCCTGTGCAGTCTTGTCCAGGAGTGACTGTCTTTCCTCTAATGGTCTGTCTCTGTTCCCTCTTCTACCAAGTCAATTTTTCAGAAGGGCTTTCAACATCTTCTCCTCCTCTCACCAAATCTAAGAATGAAGTCTATTTTCAAATGAGTTCTTAAAGCTTTAAACTTGTGCTCATTTTGCTTTGTGGGACTCTGGAACGGGCTATATGGCATTTCTGAATGGTCTGGCCTGAGAGACCTATTGACTCATCTAGGTTGGTTTAGGCATATGAGCTCTGGAGCTAGACCTAGGTCTGAATCCCTGGAGTAACCATTAACTGGCTGCGAGATCTTGAGAAAGTTATAGGAATTCTATGCCTTAGTTTCCTCATGTGTGAAATAGAGATACTAATTGAACTGATCTCAAGAGTTTATTGAGAGGATTAAATGAGATAATGCCTATGAAGCGCTTAGTTCAGTTTCTTGACATGACAAAAAAAAAAAAATCTGTTGCCGTTGAGTCGATTCCAGCTTGTAGCGACCCCATAGGACAGTAGAATTGCCCCACAGGGTTTCCAAGGAGTGTCTGGTGGGTTCGAACCGCCCACCTTTTGGTTAGCAGCTGTAACTCTTAACCACTACACCACCAGGTTTCCCTTGACATGATAAAAATAAATAAGCAGTCAATAAATGGTAGCTATTATAAAGAAAAAAAAAAAAATTTTTTTTTTTTTAATTATAATAATTGCTCTTACATTTCCAGATAACCATGGATGTAATCTATTGGGATGGGAAGGTGGCTGGAGAATTCTTCTGAATGAAAGATGAGGGGCGGGGGGGCAGTAAGAGGCTATTGTGAGGGCACTAAGGAGCAAAAAACAGTCAGGAGAGACCAGAAATAATAAAGGAGTGTGCCCTGATGCATTTTGTCTCCTAAATGTATTATGGTTTTTAATAACTCCTTTAAAGTGAGTGATTCTTCTGTATTCCAAACGTAGCAGTTAATAGGAAAAAGATGACATTCTTGTTCTATCAGAAAAACAACAACTAAAAAAACCCAGTTGCTATCTAGGTGACTCTGACTTACGGTGTGCCTCCATGTGTCAGAGTAGAACTGCAGTCCACAGGATTTTTAATGGCTGATTTTTCAGAAGTAGATTACCAGGCCTTTCTTCCGAGGTCCCTCTAGGTAGACTAGAACCTCCAACCATTTGGTTAGCAGCCACACAATTTTCACCACTTAAGGACTCCATTGGACCAAAACTTAAAGCTTAAATCCGAAGGCAACTGGGATAGAGTGAAAAAAGAAGATTTGGCAAAGGAAGACCTGAGTTTGATCTTAGTTCTGCCTCCTTGGATTAGTCATGCTACTTCTTTAAACCTCAGTTTCCTCATCTGTAAAATATAAATAATAATCCTGTTCCTTAGGGCTGTGTTGAGGATGAGATGAGATAATGCGTGTGTAAATGCATGGATTAGAACAAGTGCTCAATTATTTTTTTTAAAAGAGAAAATCAAATTTTTATACATGAGGCAACTAAGGAGTAGAAATCATGTAAAGGATCAGAGGGATTTGATCACAAATGCCAAAAACGCTGTCTCCGTGGATCCCGGTCGTAGTCCACATTTGTGTGACTGTACCTGTAGGCCCTCTCTCCTCCACCCTTCCCTGCCTTCAAGATTTCCGCAGGCAGGAAGCAGTAGCGGGACAGAGCTTTGAACTGGTAAATAAGCTCTGTAGCAAAGGTGGTAGAGGCCTCCTTTATATCTGTATGATAAATATTGATAACCAAAGACCAAACCAAATCCATTGCTGTCAAGTCTGACTCATAGATACCCTATAGGACACAGTAGAACTGCCCCACAGTGTTTCCAAGGAACAGCTGGTGCATTTGAACTGCTGACCTCTTGGTTGGCAGCCTGAACTCTTAACCACTGTGCCACCAGGTCTCCATTACAAATACAGCTACTGAGGAAAAATGACTTTGGAGCTACATAAGGTTTCCATGATGGGGGTGATCCAGGAACATGCCATAGGCTTGGAGTCTGAGTGCTAGGTCTGGGATGTGTGACTTATCCTACCTTACCTTCTCTCTCTCCCTTTGTTTTTTTTTTTTTTTTCTTCTAATGTCAAACTTTACTTAGGGGCTTCTCAATACTTTTCCTTACAGGATTCTTTTCTGTTCCTTCCTATGCTCTCTTCTAGCTTCATCTTCCCACAGCTTTCTCTATCTGGGTGGCTCTTTCATACACACTGTACTGAAGAGTTAACACAGGAGGTAGGGAGAAGGGATAGGCTAGAATGTCTTCCATCGGCACCAAGTAAGGGAGCCCTTTCCGGGCCATTGGCTGGGTAGGGGGCAAAGCTCTTATTCAGATGTTTTTTCTCCTTCCACTTTACTCCTGATTCAAGTGTGCACTCACTGCGTTATACCTGCCTGGTATCCTAAAACCAGTGATTTCCAGCTTGGGTTTTGTGGTGCTAACTCAACTCTCATCCTAACCCTAAACATTTTTTTTCTTTTGTTTTCAGATTCTTCAACATAAAATTCATAAATTCTCTTTAATTGTAAAAAGGACATGCTATATAGTACTTTTAGGAGGGATGCTTAGGGAAGGTGGTATCAGAGAGTATCAACACGGTTCAAAGTTTGGGAACCATCTTTAGATGAGGATTGTTGAAGAACACTATGGTAGAAGCTAAGGCATCCATATCCATTTGTTCATTTAAGAGAGAAATTGTCAAATTAAGTGGTTCTCTAAACTGGCTGTGTGCCAGAATATTCTGGGGAACTTGTTTTAGCTTCAGATTCTTGGCCCCTTTTCCAGATTTAGTGAATTAGAATTTCTGGAGATGGAGCCTGGTAATCTGTATTTTTAACACGGGCCATTGAGCAAGACACAGGTGATCCTGATGCAGCCTAGGAACCCCTGGACTAAATGACCACTGACATCTGCCACAGTATTATGTGGAGTTAGAAATACACAGAATCTTAGATCTCAGTTAGTATTTTTAAACCTACTGCAGTAGTTTTAAAGAACCCTGGTGGTTAAGTGCTTGGCTGTTAACCGAAATGTCAGTGGTTCAAACCTACCAGCCACTCCAAGGGAGAAGATGTGGCAGTCTGCTTCTGTAAAGACTTACAGTCTTGGAAACCCTTGTGGCAGTTCCACTCCGCCTTATAGGGTCACTATGAGTCGGAATAGACTCAACAGCCATGGGTGGGTAGTAGTTTTTGCCCTTTTTCATTTTTGCGAAGGGAGGGATTAGTTGGCTCACGTATTATCTTGCCATCTCCCTGAAAGGTAAAAGATCTTAAGTCTCTAATTCATTAAAACCAATCTTCAAACCAAATTAACAAAATCAATCCATCCAAAACTAGGCACATCATGATTAGAACTGGATTGTCACCCCACCAGAGTGGGGAGAAACCCATGGTTGGTTGGGGTGGGAAAATGGATGATGAATTTATTTCACACATTAGAGCAGTTGTTCTCAACCTGGCTGCATGTTAGAATCACTCTCCTGGGCAATTAAATCAGAATCTTGGGGGTGGGGCCATGCATTGGTATTTTTGAAAGAACACCCCCAGATGATTCTAATATGTAACTGGGTTGAGAATCATTGCATTAGAGAAGGACTCTAGCTCTCAGGGGAAAGGATAGAAAGCCAGGCTGTTAGAGCAACACCAATCTCCCTGGCTGAGAATAGAAGCTCCTTTCTCGTTTAAACAATCAAGCTGGGTGGCTTATCCTCCAGAATTTTTGAGGAGACTAGGCAGGGGAGTGAGAGGAAGAAGGAATGAAGCAGGACGTGATTTGCACTTTAATTTGGAAGAAAGCTAGAAATACTGGGTGAGCTCTCTCTGATGCCCTAAAATGTTTCCCTGTCCTCATTCCCCGCCCCCCCCCACTACTAAGTTAATGGCTCTTAAGTTTAATCCTCACGTCAAGAACCCAAAATAGGACAGCAATGTTTATAATAACAATACTGTGGAGCTCTTTCTATGAGGCTCGCTTATGAACCAGGAGGACTGCAGGGAATCTTTACCTTTTAGGAAAGAAAGAGGGGAGTTTAGCAAAGTGTGGGAGGCAGGGCTAAGAATAGGCATGGGCTCCCAGAGTCCCCACCTGACGCTTGAACTCCTATAGATTTTCTGGCTTGTACCAGTGAGTCCAGCTTTTTAGAGTATGTTGTTGTGTGCTGGTGAGTTAATTCTGGCTCATATTGACCCCATGTGACAGAGTAGAACTGCCCCGTAGGGCTTCCTAGGCTGTAATCTTTTCAGGATGGAGCCTCGGTGGTACAGTGGTTAAAGTGCTCGACTGCTAACCGAAAAGTTGGCTGTTTGAACCCACTAGCCGCTCTGTGGAGAAAGATGGGGCAGTTGGCTTCCAAAAAGATTTAAAACCTTGGAAATCCTGTGGGGCAGATCTACTCTGCCCTCCAGGGTCGCTATGAGTAGGAATTGACTCGATGCAAAAGGTTTTTTTGGTTTTAATCTTTAAGGGAGCAGATCACCAGGTCTTTTCTTCTGTGGAGCCGCTGGGCAGGTTCAAAGCACCAACGTTTTGGTTAGCAGCCTAGTGCTTTACCACTGTGCCACCAGGGCTCTTTGTTAGAATATGAAGATCCTAATTTAACACCAAACTTTTGAGGCCTCTTACATTGTAGTCATCTTATAATGACAGAAATATACTGTAAATATACAAAGTTCTTACATGCGTTTGAAATATATGCTTGCACAAAACATACTGTTTTTTCAGATGATTCAGGGACCGCTTGCAATAATCACCAGGTGCCTTTGGCCCACACTGACAGCCACATGGTTCACATTCCCTTATATTGCAGAAAAGTGAGCCCTGGTGACACGATGGTTAAAACACTCACCTGCAAACCAAAAGGTGGTTGGTTCAAATCCACCAGCTGCTCCATTAGAGAAAGATGGGGCAGTTTGCTTCCATAAAGATTTACAGCTTTGGAAATCCTATGGGACAGTTCTACTCTGTCTTACAGGGTCGCTATGAGTCGAAATTGACTACATGGCAGTGGATTCTTTTTTTTTTTTTTTTAAGGTATACTGCAGCAATTATTCAATGTTATTAATCTTGTTTCTTAATTAGACTGCAAATTCACTGAAGATACAACTATGTCCATTATAGTAGATCTGATTATTGTTTAAAATATTCGCTGTCCCTCCGTATGGGAGAATTGTATATTCCTACCCTGTTGAAATCAGGCATGGACTCATGACTTGCATTGGCCAATGAAATGTGAATAGCTGCTTTAAGGACCCAGCATGAGAATTACCACATGTATTTTCCCTCTGTCATAAGCAATGTCCCAGGAAGGGACATCTCTTTGAGCCTGAGTCTGGATTGAAGATAATATGGAATAGAGCTGAAGCTAACTGAAAAGAACATGTAGTGACAGGTAGAAAAAATGTTTTTGTTGTAATCCAATGAGATTTCAAAGTCTTGTGTTACTGCACCACAAACTAGCTTATCCTGACTGACACAGTCATTCATTGTAATCCCATGGTAGGTGCTCTGCTCAATGAAAACTTGTGAAATGAACTTGGGAACATGTGGTTTCCTGGTGCTTTGATAGTTTTCTAAGTCCTTGGGCTTTGTTTAGGTGCATACATCTTCCTCCTCCCTTCTTTCTTTCCTTCCTTCCTTCTTACTTTCTTTTCTTCATTCCTTCCTCTTTTCCTCCTTTCCTTTCTCCCTCCCTCCCTCCTCATTCCTTCCTTCCTTTCTTCCATCCATTTTTCCTGTAACCCTCCCTGCCTCTCTGCTTCCTTCTTTTCCTTCCTTATTCTTAAAGTTTCACTGTCAGGAGTTGTATTGAGGTAAACAGTGCTCCGAAACCTAAAGGGTCTTAGACTCAGAAGATGCTCCTCAGAGAGCCACATTACCAATATTGAGAGGAACTCTATTCCAATCTTATCTTGGTGTCAAATCATGTCTTGGTTTTTGACTAGGAATTCACTCTCGGAATAGTAATTTCTGTATATGGCTCCTTCCATAGGAATTGAAATCAGGAATCAGACCAAGAGCTTTAGCGAGGTATACATGCTGTTATGGGTTGAATTGTGTCTCCCTAAAAAATGTGTGTCAACTTGGCTAGTCCATGATTCCCAGTATTGTGTGATTGTTCACCATTTTGACATGATTTTCCTATGTGTTATAAACCCTGCCTCTATGATGTTAATAAGTCAGGATTAGAGGCGGTTATGTTAATGAGGCAGGACTCAATCTACAAGATTAGGTTGTGTTCTAAGTCAATCTCTCTTGAGATATAAAAGAGAGAAGTGAGCAAAGAGACAGGGGACTTCATACCACCAAGAAACAAGAGCCAGGAGAATAGCGTGTCTGTTGGACCTGGGGCCCCTGCACTGAGAAGCTCTACGACCAGGGAAGATTGATGACAAGGACCTTCCCCCAGAGCCAACAGAGAGAGAAAGCCTTCCCGTGGAGCTGGCATCCTGAATTTGAACTTTTAGCCTCCTAGACTGTAAGAGAATAAATTTCTCTTTGTTTAAGTCATCCACTTGTGGTATATCTGTTATAGCAACACTATATAACCGAGACACGTGCTGAGCTCTCTGCTTCTGCTTCTGAAGTAATTCTCCATTGTTTCTAGCTCTACTCACCCGTTTTAGATGCTAACCTGATTTCTTCATGAGGAAGCAGAAAGGAATGGCCCAGCATATGTCTCAACTTCCAGGATTGTATAACCCTTAGTAAGAGTAGCAGCATCAAGGGGTAGCTTCTTGGGGTGGGGGGGTGTGCCTCTAATGCCCCCATTTCCATCTAAGCTGAAGCAAATGAACTCAAACATATTTTGAAGGTGGCACAGTGCTGGGCAATGTCTCCTTCTGTTATATATGAGGTTGTTGTGAGTCAGGGCTGACTCAACAGCACTAACAACAACAATAAGCTACAGCAAATAAACATGCAATCTAAGCAAAGCAATGTGCTTGTTCTGCCAATGTAGCTTTGAAACAAGTTGTCCAATCTAATTCCTCTCTCCAAACCCCTCCAACGTAGACATTCTGGAGCTGCTACCTCTCTGTCTCTCTTCCTGTCTCTTTCTCTGTTTCTCTCTCTCATGAACTCCCATTGTACAAAGTCTACAGCACACAATTTTGCTCTTATTATACCCTGCCTGAGGAGCCTAGTGGTGCAGTGGTTAAGCACTTGGCTGCTAACCAAAAGCTTGGGGGTTCAAACCTACCAGCTGCTCCACGGGAGAAAGATGTGGCCATTGGCTCTTGTAAAGATTTATAGTCTTGGGAACTCTACAAAACAGTTCTACTCTGTCCTATGGGGTAGCTATGAGTCGGAATCAACGGCAATGTTTCTTTTGGGGGGGGGGTGGTTTACACTCTACCTGTTATTGTATTACATCTTCCCAACAAAACAGCCGCTCATTGAGGACAGAGACCACGTCCTCACCCTTTTTGCTTCTGACTAAGAGCCCAGTGCAGTGTTGAACACATAGTAAGTAAGGAGCAAATGCTTGCTGATGGAATGGGAGCCTCACCTGCGCTCTACCTTCTTCACTTCTTCTCCCTTCCAATGAGTGGTTTGTAGTCTGTAACAGCAGCCTTGTGGTAAAATGCTCATTTCTAGCCATTCTATTTCAACCCAAGATGGGGGAGAGAGGAGCTTTGACCTGAGCAACATAAGACCTAACTAAGAGGGAAACTCAACCAAGAAAGGATTAGCAACCAAATGAGTTACTGTCACACAGCACGGCAGGCATCATCATGACCTCATGAGGGCTCCTGTTGGGGGCTCTGGATTTGCCGAAAGTATTTGTTCCATGTTTTTGAAGGCTCTGTGGGAAGGAGAGTAAGTGAGCTGAGGAGGTACCATGGGTTTAGGGTGAGCTAACTCTCTAAAGACAAGGAAAGGCCAACCAGAAGCACCCAGGGCTGAAACCAAAGCATCCTCTCCAAGCTGGAGTTCCCTGAGTGTGTCTCAGAAAGAAAGGCTGCAAGTTAGCAGGTTTGGAGAGGGAGCAAAGATGCTAATGAAGCGTGAACTGGCTGCTTTCAGCAGAGACTTCTGGGCACCACGCCACCATTTCGCTTTCTTTCCTACCCATTTATTTATTTATATTCTTAATTAATGGAAATTTCAACTCCCATTAGATCAGGAGGAATTGGTAATAAACAGCCAGAGCATTAGGCAGGCAGGGCTACTGGGGAAAGACAGAGGCTCCTCTTTCTGCTCCTGGATTCCAGTCACATGGCCTGGGCGCAGAGAGAACAAACCCATATGCTGCTGGCTCTTTGTAGGAGACCTGGAAGCCTGTGTCAGTAGGCCACTGACCTCCATGCTGTTTATGTGTTTTTCTTTAAGCATCATTGAGACTTTTCCTTCTTTGCTCTTCTGGAATTGGCAGCCTAGGTTTGAATCCTACCAGGCTGCTAATCTTGGACAAATTAATTAACCTTGCAGTGTCTCAGTCTCTCTCTCTCTGTTAAAACTGTACCTACTTCTGAGGGTAATTCGGTGTCTTCAGTGAGATAGCGTGTATGAAGCACCCAGCACAGTGTCTGGTATACAGTAGGTGCTCACTGGATGTTAGCTACCCTGATCATCCTCAAGAACCTGTATGTGCATATATCAATGTTCCTCCTCCCTCAGGTGCCTTGAGTTGCCCAGTGGAAGCTCCTTCCCGGGAGCAGGGCAGGTGGGAGCCCTACCTTCAGGAGTGTCCCAGACTGTCCCCTGCTCTGGGTTCTGGAACTTGATTTGGGGATGGTGTTGTGAGTAAAGAGTGGCACCTCGGTGGAGCAAATGGTCAAGCACTCAGCTACTAATCAAAAGGTTCAAACCCAATCAAAAACCAAAACCAAACCTGTTGCTGCTGAGTCGATTCTGACTCATAGGGACCCTGTAGGACTGAGTAGAACCGCCACATAGGGTTTCCAAGGAGCACCTGATGGATTCGAACTACTGATCTTCTGGTTAGCAGCTGTAGCTCTTAACCACTATGCCCCCAGGGTTTCCAAACCCAACCAGAGGTCCCTCAAACACAGCAGTTTACTTTTTTCTCTCCATTGATGCCCTGGCAATCTGTTTCCAAAGGGTCATAGCCTTGAAAACCCTGGGAAGCACACTTCCACTCTGCACACACAGGGTTGCCACGAGTCAGAATTGACTGGACAGCAACTGGTTTGGTTTTGTTTGGTTTTATTGTGAGGCTCAGGTGAGTTTTTGAATCCACAGTCTTGAATCTCAGACCTATTGGCATCATTTATGAAGGCTAAAACTTCTGCATGCATATAGCCCAGGACTCACACGTTAACTGAGAGAGATTCAGGCACAGACAAAAAGCCGTTGCTGGGTGGAGACATGGAAAAGTGAGACGAGCTGGAACTGAAATCAGTATCCCATAGCAGGAGGAAGGCTCTCCAGCTCAGCTTTAAAAGAAGCTTCCTGGATCACTAGGCTGAGCCCCACGGCAGGGCCAGGATGGAAGTGATTGGGCTGATGTCAGACTGATGTCACTCTGATGTCACACCTGGCACATGGCTTCTGGCTCCACAACTTGCTGTCTATGGGATCTGGGGCAAATCTCTTAACTTTCCAAGCCTCAGTTTCCTGACATGAAAAACTTAGAGGATAATAACAATGCCTACCCCATAGAATTGTTGAGAGAATGACCCAAGACAACATGAAATGATGAATAAAGTGCCTGGCACACAGTCAAGTTCCCAGAAATCGATAGCTGTTAGGATTAAATCTGTTTTGTTCATGCCTGTGTTTTCGATGCCTCCCACAGTGTCTGCTTAAAGTAAGTGCTCAACAAATACTTGTTAAATGAGAGAATTGAGAATATGAGACTTGGGATAAGTCACTCATCTTTTTGGGCCTTGGTATATGGGAGAAAGACCTGGCAGTCTGCTTCCATAAAGATTACAGCCAAGAAAATCCTATGGGGGCAGTTCTACTCTGACACATGGGTTCACTATGAGTTGGAATCTACTTAATAGCACCTAAGAACAACAACCTCTATGATTGTGTTGGATGTCACTTCTAGATCAAAATACAGAGATTCTGTACCTGTTCAGAGATGCTTACTGAGCCTCCGGTATCCCTGGGCCTGAGAGTGATATGCTGTTTTACCTGAAGAAAGAAACTCTTCTTCCTCTTCCTTGGGAAGATGACATCACATCAAATATTAACAAAGAACAAAGTAACTGAGATCCTTGGCATCACTGGAAAGAAAAATTTCAACTGCTGTGTTTGAGTCTTAAATTACTAGTACCTTTTTTTTGGGTAGGAAGGACCCACTAGGTATCTTGAATACACTATTGAACTCAGTTTCTAAAGGAAAGGTCAGCACAAAAGGTGAGCAAGACATTAGTCTGTATTAAGAAAGAAGTAGGGCGCAATCGGGGAAGTATTGTAATTCCACCTGGCACCCCATGCTCTCTCCTCACCTTGCTACCTCATTCACTTTGCAGCTTGCCTAATCTGCAATAAGACACAGCAGAAATAGAAAAGGCCTCCGGAAGGGCAAAGCAGATGGATATGGGGAAGGGGTGACTTCAGCATCAAGAAAGATTAAATATCTTGTTCTGAAAGGAGCAGAGGAAAGGGGTGAGCACTCTCTGAGGTGGTGAGCATAATGAATGGGGAGCAGAAAGCCAATTGCAGGCTCCCGCTTGCCCTTTCGCCTAATCGGAGGACCAGGCAGCACTTGACAAAATTAAAAGGAGCAAATTTAAAACTGATGAAAGGAAATGCTTTCCACACAATGTATAATTAACCTATGAAGGAACTTAACCTGCTCGCTATTCACTGAGGCAAGTGGGAAGCTGGGCTCTCAGGTGGTTGGAAGAAAAACAGCCATCTGGGCAGTCACACCATAATTCATCCTCTCCTGCAAGACATAAAATGATTGCCAGGTTGAGAAATGGTACATCCTCCAGTATGCAAAAACCTGGAGATGATATTAGGCAATTATACCCCAAGGATATTAGTGCTGAAAGAGGTCATAGAAAAGATCCAGGGAAGCCTGGAGACTTGACTGAGGTCACACAGCCGCTTAGTGGAAGAGCTGAGAATCCCAGCATCCTGGCCCCTCAGCCACTGTCCTTTCCATTACAGCATGTGGCTGCCATGGGGGTTTCAGAGGGTAGCAGGGAGCCAGGAAATGATCAAGAAATACCCTGGAAGATGGGTCTTTGTTAGATCTTTGTAGGCCCCAAGATCTCTTACCTTTGAGGGCTTATCCTGGATCATATAAAATATACTAAGCATAGGATACAAAAGGCCTCCATATTCCCCAGTAAATATATCTAATATTTTGTTATAAAATTATTTTCTATTTTTTTTAGTTCGTCATTGAGAATATACACAGCAAAACGTACACCAACTCAACAGTTTCTGCACGTACAATTTGGTGACATGAACTACATTCTTTGAATTGTTCCTCCCCCATTAACATAAACTCACTGCCCAACTAAGTTTCCTATCTAATCTTTCAAATTGCTGTTGTCACTTTTATCCCATATAGATAGATCTTGAAAGAGCAGAATGCTCAAGGCAGACATTCTTTACTAGTTAAGCTAAACTTTGGTTTTAAGAAGATTTCAGAGAATATATATACATTTTTTTTTTTATTGTATTTTAGATGAAGGTTTATAGAACAAACATCAAACAATTAGTACACATATTGTTTTGGGACATTGGTTGCCAACCCCACAACAAGTCCACACTCTCCCCTTCTCGACCCTGGGTTCCCTATTACCAGATTTCCTGTCCCCACCTGTCTTCTCATCCTTGCCCTTAGGCTGGTGTGCTCATCTAGTCTCATTTTGTTTTATAGGCTGGCCTAATCTATGGCTGAAGGGTGAACTTCAAGAGTGACTTCATTACTGAGCTAAAAGGGTGTCCAGGGGCCGTATTCTCAGGGTTTCTCCAGTCTTTGTCAGACCAGTAAGTCTGGTGTCTCTTTTTTCTTTTTTTGTGAGTTAGAATTTTATTCAACATTTTTCTCCAGCTCTGTCCGGGACCCTCTATCGTGATCCCTGTCAGAGTGGTCGGTAGTGGTAGCTGGGCACCATGATTTGTGCTGGACTCAGTCTGATGGAGGCTGTAGTACTTGTGGTCCATTTGTTATTTGGACTAATCTTTCTCAGGGGATATTTTTGGCTTAAGTTTTAGAGATTATCTCAGGGCAATAGTTTCAGGGGTTTATCCAGCCTCCATGGCTCCAGAAATTCTAGAGTTCATGAGAATTTGAAATTCTGCTCTGCATTTTACCCTCTTTGATCAGGAATTTTCTGTATCTAATTAAAAAAATGTTTTATAGTGTTTTTGGTGAAGGTTTACCTAGCAGTTTTGGTTCCTGTTCAACAATTTCTATACGAATTGTTCATTGATGTTGCCTATGTTCTTCACAATGCGTGAACATTCTCAATATTTCTGTTCTGCTTGTTCCATTTGCTCTATAGAGTTTCCTTTTTTTTTAAATTTTATATTCTTTTTGTTGTTGAGAACATATACAGCAAACCGCACACCAATTCGACAGTTTTTATATGTACAACTCAGTGACACTGATTACATTCTTTGAGTTGTGCAAACATTCCCATCCTTCTTTTCTGAGTTGTTCCTCCCCTATTAACATAAACTCACTGCCCCCTAAGTTTTCTATCTAATCTTTTGAGTTGCTCTTGTCACTTCAAACCCAAATAGATAGTTTTTAAAAGAGCACAATGCTCAAGGCAGACATTTTTTACTAGTTAAGCTAAGGTTTTGTTTGGTTTTAAGAAGTCTTCAGGGGATATTTTTGATTTAAGTTTTAATGATTACCTCAAGGTAATAGTTTTAGGAGTTCATTCAGCCTCCATGGCTCCAGAAGGTCTGGATTCCATGAGAACCTGAAATTCTGTCCTGCACTTCCCCACTTTTGATCAGGATTCTTCTATAGAATCTTTGATCAAAATTTTCAGTAATGGTAGCCGGACACTAGCCAGTTCTTCTGGTGTCATGGCAAGGGAGGCAGTTGTTTATGGAGGTAATTAGCCACACATTCCACATTCTTCTCTTATTACCGACTTTCCTTCTTCCTCTGTTGCTCCAGGTGAATAGAGATCAATTGTCGCACTTTGGATGGCTGCTTGCAAGCTTTTAAGATCCCAGGCAGTGCGCAATGAACTAGGAGGTAGAATAGAAGCACTAAACATGTTATTAGAACAATTAATTGGGGTGTCCCATGAAACCATGACCCTAAACCTCCAAATCAAGGAACAAAACCCCATGAGGTTTTTAGTTGTACATAAGCAGCCTCAGCATCTACTCTTTTTTTTTTTTTTTTTAACTGTTCTTTCCAGTTCACTTTTTTACAGGTATAAAACTTATTGACAGTGATTGCAATAATCAGCTGTGCAACCCTACCCTTAATTAATATGATGTTTTCATCTCCATTAACCCTCCTTACCCATTCCCTCCTGCCCCTGGTAATCACTAATAAACTTTGGTGTCTATACATCTGTCTTTTCTTGTGTTTTATATAAGTGAGGTCATACAGTATTTGTCCTTTCGTGCTTGGTTTATTTAATTCAGCATAATGTCTTCAAGCTCCATGCATGTTGTAGAGTGTATCAAGGCTTCCTTTCTTCTACTGGATGAGTAGTATTCCATTGAATGTATGTACCACATTTTGTTTATTCATTCTTCTGTCGGTGGGCATTTAGGCTGTTTCTACCTTTTTTGGCTACTGAGAATAGTGCTGCAATAAACACTGGTGTACAAATCTGTTTCGGTCTCTGCTTTCAAGTCTTTTGGGTATACACCTAGAAGTGGAATCGCTGGGTCATATCGTAGTTCTATGTTTAGTCTTTTAGAAACTGCCACACTGTTTTCCACAACAGCTGTACCATTTTGCATTCCCACCAGCTATGGATAAGGGTTGTAATTTCCTCATATCCTTGCCAACATTTGTTATTTTCTGTTTTTTTTTTTTTTAAATCTTAGCCATTGAAGTGGGAGTTCTAATTGTGGTTTAAAAGTGATTTATGATGGGTTATTTTTGGCAATTATATCCATACCCTGTATTCTCGTGGCATAAGAAAAATCTTACATAGTTTTCTAATGTAATGACTTTTTTTCAAATACTAAATTGAACAATTAATGAAGTTGACATAATGTTACACCTTGTAGATATTCAATTAAACATTCGATTTCAATCTTACACTTGCATTTTATATTTGGAGCTAACTCCTTTTGTTTTGTTTTTCGGGCTAAAGACATTTCTATAGGCCTTTGGAAAACTCTTAGCCTAGAGACCTCATGCCTGTAGAGCCTGTTGGATGGAGTAGTCCTGAGGTAGCAGTAGGTATTTTCCCTATAGCCAGCACCCACTCTTTGCCTCAACCTTGAGGACCCCTGAGGCTGACCCTTGAGCAGTCTGTTGCTAGTCAGGCACACATTAGAGTAGATTTAGGCCCTGTGACTGGGTGTTAGCCAAGTATTCTGGGAAAAAAATGTTGGTGGAAACTTCTCCAGCTCTCAAATGAAACTTACTTCTCTCTTCTCTTGGCCCATCACTTTCCTATTTGTCTTTACCCTCATCTTGTTTTCATCTTCCCTTTTACCTTCCAAACCAGAAGAAGCCAGTGACTCCCCCAGACCTCGCCCACTTTGCTGATACCACGAAGATTCTTCTGATGTCATGAAAGCACTATAAAGGAAGCATGAGCCACAAACCCAGCATTGGCAGAAATAAAAGCAGTTATGTAGACACTTCGATTAAAACAGGAAATACAAAGTGCTGGCCATGTATTTCTTCACGTAACTAACGTCCTTATGTGTTCTCAGAGTAGCCAATGTAAAATTAGCTGCTGAACTTCTGTCCTGAGCAGAAGGGCCACTGGAATGTTAGACTGCACTAGAAGTATGCTCTGCTTACCTGCTATTCTCTCTTACTAACACCCTTCTACTGTCTGCCTGGGGACTGCACCCCTCACATCTCAGCTGTTGAGTCCTTCCTTTATCTCCCTGGGCCAATCTGAATGCTCCTTCTTCTTTGCTCCCACTGACCTTAATACTGCTCATACTCCATTAAAGCAACGTCTATCTTCTGTTATAATAGTTAATTTTGTTTGCACGGCTGGCTCCCACTGTAAGCTCTTTGTGGGCAAAGGCTCTGCCTCCCTCCATCTCCATATCATCAGCTTTGAGCACAGCACTTGCAACATACTAGTTGCCATTGAATCAACTCTGACTTATGGCAACCCCACATGGGTCAGAGTAGAACCGTGCTCCAAAGGGTTTCAATGGCTGATTTTTCAGAAGCAGATCACCACACCTTTATTCCAAGTTGCCTCTGGGTGGGCTTGAACCTCCAAACTTTCAGTTAGCTGCTGAGCACATTAACCATTTGTACCACACAAGGACTCCATACATGGCACATAGTATGTCTGTTAACTGAAAGGTTGGCAGCTTGAACCCACTAGCTGCTCCATGGGAGAAGAGTGTGGCAGACTGCTTCAGTAAAGATTTATAGCCTTTAGGGACCATAGTCTCGGGGAAAATCTAGGTCAACTGGCATGTCACAATTCATATAAACAAAGTTCTACATCCTACCTTGTTGAGTAACAATTTGGGTCTTAAAAGCTTGTGAGCGGCCATCTGTCTGCAGCAAAGAAGAGTGAATAAAACCAAAGACTCTTGGAAACAATTAGTCCAAAGGACTAATGGACCACATGAACTATGGCCTCCAGTAGCCTGAAACCAGGAGAACTAGATGGTGCCCAGCTGCCACTACTGGCTGCCCTGACCAGGACCACAATAGTAGATCATGAGCAGAGTGGGAGAGAAATGTAGAACAAAATTCAAACTCATGAATAAGATCAGACTTACTGATCTGATAGAGATTGGTGGAACCCCCGAGACTATGGCCCTTAGACGTCCTTCAAACCTGGAACTGAGATCATTCCTGGAGATCACATTATAGCCATAAAATAGACAGGCCTGTAAAATGAACAATAACACCAATAAGGAATGTACACCTCAGAACAACCAACTATATGAGACCTAAAGGGCAGCAAAACCAAAGTTCAGAAGGACTATAGGGGCAGGAAAGCTGGGTGAATGGACGTGGAGAACTCAGGCAAAAAGAAGGGAGAATGCTGACATATTCAGGGATTTGCAACCAATGTCACGAAACAAGCTGTATATAAATTGTTGAATGAAAAACTAATTTGCTATGCAAACTTCAACCTAATCAACAATAAAATGTTAAAAAAATATATAGCCTTGGAAACTGTATGGGGCAGTTCTACTCTGTCCTTTAGGGTTGCTATGAATTGGAATTGACTTGATGGCAATGAGGGTTTATAGTCTTTGAAATGACTAGTGGGAAACCATAGACTCTTTCTCATATGCTAATTTTGGGTCATTTTCCACCTTGCCTGGCCAAGCCAGGAAAGATTGCATGCTCAGTCCATTTCTACAACATTCTTACTTGAGAGGTGAAAACAGAGAAGTCACAATGAACATCTGCCCACCCTGCAACGTCCCTTCCTCCTAGAGCCTCCAAACCATGAATCGTCAGCTGCAGGATTTACCACTACCATAGGTAGTTTAAAAACCAGGACAAAGAAGCGAGGGTGCAAACAGGAATAAGTACCCCCAGCCGTATAAGTGAAATAAATCAACATCACTTCTCTGCACCCAGAGATGCTTAATAGGCAAAGATCACTGCCAGATTGTAAAAAATATGTTTAGCAGGCAGTGAGGGCAAATTTAAGCTGCAGAAAAGAATAGCTCAACTGGTTTTCTCATCTTAGAATGAAATAACTTTTCTTTGGAATTAGATGATGAATATAAGTCTATGCCCATGGGATTTGATTCTAAGAGTGCTTGTCTTACTTCCTGGGCCTACACGGTGTCAGCCGCTCAAGGTTACTGGCCACTTTCAACTGGGTTGTGAGATGCTTGTTCAGTCTCCTCTCTTGGCCTGGGAGACTCAGAAGTCCATTACCAGACCCTTCAAAGCATCATCTCATGTACCATCATCTGATTAGAAGAGGATAGAAAATAATACAATTAACACATGAATTGATTTAGACAGGACAGAAAAGGTTACACTGCTTGAGTAAATGAGGAAAACAGGAAGTGTTCAGGGGTTGTTGATTTTTTTTCTATTTCTATGAGTGTCATGGGGCAATGGTGGTACCTTTCATGTGGGAGACCTGGGTTTGATTCCCAACCAATACAGCTAATGTGCAGCTACCAACTGTCTGTCATTGGAGGCTTGTGTGTTGCTATGAGGCTGAACAGGTTTCAGCAGAGCTTCTAGACCAAGATGGACTAGAGAGAAAGACCTGCCACCTACTTCCAAAAATCAGCCAACGAAAATCCTACAGATGACAGCAATTTGACCCACAACCGATCATGGGGATGGCATAAGACTGGGTAGTGTTTCTTTCTGTTGTACATGGGGTTGCCATGAGTTGGGCACCCATGAGATGGTAGCTAACAACAGCAAAATGAGTGTCATGGTTTATCAGAGTGTTTTAGTTGTTGTATGGAAGGGAAAAAAGTATTTGTAAGGCAAAAAAACAAAAACAAAAAACTTGTGACATTTTCTGGTTTGTGCAGTTAGAACAAAGAAGATAAATGTATTTCTACAATTGTCTTAAATTATAGCAAGTGTTTGTTCAACATAAAATGCAATTAGGATGTATAAATACTAAGAAAAAAGGGACAGCATTTGCTATTTTTTCTTGACTTTTGGCAGACCTTTAATTTTTTATCGAAAGCTGGACACGATTTAACAGGTAGTAAGAACTGAGGTAAATAGATCTTTACTATGAGGTTTCATGTTTATCTGACTAAAAGTTAGGCTGTGTTTATTATTTGCTGTAGCTATCAGAGGCTTCAATTTCCTCTGTTATCCTTGGTTTTCTCTTTCTTGTTATTTTTGGAGGAAACTTCTTCTTAAATAGAGTCTGTCTTGCAGCTCTCTCAGTTGTAATGTACTGTTCCTATCCTGGAGCCCTATTAGTGTGGTGGTAAGGTGAGGAAACCCTGGTGGTGTAGTGGTTAAGTGCTACAACTGCTAACCAAGACGTAGGCAGTTCAAATCCACCAGGTGCTCCTTGGAAACTCTATGAGGGAGTTCTACTCTGTCCTGTAGGGTCGCTATGAGTTGGAATTGACTCGATGGCAGTGGGTTTGGTAAGGTGTGGGAAGAGGGGGAGTGTTTTGTAATTGTATGCTTAAATCTCCTTTTTTTTCTTTTTTCTTGCTATATACGCCTCAATACTCTCCCCCTAGTGAGACAGCCCCCTCCTTCCCTCCACTCTCTCTTTTCGTGTCCATTCCACCAGCTTCTAACCCCCTCTGCCCTCTCATCTCCCCTCCAGATAGGAGAAGCCAACATAGCCTCAAGTGTCTACTTGAGCCAAGAAGCTCCTTTTTTTACCAGCAACTTTTTCTATTCCATTGTCCAATCCAATCCCTATCTGAAGAGTTGGCTTTGGGAATGGTTCCTGTCTTGGGCTAACAGAGGGTCTGGGGGCCATGACCACCAGAGTCCTTCTAGTCTCAGTCAGACCATTAAGTCTGGTCTTTTTACAAGAATTTGGGGTCTGCATCCCACTGCTCTCCTGCTCCCTCAGGGGTTCTCTGTTGTGTTCCCTGTCAGGCCAGTCATCAGTTGTAGCCGGGCACCATCTAGTTCTTCTGGTCTCAGGATGATGTAGTCTCTGGTTTATGTGGCCCTTTCTGTCTCTTGGGCTCATAATTACCTTGTGTCCTTGGTGTTCTTCATTCTCCTTTGCTCCAGATGGGTTGAGAACCCCTGGTGCATCTTTGATGGCTGCTTGCTAGCGTTTAAGACCCCTGACGCTGCTTTTCAAATTGGGATGCAGAATGTGTCCTTAATAGATTTTATTATGCAATTGACTTAGATGTCCCCCAAAACCATGGTCCCCAAACTCCTGCTCCTGCTACGCTGGCCTTTGAAACATTCAGTTTATTCAGGAAATTCTTTGCTTTTGGTTTAGTCCAGCTGTGCTGACCTTTCCTGTACTGTGTGTTGTCTTTCCCATCACCTAAAGTAGTTCTTATCTACTATCTAATTAGTGACTACTCCCCTCCCTCCCACCTTCCCTCCCCCCTTTCGTAACATCAAAGAATATTTTCTTCTCCGTTTAAGCTATTTCTCGAGTTCCTATAATAGTGGTCTTATGTAATACTTGTCCTTTTGCAACTGACTGATTTCACTCAGCATAGTGCCTTCAAGATTCCTCCGTGTTATGAAATGTTTCACAGATTCATCACTGTTCTTTATCAATGCGTAGTATTCCATTGTGTGAATATACCATAATTTATTTATCCATTCATCTGTTGATGGGTACCTTGTTTGCTTCCATCTTTTCGCTGTTATAAACAGTGCTGAAATGAACATGGGTGTGCATATATCTGTTTGTGTAAAGGCTCTTATTTCTCTAGGATATATTCCAAGGAGTAGGATTGCTGGATCATATGGTAGTTTTATTTCTAGCTTTTTAAGGAAGCTCCAAATTGATTTCCAAAGTCGTACCATTTTACATCCCCACCAACAGTGTATAAGTGTTCCAGTCTCTCCACAACCTCTCCAACATTTATTATTTTGTGTTTTTTGGATTAATGCCAGCCTTGTTGGAGTGGGATGGAATCTCATTGTAGTTTTGATTTGCATTTCTCTAATGGCTAATGTTTGTGAGCATTTCCTCATGTATCTGTTAGCTACCTGAATCCCTTCTTTAGTGAGGTGTCTGTTAACACCTTTTGTCCATTTTTTAAATTGGGTTATTTGTCTTTTTGTAGTTGAGTTTTTGCAGTATCATGTAGATTTGCAGGGGGCCCTCACTAAGACTGGGCCCCAGGAGTTGTTAACTCTCAAGCTAGTCCACACTTATCCTTAGTAATTCATCAGTTACAGTTTAAATGTTCCTACCAGTTACAGGCTCCAGTGACTTCTGCACCCTCTAAGCTTTGGTTCTTTGTGTTTGCCTATCTCTCAAGTTTTCTGGGTGGTGGTTTGCTCTATGACCTCAGTTCTTCGAAGGATCTAAAAAGAGCTGTTGATTTTCAGTTTGTTCATCTTTTTTCTTGTAAAGATGAGAGTGACGGTTTACAAGTTTTTTACGTGTCAGGGTGGAAAGTGGAAGTCCCAAGGATTATTCATACTTGGTGTATTACTTCTCAATTTATCTCACGGTAAGCCTCTGGGCATAGGGGTGGGCAGGGACCATGCCTTACACTTTTGTATTCCTGCATGGTGCTGAGGACAGTGCTTTGGGTATCTAGGTTATTCAGTACTTAAGTGAATTGATTTAATCCTGCTACTCTCACAGGGAAAGATCCCCATGCCACTGGATCCCCATGGTGATTCCATGAAGGTCTGATGCAAGTTTCAGCTGATGGACTCAGGAATTTTTGTCCACACCAATATTTTGGATTGGGTGACAGTGGTTTAGGTGAATAGAAAACAGAACAGAAATGTATCCCTTAGCACCTAAACCTATGATCACGTTCTTTCAAGACCCTCTGTTCCACCCTTTTTTCCCCAAGAGAAGAATCATAGTAATATAAATGTTACACAAAAAGCTAAAAAATTTGGCTTTGACCTCAGTTCCCAAATAACTGAAGTAAAGTCAGAGCACCAAGAATTCTAAAGGAACAGAGATCATAAAAATAAGTGAGCTGGGTAAGGAGATAAGGAGTAAAGGGGATGAGCAGGGATCTGAATGAAAGAGAAACCAAGCCTTGCAAATTAGAGAAGAAGAATCCAAGCAGAGGATTAGCAAATGCAAATGACCTGAGGTAACAAATGTCATCAAGGAACAGCAAAGAGATCAGTGTGATATGAGCACAGTTAGCAAAGGGGAAGGTGGCTGGAGATTAGGGAGGTGAGGAATCAAGTGGGCCAGATCATCTGGAGGCCAAAGCATTTAGCACTTTCTAGGTTGTGGTAAGGATTTTGGATTTTACTTTGAGATGGGAAGTTACTGGAGAGTTCTGAGCAGGGGATGGACGTAACCTGATGTATATGATTTACTTTTCTGAAAGATCTCTCAGACTGCTTTGTGGGAAGTGGATCATTGGCATTGTTGTTGTTAGGTGCCGTCGAGTTGGTTCCGACTCGTAGCGACTCTATGCACAACAGAACGAAACACTGCCCGGTCCTGCGCCATTCTTATGATCGTTGTTATGGTTGAGCTCATTGTTGCAGGCACTGCGTCAATCCACCTTGTTGAGGGTCTTCCTGTTTTCTGCTGACCCTGTACCCTGCCAAGCATGATGTCCTTCTCCAGGGACTGATCCCTCCTGACAATATGTCCAAAGTATGTAAGACGCAGTCTGCCTATCCTTGCCTGTAAGGAGCATTCTGGCCGCACTTTTTCCAAGACAGATTTGTTCATTCTTTTGGCAGTCCATGGTATATTCAATATTCTTTGCCAACACCACAATTCAAAGGTGTCAACTCTTCTTCAGCTTTCCTTATTCATTGTCCAGCTTTCACATGCATATGAGGTGATTGAAAATACCATGGCTTAGGTCAGACGCACCTTAGTCTTCAGGGTGACATCTTTGCTCTTCAATACTTGAAAGAGGCCCTTTGCAGCAGATTTGCCCAATGCAATGCGTCTTTTGATTTCTTAACTAGCTGCTTCCATGGCTGTTGATTGTGGATCCAAGTAAAATGAAATCCTTGACAATGTCAATCTTTTCTCCGTTTATCATGTTGTTGCTCATTGGTCCAGTTGTGAGGATTTTTGTTTTCTTTATGTTGAGGTGTAATCCATACTGAAGGCTGTGATCTTTGATCTTCATTAGTAAGTGATTCAAGTTCTCCTCACTTTCAGCAAGCAAGGTTGTGTCATCTGCATAACACAGGTTGTTAATAAGTCTTCCTCCAATCCTGATGCCCCGTTCTTCATATAGTCCAGCTTCTCATATTGTTTGTTCACCATACAGATTAAATAGGTATGGTGAAAGAATACAACCCTGACACACACCTTTCCTGACTTTAAACCAATCAGTATCCCCTTGTTCTGTCCGAACAACTGCCTCTTGATCTTTGTAAAGGTTCCTCATGAGCACAATTAAGTGTTCCGGAATTCCCATTCTTCACAGTGTTATCCATCGTGGGGGTACATGAGTGAAAGTAGGAAGACCAATTAGGAAGGTATTAAATAGTCCAGGTGACAGATGATGACGTCTCAGTAGAGGTGGAAGTGATAAAAAGTGGTTCATTTTGAAATATATTTTGAAGATAGAACCCATAGGATTTGTGGATGGATTTCAAGTGGCATACATGATGAAAAGAGGAGTGAAAGATCACTCCAAGGTTTTCATGCTGGAGCAACTGATTGGATGATTCAATGAAATGGAGAGAACTTGGAGAGGAAAAAGTTTTGGGGCAACAGGCCTGGAAATTAATCTATTTTGGATGTTACATTTAGATATTCTGGTGGAAATATTGAATAGGAAGTTGCATGGAGAAGCCTGAAGTTCAGGGGAGAGGGCAGAGCTAATGATGTACATTTTAGAATCATCAGCAAAAAAAAGAAAAGAAAAGCTACTGAAAGTTATAGGAGTGGAAGAGATCATGCAGGGAAGAGGACAGACAAAGCTTCAGTCCTGGGGTATGCCAACATTTAGAGGTTGGGAAGAGAAGAAGTGGACAAAGGAGAATGAGGAGGAGTGGCAATGGTGTTGGAAGAAAACAAGAAGAATGTGGTGTCCCTGAAGTCAAGTTAAGAGTGCATTTTTAGAAGGAGAGAGTGATCACCTGTGTTAAGTGCCTTCAGGAGGACAAATAAAGTGAGCACTGAGAATTGACTATTGGGATATGCACCAGAATGTTCATAGAAGCACTGTCAATTTTAGCAAAATATTGGAAGCATTTCAACTGTCTCTCAACAGGCGAATGGGTAAATAAATTGTGGTGTATTTATACAATGGAATTCTATCCAGAAAAAATGAATGGGCTAGGGCAACATGGATGAATCCCACAATCATGCCAGTGAGTGAGAAATTTAAAATACAGATGATAACCATTTATAAAGTTTTAAAGCAAAACAAGCCTATATTGCCTAGAGAAATCTAAGTAGTAAAGTATAAAGAAATACATGGAAATGAATAATACTAAATTCAGGGTACTAGTTACCTTAAGGGTAGGAGAGAGGAAAGCAATCTGGGTGGGATACAAAGGAGGCATTCAACAGTTTTGATAATACTTGACTTTTTAAGCTTGGTGGTGGGCATACAGATGACCAGTGAATTATTTTTTATGCTTTATTATACAGCCTAAGTGTAGCCCAATGTTATGAATTGAATTCTGTCCCCCCCCAAATATGTACTTAAGTCCTAGTCCCTATATCTGTAGATGTGATCCTATTAGAAAATAGGGTTTTCTTTGTCATGTTAATGAAGCCATAACTGAATAGGGTGGGTCTTAAACCTAATCACTTCTGAGTTATCAAAACAGCAGAATATACGTAGAGACACACACAGGAGGATGATAAATGCTAAGGATCGTCAGGGAATGCCAAGCAACTCCTGAGGACTTCTCCTTGAGCTGTGCCTTGTGTATGAACTTTCTAGCCTTCTGAACTGTGGGAAAATAAATTCCTGTACCAGGTGGCTAAGGCACTGAAGAAACTCTGAAAGAGAAGAAAGATAATAATTTAAGCATTGAATTTCCAATGTGGACTTTGACAAAGCAGTTTCAGTGAAGAATCCTGAGCAAGCATATTGAAGTGCGTTTGAGAGCACAAGGAAGGGAGAAAGTGAAGATAATGAATAAAGGAAACTCTTTAGGTAAGTTCTGCTATAAAGGGTGCAAAGGAATGGAGTGGTAGCTGGAAGGGGATATAGGGTCAAGAGAGAGTTTGATTGACAAAGTGACTCCATATGTAAAGTTTGCTGAGGCTGAGTAATGTATGAAATTAGAATATAGTTGTGTTTAATTATTTATCTTTAGCAGATAGATAATCTAACCCCCCTGGTTTCCCTTTGGTGTTTTGGTGTTTTACTGTTGGTGTTCATTGGTATCTTCACCAGAGAAAGAAGAACTCAAATTAGTGCCTTTTGATAGTGGAAAATAATTTAGTAAAAATCTGAGCTGGGGAGGTATAGGAAACAACTCATTTAAATGAGGTTTAGGATTACTTGTGGATTAATAGGATGTTGAATAAAAACATCGCAAAGAATGTGCAAGTTATTTGAGGTGTTTTACAGTGTATGGTTTCTGTGTATGGAATTGGGGAATTATTCAAAATTAGGGAGGTATACAAAAGTCACTTATTTCCATAACTTTCAAGAAAACTTCTTGAAGAAGACAGATTTGAAGAGGTTGTAATGTAATTACTCACTATTCTGCATATTAAGATCTATTACCATTAGGGAAACAACTGAAACGATGGACTCAAACATACCAATGATCACGAAGTTGGTGCAGGATCATGCGTTGTTTTGTTCTGTTATATGTAAGGTTGCTATGAGTTGAAGCCAACACGATGGCAACAACACAACCATTAGGGAATAGGCATTAGGTTATTTTTTTCTGGTTGGTGGTGTAGATTTATAACAGTTTTTCCACACTGTGTTGGTTAAGGTTGTGTGTCAACTTGGCTGGGCCATGATTCTCAGTGGCTTGGCAGTTATGATGTAGTTTGGCAGTTGTATAATGATGTAATCAGTTCCATGATGAGTTCTGATATAATGTAATCACTTCCATGATGAGATCTGCTATAAGTAACAAATCAATTGAAATGGAGTTTCCTTAGGGGTATGGCCTGCATCTAATATATGTAGGCTTTCTGGCAAAGTCCGCTAGCTTTTGCTCTGCTCTGGGTCCTGCATCTAGCTTGTCATCTGACCTCTGGTTCTTGGAACTTGAGCCAGCAGTCTGCTGTCTTACCTGCCAATCTTGGGTTTGTCAGCTCCTGCAGCTACAAGAGTCAGGAGGAGCCTCAAGCCTGAAGCCTGATGTTTGATCCACGGGGTTGGGACTTGCCAGCCTCTACAGTTGCATGAAACATTTCCTTGAGATAAATCTCTTTCTCTCTGTATATATATATACTTCACTAGTTTTGCTTCTCTGGAGAACCCAGCCTAAGACACACCCTATTTCCTGGGGCCCATTTAGACCAAAGATACCCATTAGCAAGATAATGATTGTAACAATAAAATATGTAATTATGCTAGTATAACTTACAGTGCCATGCATTGTTCTAGACAATTAGGGCCAATTTCACTAAATGTTCACCAAACTCTTACAATCTCCATGCAAAGTAGGCTTTACTATCCCTGTTTTACAGACAAGGAAACTGAAGCAAAAAGAGTTCCATAGATCGTAAGTCCTAGAACTGGGGTTGGAACCTAAGGTATCTTATTCCAAAGCCTGGACTTTCTCTGCCTTTCTGTACAGCCTCTAAGAATGACTGTGATTAGGCCCCTGACACTGATTCAATGTGACCCCCGCTCCATGGGGTTAAGCACTCAGCTGCTAAATGAAAGCTTAGTGGCTCAAACTCACCGGTGGCTCTGCAGGAAAAGGGCTGGCTATCTGATTCTGTAAAGATTACAGCCTAGGAAGCCTTATGAGGCAGTTTTACTATACAATATGGAGTTGTTGGGAGTTGGAATCAACTTGAGGGCACCTATCCACAACCATCAGACTGCAATTTCTGACAAAATCTAACCAAAAACCAAACCTGTTATTGTTGAGTTGATTCTGACTCATAGCGACTCTATAGGACAGAGTAGAACTGCCCCACAGGGTTTCTAAGAAGTATCTGTTTGGTTCGAACTGCCAATGTTTTGGTTAGCAGCCAAAGCCAATCTTCCTCTTGCTCTGTGGTGTTTTTTGTTGCCACTGCACATGAGACAATGTGTGTAGGAGCAACCATTATGGGAAATGTAGCAGTGCAGTAGAAGTTTCGAAGATCTGCAATGAGTTGGGAATAAAACTGTGACTGCACATTTTGAGGCCTTTTGCTTCATAGAACATCGTATGTTCCTGAAACATCCATGGTGTCTGTTGTTGTTCTATATTATTTAAATGAGCAAGTGTCCTAGTTTCAGGAGGAAGAGATTTGTTTCCTTTTTTTTCTTCCATCAAATTTACTGCACATCTGTTTAAAGAATGTGGCAATGGTATGCATAAATCTTGAATCAAAATATTACAGAACAAGCCAATTTTGTGATATTAAAAATGTATGGCCAGACACAATGTGCTGAAAATATGAAATTGACAAGTGCTGCCTTTTCTGCTCTGCTTATATTGGACTGTTAGGCCCCAAATTAAATTTTGTGCAAAAATATACCAGATGAAAAAGGAGTTAAACTTGGCTCTGAACAATTAAACTGATGTTATAAAAGTATGTCTGTATAATATGCCAACAGTGCAAATATATTTTTATAGCAATAGAATTTTGGTAGCATCTTAAATAGACTTTGAAACATTCAGATTATATATGCCATTACATCTAATGATGTTTTATGGATATTGGATAATATCCTAATATAGAAGAATTTTAAAACTCCTTTAATAGAAAATCTTCAAATGTTTTATAAGCAATAAGGAACCTCACTTCAGAGGATTCCTGTTGCTAACCAGTACTTTGTTTCTTTTGGGTAAGATCAGCACATCACTGAAGATTTAGCTAGGCTTTCATTTAAGTGGGCTGCTAGCTTCAGGTTTCCGAATAGGACAGTATCATTGTCCTCTTTCATGGAATGCCATGACCACCATCCCCTCTGTACCAACACTGAGGTTTATGACTGCCTTCTAGTTAGAAATATGCTATTAGGTATCTTCCACACAACACTCACTTCTCAAAGTGGCTCTATAAGATGATCCTTAGCATCCCCTCTTATGGACTGAACAATCGAGGCTTGGAAAGTTTAAGTAACTTGCTGTAGATCACATAGCCAACAAGATCTCTGCCCTAGAGAAACTTGCATGCATGTACATGACACTTGACAAATTTATACCATTATATTTCAGTTGGGTCTTCCTCGATGGTTCTCACAACGGCCTTGCTATAGCTGAGGAAGATGAGGCATGCCACTCAGAAAAGCCAAGTGGATTTCTCAAGGTCACCAGTGGTGGAGCCTGGGCTTTGGATTACTAACCAGCATTTTCCACCAAACCACACAGAAAGCTTCACCATGAAACAAAAGCCCTGTATTGATTGGGCTGTGATGGGACTCCAGAAGGGATAGGATGACAGAGATGGGGAGTGGGAGAGTGAGAAGGAACTTGGAGAAAAATATTTTATCTCATTTTCTCTGTTAGGCAGTCTCGATGGCCTGACATCTGATTCTCAGGAAGAGAGTCTGCAGGCAGAAACGCAAAATGTGGGTTTTTCACAATCCCTCTGGGAGATGTTGAGAATACTCAGTAGCTGTCTTTTAGGATTACAAACCTGGAACATGGCACCGGCAGAGGGAGGCTGAGGTGGAGGTGTGCATGGACAATGGCTCTCTCACTGGGAGGGGATGTCAGCACGTGGTGCATTGTGGGCCACATTGCTGACAGGACTGGAACAGGGGAAGAGACAAGTGCTGCCTGCAACATATTTGCTTTGTGATATCACAAAGTTCTTCCAGAAATAGCTGGGAAGACTTGGGGAGGCATGGTACTCCTGGAAAAATGGCTGTTACAGCTATAATTCGAGACCAAATTTGATATGTTTCATAAGAGATGCACAAATAACATGTTATAGTAGTATAGTAGTTCAGAGGGTGTGTGTATATATATATATATATCTCGCTGTCGCATCAATTTCAACTCTTGATTATCCCCATGTGTGTCAGAGTAGAACTGTACTTTTGATGGATGATTGTTTGAAGAAGATCACCAGGCCTTTCTTCAGAGATGCCTCTCAGGGGACTCAAACTTCCAACTTTTTGTTTAGCAGACAAGCTCATTAACCATTTGCACCATATATACATACCTTTTGAGAGGGTAGGGATTGGGATGGGCATGGTAGGTGGAGGAAATCAAGACAGAGAAAAGTAATGGGTGTTGGAAAGACGTGGGAGGTGAGATCAAGGTGACTTAAGGATACTAAAAACCAACATGAGAAGAGTGAGATAAGGCCAGAGAGGTGGCTTGGAGGAGGCTCTGGAATTTAAGGATCAGAGAGGTAAACTTACTTTTATAGGCAATGAGCAGCTTTTGAAGATTTGTGAGCAGGTTAGTAAGGTGATCAGTGCTCAGCTTTAAGATGAATCAGGAAGTGATACGTTAGATGTGTTAGAGTGGGAAGAATCTTGGAATAGGAGGAGACCTGCCAGGAGTCTTTCAAAAATATAGGGGTACCCCTTTTAGCATAGGACAGAAGTTTCTGAAATGAAAGTGCTAATTATTTTTGATTCTATTAAGACTCAATATAGCATACTGGCAAAAGAGTGATTCAAATAATGGATCATGTAGTATAAGATGCATATGGAGTAGTGGGTAAGGAGCAATTAGAGGGGCCAATAGACTGGAAGCCCCAGTGAAGGGGAGGAATGGTGTGATGGGAGTAACTGAGTGAGGAAACTGGAAGGATGGAATGTTGTGTGATCAGAAGAATGTCTCTGAGGGTGGTTGGGTGTGCCAGAGGTAAAGGGAGCTGGGCTTGCTTACATAAGAGGGTGGAATAATGATAAGAGCCACTGGTAAGAGGATTTTGGACTGACTCTCAATCTTGAATGACATGGCTATTGGACTAATGAGAAGTCTCCACTTGAGATGGCTATAATGGAAGTAGGGTTCCCAGGAGACAACCAAGATAAGGCAGTAAAAGGATGCTCAGTGAAGAAATTAAGGGTATAAGGAAATTTGTTAATCAAGAAACAGAGATTCCAGAGAGCATGGGAGGAGGGTTTAGGGCAAAACTGAGTGATGGAAGTTTTGTCAGGGGAGAAGAAATACCAAGCTTTGGGATAAAGGAAAAGAAGAGGGTAAACCACCAGAAAGGCCTACATATAGGAAGGCTGTGTCATGTGGCAGCAAGCTTGCCAAGGTAGGAGGTCCTGACAGTCTTCTGGGAGTGAGGTGTCATTTGGCCCCAAAAGACTTACCTGCTGTGCTGGCATGGTTTGGGTGTAGAGACAAGACTCAGTGGGTACCAGGCTCTGAGCTTGAGGCTGAATACCAGGCTCTGAGAGATGTGGGGCTGGGTTCTGCCAGGATGACTTAGCTGAAAATCAACCTGTGTCATCTCTGCAGAAAACCCCTCACGTGGCTTCACATCCCCTTCAGCCTAAAGCACAGTGCATTAACACAGTTTATAAGGCCCTCAAAGATCTGGCTCCTGCCGCCCTCTTGAGACTTCTGTCTTGCCACTTTCTTCACAAATCCTCTTCTAGTCACACGGAGATGCTTGTAATTTCTCTGCAGCTTCTGCCTGGAATTCTTTCCTTAATACACACCTTCCTCTCTCCTCTACACGCCAAAGGCCCCACCCTCACGCTGAAGATTTCCTTCAGGTAGTTCTTTACCCAGGAGATTTCTCCTAACCGCCTTTGTTTGGACTAGATGCCTCACCTCTCATAGGAACCTCTTCTTACCTCTCTCTTGTCATATAATGTGATCACCATTCTATAAAAAGCCTCCACCAACAGCACTTAAGTCTGAGGAAATTTGGAGCATCTGTTAGGATAGGTAGCACCTAGAAGACTCTCAATAAGTGTTCAGAGATTGATTGAGATAATGGGGGCTGAATTAGGTCAGTGCTGGGAGTAATGAAAAGAAGGAATGGGGCATCATGCAAGAGAATTGACAAGAACTGGCAACTTTTTATGTGTGTGTATGTGTGCACATGTATGTGCATATTCGTGAATATACCTGCTGCTGTCAAGTCGATTCCAGCTCATAGCGATCTACTAGGACAGAGTAGAGCTGTCCTGTAGGGTCTCCAAGGCTAAAAATCTTTATGAAAGCAGGCTGCTACATTTTTCTCCTGTAGAGAGGCTGGTGGGCTCAAACCATCAACCTTTCAGTTAGCAGCCGAGCGCTTAATCACTGCACCACCGGGTCTCCTTTTTGTGGGTATAGTGGGGGAGAAAAGAAGGACTCAAAGTCTGCATGGAGGTTTTGAACTGGGTTACAGGTAAGAGTGTGGTACCATTTGCAGAAACAGGGGACCCAAAGGGAGACACAGATTGGAGAAAAAATGAGGAGTTCACAATTGTGGCTCAGGTCAGACACACAGATGTCAAAGAGGAAACTGAAAATGGTAGCTAGGGGTGGAAAGTGATAAATACCAAGTCATGAAAATCCAGGGTGGAGAGAAACATGAAAGGGGGCTGGTAATGTTGAAATGAAAGACCAGTCTCCGGAGAGTCGTTCTCTTCTGTACAGGCATTTAAGAGAAGAGCATTATTATTATTATTTATCCTCCTTAATACACAAATGGGGCTCTGGTGGTATAGTGTTTAAGAGCTACCGCTGCTAATCGAAAGGTTGGCAGTTTAAATCCAGCAGCCACTGTTTGGAAACCCTATAGCGCAGTTCTACTCTGTCCTATAGGATGGCAATGGGTTTGTTTTTTTTTGGAATATACAAATACCACTGATTTGTTTAGGCTTAATTTTCTTTGAACATAAAGCACAGACATCTCTATTACCTCCTGTCAATCCCCCAACAAATCTTTATTAAGTTGGTGGGGTAGATACTATTTCTATTTTCCAGATGAGACTGAGATGCAGGGTGACTGCAATCTCAATATGGGCAGAACAGATATCACAGTGGTTCTCCCAATATCCATTTCTTGCTCTTTCTACTGGGCCACCCTGCTTCCCCTCAGAGAGTGAGGGACACACTCTACATAAGAGATTAGGCTTCTTGAGTGTGTAGTAAACCTCCACATCATTATAGATTTTAACAGCATACTGGAGCTGGAAGTGAAACCTATGTTTCTGTGTTCTCAGATCTCCTCTGCAACCCTTGTCTTGGAGAGAAGTCACTCTGGCAATCTGCCACTCTGGTGGCATGTGGCCATTTGTAACTGTAAGGTTAAAATTTAGTCAATGGCTTCAGAGTTTCTTCCTGAGCTCCTTCAGATCTCTGGGTGAGTGCCAGGTACTCCTGGTAATTTATTTCTTTCTAAATTTTCCAATTAGACTTCCAGTATCTTGAGTTTTGCTACATTTTCTTTTCCCCTGATCTCTATGTTTCAAAAGACAATTTGGGGTTAAGAATTTCTTTAGCATATTTCTCAGTAAATGCTTTATGTTTGGGGTTTATGTAAGATCAGAACTGAATTTATATTGGCTGAAGAGAATATTTATCTGTTGTAGTTTATATCCAGATGGGAAGTGGGATGAAATATTCCTCTTTGGTGATTAAGGGTTGTGGTTGAGTTTGAGGACTGGATAGAAGTAACAGTGACCCTCACTCATGGCTGATATTTACTTCTTTGACTCAACAGCCCAGAAAAATCTGAATATTATCCCCATCTTTCTACTGAAAGTAGTATGAGAAAGTCCACAGATATCTCCTGAATACCGAATCCAAATGTTTGGCATCTCTTTAGTGCTACTAGAATTTTCTGTGACATCTGACATGCTTTTCAGGCTAAAATCTTAGGATTCATTCTTTATACTTTCCTCTTCCTGTTAATGACGGTCAGATGACTTTTTTTTTAACCTGTTAATACGGTGAGTTGCATTGGTTGATTTTTTAAAAATGTTAACAGAAGCTTTATTCGCATCACCAAATTCCAGAAACAACCCAGGTGTTCTTCAACTGGTGAACGAATAAACAAACCCTGGCACATTTGTATGATAAAATACAAATCAGCAAAAAGAGGAACAAACTATTGATTCACACGATGTGGATGAGTATTAAACACATTCTGCTAAGTGAAAGGAGCCACGCCCAAAAGCATGCATATTGTATTATTCTGTTTATATGATATCCTAAAAAGGTCAAATTATGGGGTTAAAAAATCGGTGTCGGGAATATAGAGTGATAGAAGAGCTACAAAGAGGTAGTATGAGTATATGTTGAGGGTGATGAGACTTCTATATCTTGACCGTAGTGGTGGAAAAATGGCTCTGTATTCAAAACCTATGGAATTGTGTACACTACGAAGAGTGAGCTTCACTCTACATAAATTTAAAATAATCACCCACAACAGGGGAGCCCAACATGGAATAAAACACTGTAACGAATGAACTAACGCTATTGCTGTTGTTGTTGTTAGGTGAAGTTCAGTCAGTTCCAACTCATAGCCATCCTAGGTACCAAAGAACGAAACACTGCCTGGTCCTGTCCCATGCTCACAATTGTTGTTATGCTTGAGCCCATTGTTGCAGCCACTGTGTCAATCCATCTCATTGAGGGTCTTCCTCTTTTCCACTGACCCTGTACCTTACCAAGCATGATGTCCTTCTCCAGGGACTGATCCCTCCTGACAATATGTTCAAAATATGTAAGACATAGTCTCGCCATCCTTGCTTTTAAGGAGGATTCTGGTTGTACTTCTTCCAAGACAGATTTATTTGTTCTTTTGGCATTCTATGGTATATTCAATATTCTTTGCCAGCACCACAATTCAAAGGCATCAGTTCTTCTTGGGTCTTCCTTATTCATCGTCCAGCTTTTGCATGCGGTGGAAAACAAAAGAATTGAACTAAATTACTTTGAAGAACAGTATTTTGACTGGATATTATAAAACAAAAGAAAAGGTACTCAACACAAATACTATTGTCTAGTTAGAAAGTACTCCAGAAAAGAGCTAGCATGAACCCTGTGACAGTGGATTGGAATTGGAAGTATTGGTATGAAATAATTGCTATATATACATACCAAACAAACAAACAAAAAAAACCCATTGCCATCGAGTTGATTTCAACTCGTAGCAACCCTATAACTGCCCCATAGAGTTTCCAAGGAGTACCTGGTTGGATTTGAACTGCGAACATTTTGGTTAGCAGCTGTAGCACTTGACCACTATGCCACCAGGGCTTCCATTTAAATACATGTAAGTACAGAAATACAAATATGTGTGTGGCTGCTGCCGGGTCTTGCTCCTCCTCCTTGGCCATGGCACTCCTATTGGTAGGTTTCTGCTACACGCTGGGGCTGGGGCTGGGGCTGCTATTCACAACCTCATAGATCTTTTCTTTTTTCATTTTGTTGTTGTTGAGAATACACACAGAAAAAGTATACTAATTCAACTGTTTCTATGTGTACAGTTCAGTGACATTGATTACATCCCTTGAGTTGTGCAACCATTTTCACCCTCCTTTTCTCGGTTCTTCCTCCCCCATTAGCATAAACTCACTGCCCCCTAATCTTTCAAGTTGCTGTTCTCTGCAGTGATTGATTTTTGCATGTTAAACCAATGTTATATTCCCTGGATAAATCCCATTTGGTCATGAAGTATTATTATTTCATGTTGTGTTGATTTGTTAAATTTTTATTTAGAAATTTGTGTTGCATTTGTGTTCATGAGAGACATTGATCTACAGTTTTCTTTTCTAGTAATGTTTCATCTGGTTTTGGTATGAAGATGACACTGGCATTCGTAGCTTGAGTTGAGAGTATTTCTTCCTCTACAACGTTCTGGAGGGATTTGTTTAGAATTGGTATTATTTTTTCCTTAAATGTTTGCTAGAATTTACCAGTGAAACCATCTGGGCCTGGAGTTTTCTTTGTGGGGGGAGGTTGTCAAGTAAAATTTTAATTTTCTTAGTAGAAATAGGTCTATCCAGGTTGCATTTTTTTTTTTTTTGAAATGGGCTTGATTGTGTCTTTCAAGCGATTTGCCCATCTCATCTAAAGTGTAGAATTTATAGGCATAAAGTAGCTCATAATATTCTCTTATTACCCTTTTAATATTTGTATAATCTATAATAATGTCACCTCTCTTTCCTATGTTGATAATTTGTGCCCTCCCTGTGGAATCCTTTTTTTTTTTTTCTTTTCCTGATAAGTATTGCTGGAGGTTTATCAATTTTATAGATATTTTTCAAAGAGCCGGCGGTTGGCTTTCTCTATTGTTTTGCTGCTTTCTATTTCATTGATTCCCATTTTGACCTTTATTATTTCCTTTCTTCTGTTTACTTTGGGCTTAGCTTGCTTTCCTTTTTCTATTTTGTTAAGTTTGAAAATGAAGTTATTGATTTGAGATCTTTCTTCTTTTCTAATGTAGATAAATTAGTACCATAATATTCCCCTAAATACGGCTTTAGCAGCATCCCACCCAGTTCTGGTGTGTTATGTTTTCATTTTCATTCAGTTCAAGTCAAAATACTTTGATTTCCCTGTTTGTTTCTTCTTTGACCCTTGGGTTATTTAAACTGTGGTGTATGGTATCCAAATACTTGAGGGGTATTTTCTAGAGTTCGTTCTGTTATTGATTTATAATTTAATTCCGTTGTGGTCAGAGAATATACTTTGTAAAGCTGGGATTCTTTTAAATTTTTAGAGAATGGTTTTAGAGCCCAGAATACTTTTTAAATTCAGGGGGATTTAACTTTTGGGAATCACAGTTATAATGGTCAGCCAGAAAAGCTTGTTAGCAATTTGCTGATTTTCAGTAGGCAATTCCACATGGGCTGCTCCTTATAAAACTCCCTCATTTCCTCTCTTTGTCTTCCCAATCCCTTATATCCTTCAATCCAGGGAAGACTCTTCTACAGTGAGCATGAAATTGACTTGTCTTGTTAAGTAGAATGAGAGGAAGGAGTGTGGAGTTAGGTTGAATAAGGCCAGAAGAGAGGTAAGGTGGGTGAATGAAGCAGTAATCCAAGGAAGGCTGAGCTATGACTATAAGGAAACATTTATTCTTTGGCTCATAAACTGCCTCTGAAGGCAATTCCAAAAGATGTTTTAAGCAACGACAGCATTACTGGATGAAGAGTGTAGCCTTGGAGGTTACTTCGAATGACAATACTCATCTGGAAGTATAAGTTCCTGAGTGCTTTAGAAAAAATTAAACATTATTTTTAGCTCAATATATTATTTTTAGTTAAATATTTAGTTAGATATTTTACCGAACATTTCAAACTCAGTGTGGCACAAGTATGAAACTATCCTCCTCTGATCACTGCCTCTAACCAATTTCACCAAATCTAACTTTCCTATCTTGCTATGCCATCATGGACCTTTTCCCAGAACTTTTGGTCACTTTCAGTTATTAAAGGTTCAGTACAATCTTATTTATTTCTCTAGTTCCATCTTCGGTACTAACCATTGCTGGAGGGATCTGTAGTGAAGAGGAGGCTGGACCTCCTCGTTCGTCTGTCTTTTGCATTTCTCCTATCCTCCAGCATATTGGGAAGCCTGAACAAATCATTCTTAGAAGAAACACAACCAGAATGCTCCTTAGAAGAGAGGTTGGTAAGACTTCAGCTTATTTACTGTATACATCATCAGGAAAGACCAATCACAAGAAGAGGACATCAGGTTTGGTAAAATAGTGGGTTTGCAAAAATGAAGGAAAACCTTCAATGAAATGGACTGACACGATAGCCACAACCATGGGCTCAAACATACCAATGATCGTGAAGATGGCATGGGACACGGCAATGTTTCCTTCTGTTATATACAAGGTTGCCGTGAGTCAAACAAAAAAAACCCATTGCCATCGAGTTGATTTCGACTCGTGGCAACCCTATAACTGCCCCATAGAGTTTCCAAGTAGTACCTGGTTGGATTTGAACTGCCAACCTTTTGGTTAGCAGCTGTAGCACTTGACCACTATGCCACCAGGGCTTCCATATAAATACACGTAAGTACAGAAATACAAATATGTGTGTGGCTGCTGCCGGGTCTTGCTCCTCCTCCTTGGCCAGTCAGAGCCGATTTGATGGCAAACCACAACAATGCTGGCAAAAGGAATGGGAATTAGCAACGGGACAAGGATCTCAAATTCAACTGTTGCCACCCTACTTAGCCAGATGAGTTTTCTAAGTGGTGGCAATGGAGAGGACTCCAAAGAAGCATGTATAGAATTTGGGGGAGCCTATATAGGGTCACTATGAGTTGGAATTGACTCAACAACAACAGGTTTGGTTTTAACTTTTTATAAAAAGGGAAGACTGGCAACTACATTTCCCAGGTGGACATTCGCTTATGCAGTGGTCTTGATGATTTACACTTGGGTAGAAGTAGCCTGGGGTAACTTTGAAGGTTTTTCCTTTTGACCTACAGCAAACTTTCACATTCTTGATAGAAGGAAGTGTGAATGTTTAGTCAATGGAACTGCTACCCCTCTCCCTGCCTTACTCTCTCCCTCCCATTCATTTTTCACTTGCTCACATAGGCATCACGACTGTTACCTAATCAGATATATGGCAGGGGAAGAGAGGCCCTTCTCCATTTTTATATGCATGCCTACTCTCTAAAAATAATTCTTTTCGAGCCCCCATGTTTGGCTTGGGGGAGGTTAAGAACCTAGGTTGTAGGGAAAGGACAAGCCACTGTACTCCCTCCTTTAATGTAAGAGTCAGGATGTGCAAGTTATGCTATGGTAACAACAACAAAAAATTCCTAAAGCTCAGGGGCTTAGAACAATAAAGAAAAAAATTCCTTTTTTTTTTTTTTTGTGTGTGTGTGTGTGTATGCATGCTTTAGGTGAAAGTTTATAGTGCAAATTAATTTCTCATTCAAAAATTTGTTCACAAATTGTTTTGTGACATTGGTTGCAGTCCCGGCAATGTGTCAGCACTCTCCCCTTTTCTGTTTACACCCTGGGTTCCCTGTGTCCATTCACCCAGGTTTCCTGTTCCTTCCTGCCTTCTTTGCTTTTGGGCTCATATACTTGATTGAATTAAGAAGCATGTTCCTCACATGTGTAGTTTTGTAGGCCTGTCTAATCTTTGGCTGAAAGTGGGCTTCAGGAGTGGCTTTAGTTCTGAAGTAGGGTGTTTGGGGGGCATGGTGTCAGGGGTCCCTCCAGTCTCTGGCAGAACAGTAAGTCTGGTCTTTTTCTTGCCAACTTGAATATTGTTCTACATTTTTCTCCCACTCTGTCCAGAACCCTCTATTGTGATCCCTGTCAGAGCAGTTGGTGGTGGTAGCCCAGCACCATCTAGTTCTTCTAGGCTCAGGATGGTGGAGGTTGTGCTTCATGTGGTCCATTAGACCTTTGGATTGATACTTTCCTTGTGTCTTTGGTTTTCTTAATTCTCCTTTGCTCTGAATGTGATGGGACCAATAGATGTATTTTAGATGGCTGCTCCCAATGATTTTAAGACCCCAGACACTACTCAACGAAGAAGGATATAGAACATTTTCTTCATGAGCTATGTTATGCCAATTGACCTAGATATCCCTCGACGCCATGGTTCCCAGCCCTCGCCCCAATAACATGGTCCTGCAAGGTGTTTGGATGTGTCTAGAAGTTTCTATGGCTTTGCCTTGGTCAAGCTGTGCTGACTTTCCCTATATTGTGTGTTGTCTTTCTTTTCACCAAAGTTAACACTAATCTACTATCTAGTTTAGTGAATTTCCCTTACTATGCTTCTTCTCCGTAGTAACCATCAAAGATTGTTTTTTTTTTTCTATGTGTAAACCTTTCTTGGGTTTTTATAATAGTGGTCTCATACAATATTTGTCCTTTTGTGATTGACTTATTTCACTCAGCATAATGCCCTCCAGATTCATCCATGTTGTGAGATGTTTGGAGGATTCATCATTGTTCTTTATTATTGTGTAGTTTTCCATTATGTGTATGTACCATAATTTGTTTATCCATTCATCTGTTGATGGGCACTTAGGTTGCTTCTATCTTTTTGCTATTGTGAATAATGCTACAGTGAACATGGGTATGTATATGTCTATTCATCTGAGGCTTTTATTTCTCTAGGAGGTATATGTCTATTCATTTGAGGCTTTTATTTCTCTAGGAGGTATTCATAGGAGTGGGATTACTGAATTGTATGGTATTTCTATTTCTAGCTTTTTAAGGAGGTGCTGTATCATTTTTCATAGAGGTTGTACCATTTTACATTCCCATCAGCACTGCACAGCATTCCAATCTCCTTGCAACCTATCCAACATTTGTTATTTTGTGTTTTCTGCATTATTGCCAGTATTGTTGGGGTGAGATTGCATCTCATTGTAGTTTTGATTTACATTTATCTAATGGCTAATGATCATGAGCATTTCCCCATGTGACTGTTGGCCTGAATGTCTTCTTTGGTGAAGTGTTTGTTCATGTTCTTTGCCCATGTTTTAATTGGATTATTTGTCTTTTTGTTATTGAGGTGTTTAAATATTTTGCGTATTTTAGAGATTAGACCCTTGTCAGATATGTTGTAGCCAAAATTTTTTTCCAAGTCTGTAGGTTCTTTTTTTAATCTTTTGGTGAAATCTTTTGATGAGCTTAAAAGTTTTTCAGGAGCTCCCAGTTATCTAGTTTCTCTTCTGGTGTCTGTACATTGTTAGTTATGGTTTGTATTGAATGTATGCCATATATTAGGGCACCTATTTTTCTTCCATGATCTTTATTGTTTTAGGTTTTATATTTGGGTCATTGATCTATTTTGAGTTAGTTTTTGTGTGTGGTGTGAGGTATGGGTCCTGTTTCATTTTTTTTTACAGGTGGACATCTAGTTTTGCCAGCACCATTTGTTAAAAAAGGCTGTCTTTTCCCCACTTAATGACTTTGATCCTTTGCCAAATATCAGCCGACCGTAGGTGGATGTATTTACATCTGGGTTCTCAATTCTGTTTTGTTGGTCTATGTGTCTGTCATTGTACCAGTATCGGGCTGTTTTGACTACCATGGCTGTATAGTAGTGTTATGGGTTGAATTGTGTCCCCCCAAAATGTGTCAACTTGGCTTGGCCATGATTCCAGTATTGTGTGGTTGTCCTCCATTTTGTGATCTGATGTAACTACCTCCATGTTGCAAATCCTAACCTCTATAATGTTAATGAGGCAAGATTAGAGGCAGTTAGATTAATGAGGAAGGACAAAATCTATAGGATTAGGTTGTGTCTTGAGTCAATCTCTTTTGATATAAAAGATAGAAGTGAGTAGAGAGGAGAGGGACCTCATACCACTATGAAATAAGTGTCAGGAGGACAGTGTGTCCTTTGGACCAGGGGTCCCTGTGCTGAGAAACTCCTAGGCCAGGGGGAATATTGATGACAAGGACATTCCCCCTAGAGGTGACACAGAGAGAAAGCCTTCCCATAGAGCTGGGCCCTGAATTCTGACTCCTAAACTGTGAGAGAATAAATTTCTGTTTGTTAATGCCACTCACTGTTGTATTTCTGTTATAGTAGCACTAGATTACTCAGAAGAGTAGGTTCTGAGATCAGGTAGTGTGAGGCCTCTTACTTCGTTCCTTTTCTTCAATAATGCTTTGGTTTTCCGGGGTCTCTTGCCTTTCCATATAAAGTTAGTGATTAGTTTTTCCATCTTGATAAAGAATGCTGTTGGTATTTGGATCAGGATTGCGTTACATCTGTAGATTGCATTGGGTAGGATTGACATTCTCACAACGTTGAGTCTTCCTATCCATAAGCATGGTATGTTTTTCCATTTATGTAGGCCTGTTCTGTTTTTTTGCAACAGTGTTTTGTGTTTTTTTTTGTATAGTTCTTTTAAGTCCCTGGTTAGATTTATTTGTAAGTATTTTATCTTTTTAGGGGCTATTATAAATGGTATTATTTTCCTGATTTTCTTTTCGAAGTTCTCTTTGTTGATGTATAGGAATCCAACTGATTTTTGTATGTTGATCTTATATTCTGCTACTCTGCTGAATCTTTCTATTAGTTTCAGTGGTTTTCTTGTGGAATCTTTGGGGTTCTGTATATATAGGATCATAAGAAAAAATTCTTATTTAAGCAGGAGGACTGCTTATCATTGCTGACCCAGAAGCCACCATTTGAATAGTGCCAGTCACTGTGACAGAAGGAGAAGAGAGAGTTCTGGAGTGATTCACATTGGCAATTTGCCACTCTGGCCAGAAATGACACAGTATCCAGGGCTAGTTGCATGGTGTTATGGATTGAATTGTGTCCCTCCAAAATAAGTGTTGGAATCCTAATCCCATTGGTTAAGAGCTTGACTGCTAACTAAAAGTCATCGGTTTGAATCTACCTGTCACTCCTTGGAAACCCTGTGGGGCAGCTCTATCTGTACTAAAGGGACTCTGTGAGTCAGAATCAACTCAAGAGCAATTGGTTTTATTCATTTATTTATTTTGGTATGGCTGTGGATGTGATCCCATTTGGGAATAGGGTTTTCTTTCTTATGTTATTGAGGCCATATCTGTGTAAGGTGTGTCTTAAACCTACTCACTTTTGAGATATAAAAAAGGGCAGATTAGGCAGAGAGAAGCTGGCAAGCAACGAAGCACAAATGGAGGAAATATAGCTGCCACATGGAGATCTCCAAGGAACACCGAGAAGAATCCTAGAGAAGCTGAGACAAGGACATTCCCCCAGAGCTGATGGAGACAGAAAGCCTTCTTCTGGAGTTGGCACCCTGAATTTGGATTTCTAGCCTTCTAAACTGTCAGAAAGCAATTTTATGTTTGTTAAAACCATCCACTTATGGTATTTTTGGTACAGTAGCACTAGTTAACTAAGACAGACACATAGTCCCACATTAAGAAATGGAGTTGGGAAGGGGAATTCTACTATGTGCCTCAAAGCAAGAAGAACCAGAAATACTAGGCTGACAGACATTAATGACTACCATACTTAGTCCCCATCCCATGCCTCCCAGTGCTTATTTCTCTCTTTCTCCTCTCACTCTTCCCCAGTCTTCTGCTTCCATACACAGTTGAGGATGGCATGCAAGCAGCTGAGGCAATGGTTGAGGGAGGCAGTCTTATTCCACATATTGTTGTGCATACATTCATGCCATATGTATCCATAAGCATATGAATGGCACCTATTATGGCAAGACAAAGTTCAAGAGTATTTCCAGGGATAGAAAAATGTAGATTTGTTGATCTGTGATCCAACTCAACACTGGGCATATTTGAAAAGAGCCTCTATTATAAATTATGCTAATTATACAAAAATTTTTATGAGAAATAATGTGACAAAGGATAAAGGGAAAAGGGACAATGTAGAGAATATCTCCAAGGACTGAAGTGAAACTGTAAAACTCGATGAAATGGCAGGACTGGAAAACTGAAATTCTTTTTATTTTTAAAATACCCAAATGGCAAATTATATGATTGCAAAACCTACACTTGTGATGGGGAAATCCTATTGTGAAAAGTGGATAAAAACAAAAGTGATTAAGCAGCTGGTGAAAAATCCTTAAGTCTTTTTAAATTCTACCACCCAAATTTTTCACCTCCTAACTTGTATTTAAAAATAAAGCCATTATGCCCTTTCTCCCTGTCTGACATTAAAGCTGCCACTGAGGCTTCCCTTGCTCTGCTGCAGTTCCCCCCCCCCTTTACAGCCCACCAAGCCATGGTTTCTAACTGCAGCTTGGCCCAACCACAGCCTGGGGCCTAATCACAGTTTGAATTTGGCCCCCGAATCCCATGCATGCACAAACCAAGATCTTGGCACATGCACAGGACCTGAAGAGCCATGGCCTTGAACTTGACCCTGGACCTGAACTTCATAGGAGAGGAACATGTTCTCCGACACACAGCTGTACCCCAGCCCATGTAAAGTGAAAGTTCCCTTCCTTTACAAATGACTGAGCACCTGGATCTCCAAATATGGACATGGGAGGGATTGGGGTATCAGATTTTGGGCGCCAATCCCAGCCATTGGGGACTGGAGGGCATAAAAGCTCCAAGCTCACCTGGGGTGGGGAGCATGTGGTCTTTGGCTGCTAGGCCCCATGTTGCTCCTTGTTTTTGCAAACAGTAAACTTCCACTTTCTGTTTCCCTTGCAGCTAGTGGTGTGGTGTCCGTTTTATTCTGATCTGCTAATAGGACAGGACAAGAGCCCTCATTCAGTTACAGCATCTTCTCCTCTTTTGATGTCTTTGTTCCTGGACATTCTGCCATGCACAAGGTGGGCACCTGCATTGAATCTCCCTTGACCACTGCAGCCCATACTCATTCCTCCCCTCTCTGAGACACTGGATCCACTGCCACATAGCTGTTCCCTCTGTGAACCTCCTTGGCTGAGGTAGATGGTGTTTTGAAGGCTTGGACCGAGATTGTGTTTGAAATTCCACACTACAAGAATCTTGATACGAGAATAAGTGAAGGACAAAAGAGGATCTATTTAGAGTGTGGAGTCCCTGGGTGGTGCAATCAGTTACTGCACTAAACAAAAGGTTGGTGATTCAAGTCCACCCAGAGTCACATTGGAAGAAAGGCCTGGTATTGTGCTTCTGAAAAATCAGCCATTGAAAACTCCCTGGTACATAGTTCTACTCTGACACACATGAGGTCATCATGAGTTGGAATATATTCCACAGCAACTGGTTGGCTGGTTGGTATGTGGGGTGTTTGGTGGCTAACCAGATTGTATGAAAAGTTATTGGTCTACTAATTTAGGCATATTTTACTTACAAGTATAAGTAAGACATTTCAGTAATATTTTTGCTTTCGGTTGAGGTGGGGGAGTGATATGTTGATTTTTAGAATCTAGGTCTCAGACAAACGGATTTAAGCTTCTAGGCTGCAGAAGTCAGTTTAGGGGAGATAGGTGTGGGGGAACAAAACCTTAACAAGACTTAATCCCTTACAATTCCTACATTACAGTGTTTCAGCAAATATTTTGCAAAAGGATTTTCTGGATGAACTTCAAACTGCAAGAGGTTCACTTCAGCAGGTGCCAGAGCTTTGCAAATGATTTTTTTTTTTTTTTTTAAAGAAAATGAACATTGTTTCAGCTGACATTTAAACCTCTATTCTCTTTTACTAGCCTGTCACATTGCTTCATATGTTTTGGTCAGACCCACTTTCCTGAAGAAAAAAACAGATATTTATAGAATTGTAGGACTGTAATAGGGAATCCTGGTATCTGTCATTTTCTGCTTATATGAAAATTCTATTAATAGAACTCAGAACACTGACCAGTTTCTGCCTTTCTTATGGATTTAGTAGCTCCCATGCAAGTGGCAATTTAAAATAGTAGTGGAGTTTAAATATGAATGGCCCTGCCTTAAGATCTTTTTAACTATATCTCCTCCTCTTGGCTGGAGTCTGAGACGCTATAAGCTCAAGGATTGTATGAGATAGTTTAGGCTCTTTGTTCCATTCCACTGCTCACAGAAGTACATTTGAATTTTTCAGACCACATGACCAGATTTTTGGATCTGTAAATATAGTCTGCATACCAGAGTTCTTTAATATTCTTATGTGATATAATCCTTGGGATCCAAATCAATGGTCAGCCAGCTACGGTTCATGGCCAAATCCAGCCCACTGCTTGTTTTGGTAAATAAAATTTTATTGGAACACAGCCATGCTCATTTATTTACATATTTTTCTATGGCTACTTTCATGCTACAGTGGTACATTTGAGTCACTGTGATGGAAACTCCATTGCTCACAAAGCCTAAAATATTTACTATCTAGGCGTTTACAGAAAAATGTTTGCCAACCTCTGGTCTAAATGATTGATGCAAAAATGAGGAAGAACAATTCCAATAGCAACTATTTAGGACCCCTTCCTTCTTTCAACTTTCCCATCCCTTCCTGTCTTTCCTTTTTTTTTGGTTGGGAGTCTTTAGAAAAGGGAGTTGAACAAATCACACTTCTCGGTCCATGCACATTGTTATCATAAGTCTGTGAAAGACCTTCATTTAATTTATTGACTATTTACTTCATCTTATCCCTATATCCAACCTACATTCTCCTCTTTCCCATAGGCAAACACTTTTTACATATGTATATTTTGCTTATATGCATTAAAAAAAAATCTTATTTTTCCCACTAAAATGCATAACTTTGTTTTGTGTGGATGTAGTTTTTAGTTTATGAAAGACATTTTATTATATAACTCATTGTGTTTTGACTTTTTTTCTCTACATACTATGTTTTAAGATCTCTGCATGTTGCTCTGTGTATAGCTATCTGTTTGTTGTATCTAATGCTGCGTGATACTTTATTACATGCATCTTCCACATTTTACTTACTCAGTTTCCCAGTAATGGAGGACCAGGTGCAGCCTCCTAAACCGTTACTCACTGTTTTAGTCATCTAGTACTACCGTAACAGAAATACCACAAGTGGACAGCTTTAATAAAGAGAAATTTCCTCATAGTAAAGTAGGCTAAAAGTCCAAATTCAAGGCATCACCTCCAGGGGAAGTCTTCCTTCCTCTGTCGGCTCTGGAAGAAGGTCCTTGTCCTCAATCTTCCCATGGTCAAAGAGCTTCGCAGGCACAGGGACTCCGGGTCCAAAGGACACGCTCTGCTTCTGGTGCTTTCTTGGTGGTATAAGGTTCCCAACTCTCTGCTTGCTTCCCTTTGCTTCCATCTTGTACGAGATAAAAGGGGGTGCAGGCCACACCCCAGGGAAACTCCCTTTACCTTGGATCAGGGAGGTGACTTGAGTAAGGATGGTGTTACAATCCCACTATAATTCTCTCAACATAAAATTATAATCATAAAATGGAGGACAACCACACAGTACTGGGAATCATGTCCTAACCAAGTTGATACACACATTTTTGGGGGGACATAATTCAATCTATGACACCTGCATAACTCCAAAAGCTGCCATTCACACAGACTACAAACAATCCTTAGAGTTTGAACATATTTCCTCATGAAGCTGTATGAAATTTTTTTATATATATAATCTAGGAAAAGACTTGCTAAGGTATGTGTATTTTGTATAAGTAGTGCAAGACGGTGCCCCTGAAACCTGCGTTGGTCTATTTTTCTAACAGTAATAAATGGAACTACTACTTATCTGTCTGTCAGTTTGTTATACTGCGGTAGCTTGTGTGTTGCTGTGATGCTGGAAGCTATGCCACTGGTACTTCAAATACCAGCAGGGTCATCCATGGTGGACAGGTTTAAGGTGAGCTTCCAGACTAAGACAGACTAGGAAGAAGGACCTGGTGATCTGCTTCCAAAAGAAAAAAATTAGCCAGTGAAAACTTTGTGAATAATAGTGGAACATTGTCTGATAAAGTGCTGGAAGATAAGCCCCTAAGATTGAAAGGCACTTAAAATATGAGTACTTTGAGCTGCCTTCTCAAAGTAGATTCGACCTTAATGATGTGGATGGAGTAAAGCTTTTGGGACATCCTTTTGCTGATGTGGCACAACTCAAAATAAGAAGAAACAGCTGCAAACATCCATTAGTAATCAGAACTTGGGATATATGAAGTATGAATCAAGGAAAATTGGAAGTTGTCAAAAATGAAATGGAAGACTTAAAGATCGATATCCTAGGCATTGGTGAGCTGAAATGGACTGATATTGGCCATTTTGAATTGGATGACCATATGGTCTACTATGCCAGGAATAACAAATTGTAAAGGAATTATGTCATATTCATCAGCAAAAAGAACATTTCAAGATCTGTCCTGAAATACAATGCCGTTAATGAAAGGGTAATATCCATATGCCTACAAGAAAAAACAAACAAAAAAACCAAACCCATTGCTGTCGAGTTGATTCCGACTCATGGTGACTCTATAGGACAGAGCAGAACTGCCTGATAGGCCTATAAGGAAGACCAGTTAATAGGACTATTATTCAAATTTACCCACCAACCATTAATGCTAAAGATAAAGAAATTAAAGATTTTTACCCACTTCTGCAGTCTGAAATTGATCAAATGTGCAATCAAGAATCATTGATAATTACTTGTGATTGGAATGCAAAAGTTAGAAACAAAGAAAATTCTGTAGTTGGGAAAACATGGCCTTGGTAATAGAAACGACGCTGGAGATCTATGATAGACTTTTGCAAGACCAATGACTTATTCATTGCAACTACTTTTTTTTCAACAACATAAATAGCGACTATAGGGAACTCATTCGATGGAATACACATGAATCAAATTGACTGCACCTGTGGAAAGAGACGATAAAGAAGCTCAGTATCATCAGTGAGAATGAGGCCAGGGGCCAACTGCGGAACAGACCATCAATTGCTCATATCCAAGTTCAAGCTGAAGCTGAAGAAAACTAAAATATGTCCCGGAGAGCTAAAGTAGTACCTTGAATATAACTCAAATTTAGAGACCATCTTAAGAATGGATTGAATGAATTGAACACTAATGGCCAAACAAGAGACACAACTGTTGATGTCAGATGGATCTTTACTGAAAGCAGAGAATACCAGAAAGGTGTTTACCTGTGTTTTATTGACTACGTAGACATTTGACTGTGTGGATCATAACAAATAATTGGAATTCCAGAACACTTAATTGTGCTCATGTGAACCTGTACATAGTCCAAGAGACAGTCATTTCAACAGAACAAGGGGATACTGTGTGGTTTAAAATCAAGAAAGGTGTGTGTCAGAGTTGTATTCTTTCACCATACCTATTTAATCTGTATGCTAAGCAAAAAATCCGAAAAGCTGAACTATATGAAGAAGAACATGGCATCAGGATTGGAGGAAGACTCATTAACAACCTGCAATATGCAGATGACACAACCTTGCTTGCTGAAAGTGAAGAGGATTTGAAGCACTTACTGATGAAGATCAAAGAATACAGCCTTCATTGTGGATCACATCTCAACATAAAGAAAACAAAGGCCCTCACAACTAGACCACAAGCAACATCACGATAAACAGAGAAAATACTGAAGTTGTCAAGGATTTCATCTTACTTGGATCTACAATCAATGCCCATGGAAGCAGCAGTCAAGAAACCCAAGGGTGTATTGCATTTGGCAAATCTCCTGCAAAAGACCTCTTTCAAGTGTAAAAAAGCAAAGATGTCACCTTGAGGACTAAGGTGCTCCTGACCCAAGCCATGGTGTTTTCTATCACCTCATATGCATGCCAAAGCTGGACAATGAATAAGGAAGACCAAAAAAGAATAAATGTTTTTGAATTCTGTGTTGGAGAAGAATATTGAATATACCATGGACTGCCAGAAGAATGAACAAATCTGTCTTGGAAGAAATACAACCAGAATGCTCCTTAGAAGCAAGGATGGCGAGACTTGGCCTCACGTATTTTGGACATGTTACCAGGAGAGACCAGTCCCAGGAGAAGGATATCATGCTTGGTAAAGCCAAGGTTAGGGAAAAAGAGGAAGACCCTCAACGAGATTGACACAGTGGCTGTAACAATGGTCTCAAGCATAGCAACGATTGTGAGGATGGCACGGGCTTGAGCAGTGTTTCATTCTGCTGTACATAGGATATCTGAGCCAGAATAGACAGCACTTAACAACAAAAGCATGGAATCTCTTCATGTATTTATCATGTCTGTACTAATTATATGCGCTTTATGGTCCCTGGGCATTGCAAACAGTTAAGCATTCGACTACTAGCCAAAAGGTTGGCAATTCGAACCTACCCAGAGGCATCTCAGAGGAAAGGCCTCGCGATCGCCTTCTGAAAGATTACAGCCTTGAAAGCCCTATGGAGCACAGTTCTAGTGTGACACATGTGGCATCGTCATGAATCAGAATTGACTTGACAGCAACAACAACAATAATGCCCTTTATCAAGGTCCTTAGGCAGCACAAATGGTTTGCACTCAACTGCCAACTGCTAATCTAAAGTTTGGTGGTTCAAACACACCTAGTGGTAACGGAAGAGAAGACTTGGCAATCTGCTTCTGTTAATATTACAGCCAAGAAGACGCTGTGGAGCAGTTCTACTCTATAACACATGGCGTCGTTATGAGTCAGAACTGACTGGATGGCAACTAGCAACAACATACCCTTTATCAGAATTTCACATTTTTAAAATAGAAGTCTGTGTACTTTTAGTCAAGTTAACTTTGAGATATTCTGTACATTTGAAGCCTTTGGTAATATTGCTATAAGTATTTTCTTTTTCTTTCAGTGATATTTTCTGGTTGGTTTTTCCTGGTATAGAGAAATTCTTCAGGTTTCTGTAGGTTGATCTTGTAAGTGGCAACTATTAATTCTGTTGGTGCTTCTGGTGGATGATTGCGTCTACCCAGAAGACGATTTCATCACTTGCCTTCCAATCTTTATACTTCTATTTTCTCTCACTTTTCCAGTAGCATTGACCTCCTGTGCTAAGTTAAAAGAGCAGTGATGACGGAATGCATCATCACATGCGCCAAACCTTGTCCAATTATTTTTCTGCATCAATTAATGTTATTATAGAATCATTATATATATTTACATAAGTTTTAATAATTTATATGGAGTTATAAAGGAGCCCTGGTGGGGCAGTGGTTAAAGCAATTGACTGCTAACTGAAAGGTAAGCAGTTCAAAACCACTAGCCGCTCCAAGGGAGAAAGATGTGGCAGCCTGCTTCTGTAGAGTTTTACAGCCGTGGATACCTCTGGGATTGCTACAAGCCGGAATCGAGTCGGAGGCAGTGGGCTTGGTTTTTAGGGTGTAGCTATTATACACGTTTTCTTCATTCTGAATCTGGCGAGTTATATATATCGTTATATTGTTAGGTGTTTGGTGCCTTCCTGGATAATCTCACTTGATCATTATGTATAGTTGATTCTGTTAGCTACTGTTTTCTTTAGTATCTTTGTATCTAAGTTTATAAGTTGAATGACTCTAGAATTTTCTCTTCTTATATTGTGATTATTTGGTTCCAGAATCAAGATTACATTTCCTCATAAAATAGCTTTCTGTTTTCTTCTTTTTTTATCAACAATATTTAAAATTTGGAATTAATCATTCCTTGAGATTTTGTAGAACTATCCCATAAACTGTCTGGCTGATTTTAGGAAGGAAAATCATTGAATTTTCCTTTCTAACTCTTTTAAAAACTGATTTTCTCTTCAAGCTCCCAATTTATTTTTGTTCTAATTATGATATTTAAAAACCATTTTAGGCACTTATTCATTTTATCAGTGCTTTCAAATATACTCAGTTACAGCTGTTTCTTTTTTTAATTTCTGAAAATATTTTTTCCTTCTTTTACCTTTTTTTTTTTTCTCCTTTCCCTCCCTCTTTCCCTTCCTTCCTTCCTTCCTTCCTGGAGAGGGAACGCAACTTTTTTTTTTTTAAATCGGTGTTCTTTATTTATTTTTTTTATTACTCGGGAACACACACACATTTGAATTTGTTAATATTCTGTTATTGTTATTGTTGTGTGTTTGTGTGTATGTTTTCTATGTCATTGATTTTTGCCCTTACCATTATTATGTTCTCATTTTGTATTTCTTGAGTTTTCTCTAAGGCTCTTTTTCCAACTTATTCAATTGCATGCTTAGCAAATATATTTCTAACTTTTCTTGTTTCTTGATAATTTATTTAAAAGTATACAACTTTTCTTAAGCACGACTTTATTAATGTCCTACAGATACTGACAGGTGGTATTTTAATTATCACTCAGTAATGAATTTTTTTTTTAATTTCCTTTATTATTTTCTGTCTAAGCCTAGAACTAATTAATAAAATGTGATTTCATATCCAAATATGTGATTTCAGTTGTCCTTTTGTAGATAATTTCTAACAGTATTTAGTTATTGTTGAAGAACATAGTCTGTTTGGTATTGTTCTTTACTAATTTTTGCAACTACTTTAATAGTGTAATGTGACCTATATTTGTAACTGGGGTATGCTGAAACACTATCTTCTATTTATTGAGGGCAGAGTACATACACACACACATACACATATACTTCACATGTACTTGCTAAAGCCAGGTTTTTTTAAAAATATGTACTTGATAGAGTTCATCAAGTATTTACATTTTTGACATATCTGCTGTTTTATTCTGTTTGATACTTTGGTTTCTAATAAATTCAACACAACCACAATCGTTGATTAATTTCTTAATCCTACAGCTTAGACAACTATTTCTTTATGTATTTGAAGCTGTGTTGTTAGATGAATATGTGTTTATGTTGGCTATACCTTTTTGCTTTTTTTTGTTTTCCTTTTATGAATAGGCGATGTTCTTCTTTGTTCCTTTTCACTTTTTTTAGCTTTAAATTCTGTTATATAGGTATTAAAATCATTGCTAAGCTTTCTTTTGGATCATATTTTCCTGATATGTATTTCCATCCTTTATTTGTAATCTTTCTGTGTGTTTTAAATGTGTATCTTATAACCAGCATATAGTTGAACCAAAGGGGGGAAAAAAAAAGCCAGAGAAGTCCTCCCTTTTAATAAGTTTAACTAATGTATATTTATTTTAATTACTATTATGTTAGAACTTAGTTCTATTATCTTATTTATTTTTTCCATTTACTGTACTTTCCTTTTTCTCCACTCCTGCTTTTTATTAAATAGATTGATGTTCTTCTACTTCTAATTTTGTTCTTGTGATGGCTACCCATAGGACCCACACTTGTGTTTATTTACCCCTATTGATTTGAAAGTCTATCTACCTATCTATCTATCTGTCTGTCTACCTACCTACCTACCTATCTACCATCTCTCTATCTAATCTTTTCTCTTTGTCTCTCTCTCTTTCTCCTAACAAGATAAGTACACTGACATGCTCTTATGTCTTTTGGTATCTTCACCCTTCTACCTCTGATCATGTCGACTTTTCCTGAAACTTTATTATTTTTTTTATTATTATAGATACTTTTCCTGTCTCTGGTTTTAGTTCTCTCTTTTTACAGAAAAGAAAAAAAAAAATTATGCCAAGACACTTGATTAACCTAAATTTCCATATCACTTGCAGCATCTCCTGGATGTATTTCCTATATTATTTGAATAGTTCCTCCAAATGTGTCTTCACTGTGGTAAACTCTCTAGGGCGGTGTATGCCTACGAATATTTCATTGTGTTCTCACATTTAAATGACAACTTGAATGTATTTAATTCTAGGTTCAAAGTTTTTTTCCTTCAACACTTTGAAAATAAAATAAATAAATCATTTTCTATGGAAGTTAACTAGAATAGGTTCCTTCTGCTTGTAACCAAAGGGTCCTAATTGATACTGGCATTCTGGTACTGCATATTGGATTTTACAGCATAAACTGTTCTGAGGTTTTGTCACACAGATTAGAATACCATTGCCATCGAGTCGATTCTGACTCACAGTAACCCTATAAGACGGAGTAGAAGTTCCCCATAGGGTTTCCCAGGCTGTAATCTTAACTGAAGCAGACTGCCACATCTTTCTCTCTCAGAGTGGCTGGTAGGTTCAAACCACTGACCTTTCACTTAGCAGCCCAACACTTAACCACTGCACTACTAGGCCTCCTTAGGATCCTCACTGGCACTCATTGTAATAATTTCTCAAAGTTTTGGCAGTAACAAGGTGCTAATTTAATAATAATCATGACCATTTACTGAATACTTATTCTGTTACAGATGCTTTATAAACATGAATGATTTCATTCTTTACAACAACCCTGGAAGGTAGATTGTAATGGATTGAATTGTGCCCCCCCAAAATTATGTGTCAACTTGGTTAGGCCATGTGTAGTTGTCCTCCATTTTGTGATTTTCCTGTGTGTTATAAATCATAATCTTTGCCTGTGGCTAAAAGGATTACTCAGATCACCTCCTTGATCCAAAAGGGAGTTTCTCTGGGGTGTGGCCTGTACCACCTTTTATCTCTTAAGATATAAAAGGAAAGGGAAGCAAGCAGAGAGTTGGGGACCTCATACCACCAAAAAAGAAGCACCAGGAACAGAGCACATCCTTTAGACCTGGGGTCCCTGCGCGGAGAAGCTCCTGATCCAGGGGAACATTGATGAGAAGGCCGACAGAGAGAGAGAAAGCCTTCCCCTGGAGCTGATGCCCTGAATTTGGACTTGTAAGCTACTAGACTGTGAGAAATTTCTCTTTGTTAAAGCCATTCACTTGTGGTATTTCTGTTATGGCAGCACTAGATGACTAAGACAGTAGATATATCTTCCCAATAATTCAGATGGGAAAACAGGATCAGAGAGGTTAAGTACCTTATCCAAAGTCAAGTAACTAGTAGGTGGCAGAGCTAGGATTTGAGCCTCCCTATGCTGCCTCTGGTACTTTCCTTCTTTCCACCACAGCTGCTCTGACATGGTTTCAAAAGATGAAAATCAGGGGAAAACCTGGATACCCCAAACCTTCCCTTATTTTATTTCAATCCATTGAAAGGGGCTCATTTATATATAATTCATCGAGGACATATATATGGCTAAAAGGTTAACTTCTAACTCATTTCACTTGCCATCCAAAATCGTATCAAAACTCTGTTCTCCAGAGAGATGAAAAGTTGGCAGGTTATTGCATTTCCTGGCTCCTTACTTAAAAAATAATTGATTTTGTCCATAGCTCCTCATCTTTTCCTCTTGCTTGTGCGCTGGGGCAGTAAACTGGGGTGGGAGCTGGGAGAGGGAAGTAGGGAGATGAAGCAGGTCCAGCTTTGCTCTTTTTGGCAGAGAAAGCAGTTAACAGTTTGGGAAAAGCAGCTCCCTTGCTGAACTTTGTTCCCTTACTGAACTTTTGCCTTGGAGAAGGGGTAGGTGGGATGGGGAGATGTCTGGGGCCATCCCTTGGTTGGAAGTGGCAGATGATGACAAGGAGCCTCCCTTTTTCTCTTTACTACTAATAATTTCAAAAGGTCAGTGCAAGAGAAGTAGACCACAATAGGGGAAAGTAGACAACACAGCCTGGAGCCCAGACCTAGAGCCTCAGGGCATCCCCAGCTGTCCCCATGAGGCTGGTGCATTCTGATGGTGCCACTTGCTTCCGGAGTGAATCGCTGTCTCATGAGGCCCAGCATCTCCCAAGAACTGAAGAGTAGTGCATATTCCTGAAAATCACAGTTACAGGTGGGAATGTGGCCAAATGCCCCACACCATTCATTCATCATCTCATGTAACGAGCTGCTGCTGTGCAAGCTTCCCGTGGGCCAACGTGTCCCAGCCAGGTCCTCAGCATCCCTGACTTCCTCCCAGGAGCTGCGTCTTACCTTGACTGACCTTGGAGTGGGATGGAGAGTTTCAGAGAAGTACTCCGACTTTATCAGGAGACATGCCTGGTGTTTTATTGCATGCTATCTGTATACAGTTAAGGAGTCCTTGGGTGGCTCAAATCATTAACAGCTTGGCTACTAACTGAAAGGTTGGTGATTCAAACCTACTCAGAGGCACCTCGGAAGAAAAGCATGGCAATCTGCTTCTGAAAGGTTGCAGCCTTGAAAATCCTGTGGAGCTCAGTTGTACTTTGTGACACATGGCATATCTGTGAGTTAGTATTTACTCACAGCAACTGCATGGTACACAGTTAGCTCATTTCATTTCCGTAATAACCCTTTGTTTAAAGGTGTTATAATTTCTCCTAATATACAGATTAGATAACTAAGGTCCGAGAAGTTAAATAAATTCCTCAAGAATCTACAGCTACCAAGTGGTAAAAGTGAGATTCAAACTCCTGTTTGACTCCTTGCTTGCCACCCTTCTGGTGGCATTAATTTCTCTCAGCTATGCTATTCACCCTGCTTGAGAGGAAAACCCCTTCTTAGCCCTTTAGAAATGTGAAGAATTATGACGATGATGAGCAAGGATGGTGATTGTCCCAGGAAGAATGAATAGAACTTCATTGGAAGGGCTTGGATTTTGTTTGAATTTCATCTTGTTTGATTTATGGAAATTAATGAGCTACTAGATCTGGACCTGGTGTGCCTTGATAAAAGGGCTTATTTTTAGTGCCTTAGCATTTAAAAGGATCTGTTATAATTTCATGCTTAAATAACACTAAATAATGGCCTGTGCTTGTCTAGCATAATTGGAAGAAGCAAAGGAAAAGGGAAACAGTTACTTCCAAACAAATGGCATAAACGCACCTAGGGAGAAATTTGGAGATAGAGAAACCCTAAAATAAAACAAACACCAGGAGCTTAATTATCCCTCTTGGAGAGCATTTCCTGCAAGGCCAGAGAGAGCTTTAAGAACACAGAGAGCCTCATAGCTAGGCTGGAGATGTGTGGGGTGGCAGTGGGGTTAGAAGTCAGGGAGTTAAGCTATACATCTAGCTGCTTACTTGTGTTGCCTGGGAACAGGGAGAAGACGCAGGAGGGGGCGTCCCTCCCTTCTCTGACTCTCTCGGAGATGATTTGTTGACTTGTCCTTTTTGCCTTTAACATCACCATGCTCACGGCCTCTGAGACCACCTAAGTCACAGTACCCAAGGGGATGGGAAAGAGCTGGCTGAAATAAAGAATGATAGGAGAGGGCAGAGGCTACAACGTGGGGAAAGGACTGCTCTCCCAAACTCTGAATCACCCCCAGGGTCACCTACGTCTCTCCCCTTAGTGTCTCCCTCCGAGCGCTTTTCTTGCCTAGGCACCTCCTCCTCCCAGCAGCCCCTCCCAGCCATGGCCACGCCCCTCTTTGCTGTCAATCAGCACCCAGTCCTGGCACCCGCCAGCCCCTTTCTCCCACGGCGAAATTTTACTCTTTGTTCATTTGCATTTCTGCTGACTGCAAGGATCAGTTTAATTTCATGGGTGTCATTTCCTTCAAGAAATCTCTCTCTGAGCAGCGGCCGGTCGAATCCCCGATAAAACATATTTTCCTACGGTAATGATTTTATGGGCCCATAAGTCATGAATTTATTATGATCTCAGTCCCTACTGCTGATTGCTGGAAAATGCAAAGTAATTAACAGCGAGCGGTAGCAGTTATTCCCACCTGGTAACGTGTTCCTTCGTTCGCTGATGGGTTTGATTAAAGTAATGACTGAAGGGTGAAGCCTGGGTGTAAAATATTAGCATGATTAATGCTGTATCCTAAATAAGAAACAAAACTAACAGGAAAGGTCTGAGAAATTACACACACACACACACACATTCAATTCTTCCTTCCCTCCTCCACCCCTAACCCTCCCTTAAGCAATTGTTCCACCTCATTTAGGGTGTGTCTTCCTTCTCATTAAATAATGTATGGATTGCAAGGCCAGGGGCATCTAGTAGAGCAGATCACAGTTTCCATAATATCTTAAGTGTTGGTGCTATTTTTTTTTTCTCTTTCCTCTTGGATGTGAGGCTCTGGTTTGTAGAATGAGATTTGGATGGCGGTACACTTTGAACTAGAGCCTCTCCTTGTTTGGTGCCTTCCAGTGGATTCTCACTCATAGCAACCCCAAGTGACAGAGTAGAACTGCCTCATAGTTATTTTCTTGGCTGTAGTCTTTATGAAAGCAGATTGCCATGTCTTTCTCCCTTGGAGCTGCTGGGTAGGTTTGAACTGCTAACCTTTTGCTTAGCAACTGAGTAACTTAGCAACTGTTTGTGCCACCAGGCATGAGCCTAGATAGCTGCTAAAGAGTCCCCTCTCTCTCTCCTTGGGCCATGGGTCTTCATGGCACCACCTTCGGTATGGAGAAAGGGGCTTTGGTGACTTTGTTCGTCCTTGACCAGCTGGGGCCAGGAGAAAGCTGTGACGTTAGGAAAAGGGTTACAGGGACCATCCTTGCCAGATAGATATGGTTGAAGTTGCTGACTCTGACCTTCACCTTTCTCAGCATTAGGAAAAACTTTTCTGTAGTGTAGTATAGCCATGATCTGAGGATAAATAAGAACTTATGCAAATGCCTGGTGTGGTGCCCAAAGGCTCACCTATCATTTATCCTGTTGCTGTGAAGGGGTCCAGCTTTCTTGAAGCCTCGCCTTACCTGGAAGGCCAGGTTCACTTGACTGTGCGTTGCAAGACAGTTCCGCATGTGAAACTACAGAGTTTTTTGCTCTCACTACTCTGAGACAGCCTCACTTTCCAGAGAGCTAAAAGAGTATAAACCAGTCCAATCCAGACAGTTACAGAAGTAGCTGTGGGCAGGGAGAGGTTGGCAGGTGGCTGGGGTGGCTGGAGGAGGGCATGGACAGATGGGCAAGGCCTGCCTTTACCCTTCTCCAGTGACCCTGAAGTTAAATCCACATTTATCGCTGTTGGTTGGGAGAGAAAGAGATAGAGGAAAATCAGCATACACGGTAGCCTGTATACAGGAAGAGAATTCTCAATGATTGGCTCTGGAAAGATAATAGTAGGCCTGTCAAGAGAGTTGCATGGCCATGGGCTAGAATCCTGGGGCTGCAGAAAGAAAAGAGTCCATTTCATAAACTCATTATTACACAGGTACCATATGCCAGACACAGGAATACAGTCCCTGCCATCAAGAAACTCCCAGTCTAGAAACTTGATTAAAGGGGAAGATGTTAAAGGAAACCTGTCTGACAAGGAACAGGACTGAAAGAAGAGGTGGGAACACTGGGAAGGGACTCTTGGCCATTATGCACTGGGGGAGGGCTGTGGATGACAGTGATATCATCTGAGGGGCTAGAGAAAGAATGCCACACTGCCTGCCTGGAAGGCGGAGGGGCTCTTCCGTGCACTTTATGAATTTGGAAGGGGAAGATCCATTTCCTATAGGTGTAATGGACATCATTATTCTAGTCACCGCCACGGAGATCAGGGAGAACCAAAACCAAACCTGTTGCCATAGAGTCAATTCCGACTCATTGTGACCACATGTATTACAGAGTAGAACTGTGCTCCGTAGGATTTTCTTGGCTGTAATCTTGACAGAAGCAGATTGCCAGGGTTTCTGTGCCTGCTGGGTGTGTTCGAATCACCAATCTTTGTATTAATAGCTGATTGCAAACCATGCTGTCAATTTACACCTCTCCTTGCTTCAGGAGGAAACCCTGGTGGCACAGTGGTTAAGTGCTACAGCTGCTAGCCAAAGGGTCAGCAGTTTGAATCCGCCAGGTGCTCCTAAGAAACTCTATGGAGCAGTTCTACCCTGTCCTATAGGGTTGCTATGAGTCGGAATTGACTCGACGGCACTGGGTTTGGTTTTTTTTTTTTTGGCTTCAGGAGGGCTCAAAGCATTTCAGATACAAGAAGATTCCGGTGGAGGAAGAGGCGCAGGACAGGCATGTATGGGCCCCTTTTAAAAATTCTGGGACCTAATTATGGAGAACAAAAATGACTGATTCAAAGCCTCTGTCAGTAAAGCACAAAAGGGAGGTCAGACCCTGTGTCTTCCTGATTAATCAGTCAGCACCTTTTTGCTGTTGTCAGGAGGGATCAGTCCCTGGAGAAGGACATCACGCTTGGCAAAGTACAGGGTCAGCAGAAAAGAGGAAGACCCTCAACGAGGTGGATTGACACAGTGGTTGCAACAAGGAGCTCAAGCATAACAATGATTGTAAGGATGGTGCAGGACCTGGCAGTGTTTTGTTCTGTTGTGCACAGGGTCACTATGAGTCAGAACCGACTCAATGGCACCTAACAACAACAACAACAACAACTTTTTTGCTTAATGGATTGTGCTTCATATGTCAAGTCTCTGGAGGCCATCCTTCCAAACCAACAGGCATACCTGGCTGTGTTTGGGCAACCTGTAGACAATGGCAACTCTATGACTGTGTTATAAAACCCTAGGACGTCAGACCTGCCTCCCTGGGAAAGCACCCAGCAGAGAGGTGTCAGATTCTTCCCTGCAACAGAAAGACAGTGGCATCTGCTCCCAACTGGAAGTTATTCTGGCTTTTTCCTAATCAAGGATGAGGCAGAGATGAGGTGAGGTTGTGGGTCAGGTGAGACGAAATAGAGCCATAAAAATACATTTTATTTTCCTCTTCGCCTCCCCTCTTAATAACTTAAAAAAAAAAACAAAAAACCCTTGCTTCCTGATGTCTCAGAAAAAAAAATACAATAAACGTGTGCCTATCTGCCTTTGCTCCTCTAGCTCTTGGTCCTCACGGGGTAGATGACGGAAAAGTTATTGGGATCGAGGTCCTGGCACCAGGAAGATAAATGCGGAGCACCCCCCCCCGCTCCCCCCACCTCTGAGCAGGTCAAAAAATGATTGTGTTGGGCATGAAGGATTTATGTCTGCCGTGAGTCAGTCAGAGAGCCTGGGTAAATCAAGGCTGACATTTTTAGCATCTGGGAAAAAAAAGCAATTGCATTTTATGTCTACATTTTGCTCGGCTAATCAAGGTGTGGAAGAGACAGTCTGCCTGGGGAAACTTTTCTACTTTTTATTATTTAGGTAGGGTTTGGTTTTCCCCACAGAAGCATCGAGCGAGTCCATAAAGGCTTCAGTTTCTAGTGAAGAAGAAAGGAAAAGGCCCTCCCTGTCTGATTTGATTTGGAGAGATAAATTGGCTAAGTGTACAGATGGCTGAGGAAGGGGGTCTGGAGAGGTGCTGGACATGGGGGGTCATCTCAGCAGTCTTAAGAACAGCTCTGGAGCAAGGGAGTGAGCAAGTCATCTTTGTAAAGGATTTCCCCTCTCCAGCAGGACCTATAACAGAATTATTAGGGGAAAACCTGAGCCTCCCTTGGTCTCTGTGCACCAACAGTTTTTGACTCAATTGGCCAGCTACTAATTGACTACTAATCAGTTCTTTAACTGAAGTGACCAGCTAAATAACTAAGTAGATCATTTAAAACTGTTGAACCAGTTGATGTATCTTGACATCGTTTAAGATCAAGCCACAGTTAGTGTGTGCCAAGGGGAGAAGAAAAATCAACAAATTAACTAGTAGTATTTCTTTTTAGCTTTCCACTTCCAAGGCTAATTATTGGTTTATCTAAGTGCTTTGCCTTGGTAAATGAGAATATATTTGGCTTTCAAAAGTCTTATGTTTTGTACAGAGAACTAAATTAAGCAAATATATACTTTCACGTGTCAATGGATAGTAATAATGACAGCTAATTTTGGGGGGCAGGGGATTTTCTATATAAAGCACTTTATATACATTATTTCATTATCTCAGTATACATTATCTTGTGAAATCTCACTGCCCAGGAGTTGGTTATATCTGTATTACCAATGAGGAAAATGAAGCTTAGAGAGTGTTAGCAATATACCTGAGGTTATACTCAGCTCCCGCTAGTTGGTGAAGTGCCATGGGTGTTATCTGAGCCCAGGCAGTTCTGGCCCCACAGCCTTCATTCCTAACTTCTGTGTGTGCTGATTCAGATTCAAAAGCAGAGATGCTGTTATTTCAATAACCGTGGGAATAAGAGGCTAAACAAATTCATGATCAGCAAGATTTTCTTTTTGATGATACTAAGCGAGGTTGGGAGCCAGCTACAAGTCCTGGAAGTGTGTACTTAGGATAATCCAGCTAGCTGCTGTTGAGTCAATTCTGACTCATGGTGACCCCCATGTGTGTGAGAGTAGAACTGTGCTTCATAGGGTCTTCAACGGGCAATTTTTCAGAAGTAGGTCACTAGGCCTTTCTTCTGAGGTACCTGTAGATGGACTCTGACCTCTAACTTTTGGTTAGCAGCGAGGGTGTTAACTGCTGACATCACCCAGGGACTCCATTGAGGCCCCCATGCTCCCTAAAAGGACTTCTGGGGGTCCTGGGGTCCAGAGCAGGGATGTACTGATTGAAATCTCAGATATTTTCTTCTTCCTCACTCTTTGAAAGCTAAATATGTGCTGAAGAGAGAAACCTAACACAGTGCCGTTGAGTCGATTCCTACTCATAGTGACCCTATAGGACAGGGTAGAACTGCCCCATAGTGTTTCCAAAGAGCACCTGGTGGATTTGAACTGCGAAGAGAGAAAGAGTCTTGAAAAATTAACAATGAGAACTTGGAAGCCTCTTTAATCAGACATCACAAAGCAATTATTTGAGGGCACATGCACACAAGAAGGAAGGCAAAGAACCAACCACTGCCAATACTATTGTCTCTCCAAAATCATGTTCTGGGGGCCTGGCAAACCTGTTCCTAGCACTACATAGCTGTCAATCAGAAATGACCACAAGAAGCCTAGAGCAGCCCCAGATTTCCACTATAAACTGTGCTCAGAGGTGCCTCTGAAGAAAAACCTTGAAAACCTTGTGGAGCACAGTTCTAAGATGTATGTATGAGGTTGCCATGAGTCAGAGTCAACTGGTTTTGGGGGCCTCAAAGTTATCTCCTACATCTGGAGCCCTGGTGGTGCAGTGGTTAAGAGCTACGGCTGCTAACCAAAAGGTCAGCAGTTTGAATCCACCAGCTGCTTCTTGGAAACCTTTCTGGGACAGTTCTACTCTGTCCTATAGGGTTGCAATGAGTCAGAATCAATTCGAGGGCAACAGATTTTTTGGTTTGGAAAGTTTCTCCTGTATACCAAAAAGGTCAGACTAAAACTGACTTACTGGTGACAAGGCATCAGAGGGTAACTCAAACACCAAGTTCATGGAATTACATTAGCTCAGCGAGTTAGTGCGGATTATTGCTACTGATTATTCTTTGATGAATAAAGAGAAGGAAATGGAATAAAGGTTGTCACTTAGACAAAAACATACTAAAAATAAGAAACCTTACAGGGAAAAGAATAAAGAGGGTCTTTTCGGTGACAGAAAGCTTGGGACCCCCTGATATAAAGTTTTTTTTTTTTTGTTCCCTGTGGCTTGGTTATTTGTTGGAAATGTTAACTAAATATCTTTCAAAGCCAATGAGATAATTTATGTAAAGTGTTATGCAAATACTAGTTTCTGTTATTAATATTAACAGTAATAGTTATGTTAATGGTCTCCGTGCTGAGCACCTGATTTCAGGTGACAATTGTTATCAAAGAACTTTAATTTTAAACTTTTCATTTTCTGGGGTTAGATTTGTGCAGTAGCATAGTTGTACCCATGAATTCGGTGTGCCTTCTCTGTGCTCATGGCACGTGCAGTGTGCGTGTCACACGTGTGTGTGAGGGAACAGCAGGGCATGCGCTCACTGTGGTTCTGTGAATGTCACGTTGCTCTCACCCTCTCTGCATTGCACAGCTGCAGATGACAAAGCTCTTTGTTCAGAAAACTTGTTTGAAAGGGTGATGAAGCACTTAGGTTGTGGTGTGGGTTTTTACTTCCATATTTTGCCATTAATTAGACAAACCTCACCGTTGAATCTTCTACTGTCTCTGTGGAGGCTGAAGGGCCTGTGAGAAGCTAGATTTGAAAATCTGGCTGTCATTGTCTTGGGCCTGTGCCTACACACACAAGGTGGCTTGAATGTCACAAAGAGGCTGTGAAAGCAGGCCTCCCCTGGCCCCCGACACATGTACCCAATGCCAAAATGGATGTGACTTCATTTTTTCTGTTTTAACCAGTTGTTTTGATGCCCTTTGGAGACAGTCTGAGTAACACCATTAATTGGGCAGAGGTTAACACATAATCAAATCATGTCTACTTTAAAAAAAAAACGGAGCCACCTTTACTAAAACAGCATAAAATGTCAATTGATCCATAGCAATCTAACTCTGTACTTCTGGTAAAAAAAAAAAGAAAGAGGTCAAGTAGACTAAGATCAGTACCTGCTCTAATCTTTAATTGTTATCGCTCACTTCTTAGTCTGCCCCTGAACTCCTTTGTCTTTTTTCAAAGAAAGCCCTTGGAGTCTTCTCATGGCTCTCTGAGGTCTACAAAGCCTCTCCACAGCTTCTTGCCTGCCTCTTCCTTCCCTCCTGCTGCCGCTTCCCTCAGTAGCCAATATGCTGCCCACACTCAACCAGAAGCAAGCTGTGAGGCCACTGAGCACCCCCATTTACTCTCAGGGACCCCTCCTTACTCTGAAGTGCTCCAATGCCTTTCTCTTTTTTTCTTATGTATTTTTTTTTTTTAACCGTAGTAAGTATAGAGGTAACAGGAGTCCCTGGGTGGCAGAAATGGTTAAGCAATCAACTACTTGACGAAAGGTTGGTGGTTCGCGCCCACCCAGTGGTGCTTCAGAAGACAGGCCTGGTGATCTGCTTCTGAAAGATCACAACCTTGAAAACCCTATGGAGCACGGTTCTTCTCTGCACACAGGGCAAAGGTGAGTTGGAGTTGACTCGATGAGAACTAGCAATACTAATATAGGTAGCAGAACATTTGCCATGTCTACATTCTTTACAAGTACAGTTCAGTGACATTACTTACATTCGTCATGTTGTTCAACCATCACCATTAACCATTAGTGAAATTTTCCAACTCCAATGCTTCTCTTTTGCATAAAGCTGCCTTCCTTGCCTTGATGTGCCTTGGATCCTGCTGGTCTCTTTCCACCATCTAAAGCAGTAGGACCTCCCTCCCCACTAGCTGTATGTGCACTAGGGCAGGCTGTGTTCTAGCCCGTGATGGCTCTCTTTCCTATCATTGTTGTCTCATTTCTTCCTTGCTCTATAGCTCGTTATGTCTCAGATTAGTTTTATATAGACTGGCCCTCTTCTACAACATCAGTTTTCACAATCTGTCAAAGAATTTGCTGAAGATTTTTTAAAAATTCCACCTTCCTCTTATTTCTACTACTTAGTTTGAACAGGGTGGTTAAGATGGCAGTGTGTAGTATATCTCATAAAGAAGCTCATCCATGGCCTTCCAGGGGGACAGAGGCAGTCTTTGATTGGATCAGGCATTGAGATTGGTGGGGATATGAGTTGAATTTGACTTCGTCCTTTTCTTCCGATTTGAGGAGCAGGAGCATACACATAATAACCTGGTGCTGGAAGGACGGGCCAAGGGAGCACTGCAGACCCACTTCACAGCTGGGCATAAGTGGAAAGGTTTTAGGCTTTAGAGTTTGACATGAGTTCAAATCCCAACTCCCTGATTTATTAACTTTATGACCTCTGAGTAGCAATTTCCTAATCTATAAAATAGAAATGATGATACCTGTCTCACAAGGTGTTATGAGAAATAAATGAGATGTGTTTAAAGCAGCTAGTAGAGCACATCGTAGTAGGTCCATGGATACCATGTGCTGTACAGTGCATTAGAATATATATATAGAGAGAGATGGGTATCCTTGGTCTATGTAAAACTTAATATTGCTAGTATAACTGTGCCTCAGATGCGTTCTGAACATGGATGAAAAAAATAGATGAGCATAAAGCTGCTAGAAATGAAGCTTCTAATGAAACCCCAGCCTTTACTATAAGCTGAGCCCTTCACTTCCTGTGGGCAGTTGATGCCGTAGGGACTTTACCCATGATGTGGCAGTGAGGCAGAAGGGATGGAGCTGTCCCAGATTAGTTTTTTAGCCTTCAGGCATTGCCTCTGGTGGAAAAAAGACATGATTCAAATCTTTAGAAGCTGGAAGAAGAGAATAGAATTCTCTAGAAAGAGCTGAGAGTCAGAAAGAGACTTAAAAGAACTTCAGAAGGGCAACTTCATAGAGTCAGGTACAAAAGTTTGAAGGTTGAAATACGGGAAATAAGAAGGATGCAAATTTAGGAAGACTAACAAGATTAAAAAATATCTGTAACTGTTGAAACTTTGGTAAAAAGCAATAAGGTAATAGGAATACATGAAAAGTTTTACACTGAAGCTTGTGGTATAAATCACAAAAATACAGGTGTATTTGTGTGTGTGTGCGCGCACACACGCACATGGGGGACAAGGGTGATAGTCTCTCCTCTTATCAAAGATTGCTGTTGTTAGCTGTTGTCAGCTGGGCCCCCGACTCATGATGACCACATGCACAACAGAACAAAACGCTGCCCAGTCTCGTGCCATCCCCATGATTGGTTGCAGATTGGACTTTTGTGATCCGTAGAGGTTTCATTGGCTGATTTTTGGAAGTAGATCCTCAGGCCTTTCTTCTATATCAAAGAATAGTTTCTCCAAGTATGTCCTGGATCCCGTGCTTTCTTATCCTCACGAGGTCTTCAATTTTCTCCTCCCTTCGTCATCATCAATCTCTCCCTTTCTTACTGCATCATTCGTAAGTTTGCACACGTATTGTAGTATTTTCCATGTTAAAATTAAGACAAAAACCAAACCCTCTCTCAACTCCTAATCCCACTCTAGCCAATGCCTCAATTCTTTGCTACCCTTCAAAATCATGCTGCTTCTTCTAAAAGTTGTCAATTTCTGTTGTTTTTATTTCCTCACCTCTTCCATTCATTCCTTATTCCTTCCTTTGCCCTGATGTTGGCTCAAGGTCACCGACTTCTTCCTTGCACTATCCAAGGGCAACTTTTCAGTCTTCATCTTTATCAGTCTCCCAGCCACAATCTCTAGGGCTGACTATATGTGCTTCTCAGCATAGTTCTCTCTCTTGGCTCCTGTGGCTCCACACATTTCCTAGAAGTCCTCTTCCCCTCTGGCTGCTCTCTCACCATCTCCTTCGCTGGATCCTCTTTCCATGGTTGCTTTCAGAGTGTAGATGTAGTCCCAGGCTTAGTTTGGGGTCTTCTTCTCTTCCTACACCTATTTCCTAGGTGATCTCCTCTATTCATGTGGCTTTCAGTGTCATCTATATGATGATGATATATAAATTTACATCTCCAGTTCAAAAATATCCTCTGAGATTCAGACTCATATATCTAACTAGCTACTTGACATCTCCACTTGGATGTCTCACAGGCATCACGTAAGAAACATGCAAAAATAGAAATTTTTATTTTCTTCCCATACTTGTTCCTTTCCCAGAATATCCTTTTCTCCATAAACGATGCTACCATCAGTGCAGTTGTTCAAACCTAAAACCCTCAATTCATTAACAAATCCTGTCATATCTACCAAACTCATTCATTCACTCATTTGTCCAGTTAGTAGTTATTAATATTTACATACCGGACACTGTGCTAGATACTAAAAATACGCTGTTAAGAAAAAGACAGGTGGTCCCTTCCCTCATGGAATTTACAGCCTAACTCCTGAGTATATTTTGAATCCATCTGCTTTTCTCAAATTCCTCTCCCAACTACTCTATTTCTTACCACCATTAGTTCTTACATGGGCAATTACCTATTAAGTGATCTGCGTCTAATCTTTCCCCCTTCCAATCTATTCTCCAAATATGTCAAGAATAATTCCTCAAACATAAAGTAGGCCATGTTCTGCTTTTTTATCCTTTAGTGGCTCCCACTCAAATATTTACCATGACAGCAGTCTTATTTACCTCTGCATGCTCACCTTTAGCAGTCTCCCATTATTCTTGCTTCCACTAGGCTGGCATCCTTTCAGGTTAGTTTACGTGTCGAGTTCTTTCCTGCCTCTGAGCCTTTGCACATGTTATCATTCCCTATGCACTCTTACTGAACACCTGTTCATTCTCAGATCTAATATAAACTGTCCCCTCAGAGAAGCCTTCCTCAAACGTCAAGGTCTGCCTTGTCATTCTCTTCACAAATATACTTTCTTTGTTTCTTTTATGACACATATTTCAAATTCTAATTTTATTTTTCTTTGTTTACTAGTTTATTATGTTGCCTCCACTAGATCTTAATTCCATGAGCGCAGAAACCATGTTGGTTCTGTTTACCATGCGCTCCCCAGTGCCTAATACAGTGTCTGGTACACAGTAGGAAAGTAATCAATATTTGGTGAATGAATTAATTCGTGAATTACTACAAAAATGGCTTAGATGCCAAACGACCCCTGTCTACCACCTTGTGTCAGCTAAAGTAGAAAAGCCTAACATTTGTCCTCATCCAAATTTCTTTTCCCATTTCTAGTTATCCCAGGAAACTTTATTCTAGCTCCGTATTAGGAAACCCTGGTGGTGTAGTGGTTAACTATTACGGCTGCTAACCAAGAGGTTGGTGGTTCGAATCTCCCAGACACTCCTTGGAAACTCTATGGGGGAGTTCTACTCTGTCCTGTAGGGTCGCTATGAGTCAGAATTGACTCGATGGCAGTGGGTTTTTTATCCTGGATTTATAATTTAGCATTTTTGTTAGGTCCAGGCGTCCATCCTCTAATAATTAGAAGCAGATGTTCTCTATATTAACCTACTTACATGGAGCAAGTTCTCAGGGCTCACTGCCCTACCAAGGACTTCTTAAGGTATTCCTGATCCTCTCCTAGCCAGTCAATGCCTTTGGGGACTCTTCCCAGACAATCCCACATCTTTGCACATTCAACAATATAGCTAGCTTATATTAGCCCCTCTTACAGGTGAGTAAGAGCAGACATGTGGACCAAATCTCAGTCATCATCTGAACCTAGGCTGCCTTGTTAATCATTCGCGTCTCAGATAATCAACCCTGAAATACTTTGAGATGAAAGAAAAAAGAATTGGGGCCAATGACTGGAAATTTCAGGAACGCATGTTTTGGCTCAATATAAGGAAGACGTTTTCAATAGTTAGCTCTTTGAAGACAAAAGAGACTATTTGAGTAGGTGGTGAGCACCCTGTCATTAGAGGTGCTGGAGAGCCCTTGTCAGCAATTTTGGAGAGGGGATTATTTGATAGGATGATGGCCTCAATCAGAGTTTTTCAGACTGTGACTGTGGACCACCTGTATTAGAACCATCTGGGGATGCTTGCCAGGCAGTGGGGTTCAGCTATGTGTTGAATAACTTGCACATCCGTATGTGGTGGCCTTAGCATGCTTGTGAAGAACCGTTTCCTGGACTCCACCCCAGCCTTAGAAGTAGATGCTCTAAGGGGGTGCAACTGGGAATCCTCAGGTATTTCTGACTCGCTCTGAAGCTTGAGAGTGTCTGGCCGACAGAGTCTCTAGGTTCTATTCTATATTCAGATTTTGGGCTTGTGATTCCATAATTATCTACTCAACATCCATTCAATAAATGCACATTGCAAACTTTCAAGGGTCAACTACTGTCCTTGGCTTTGGAGATTGCAATGATTAGTTTTATAGTTCAACGTGGCTAGGCCATAATACCCGGTTATTTAATCTAGCACTATTCTAGGTGTTGCTGTGAAGGTATTTGTAGATGTGGTTAACATCTATAATCAGTTGACTGTAAGCAAATGCCATTACTCTTGACAAGGTGGGTGGGTCTCATCTAATCAGTTGAAGGGATAAAGAACAAAAAAACTGAGGTTCCCTAAAAAAGAAGAAATTCTGCCTCAAAATCATAGCATCAACCGAGTTTCCAGCCTGCCCCACAGATTTCAGACTTGCCAGCCTCGACAGTCATGTGAGCCAATTCCTTAAAATAAATCTCTTACTATATATTTCCTATTTTTTTTTTCTCTTGAAAACCTTGACTGACAGAGAGGTATAGCAGTGAACAAAAGAGTCTCTGATCTCATGGAACTAAATTTTAGGTTCTACAGAGACCTGAGTGTTACCTTTCAATTCTTTTAAATTTATTGAAACTTCTTTTATAACCCAGAACATGGTCTATCTGTCTTGATGAACATATCATGTACACTTGAAAAGAATGTGTATTCTGCACTTGTAGGTCAAGGTGGTTAAGACCGTGGTTCAGATCATCTATGTCTTTACAGATTTTCTTATCTAAGAGTTCTATGAATTGTTGAGAGATGGGAGTTCAAATTTCTTACTATGATTGTGGAATTGTCTATTTCTTCCTTAAATTCTGTAAATTTTAGTTTCATGTACTTTGAAGCTCTGCTATTAAGCACATACCACATTTATGATTGTTATGTTTTCTTGATGAATTGATTCATTTATCATAATGAAATGTGCTTTTTCATTTTTGATGTTACTCTTTATCTTGAAAGAAAGAGCCCTGGTGGTACAGTGGTTAAGCACTTGGCTGCTAACCAAAAGGTGGGTGATTTGAACCCACCAGCTGCTCTGTAGGAGAAAGATATGGCAGTCTGCTTCTGTAAAAGATTACAGCCTTGGAAACCCTATGAGGCTGTTCTACTCTGTCCTATAGTGCTGCTATGATTCGAAATTGACTGGATAGCAAAGGGTTTATCTTGAAGTCTATATTATCTGATAGCAAAATAACCACTCCTGCCTTCTTAGTTTTTATTGTTTGCCTAGTAAGTCTTTATTCATTCATTTACTTTCAATCTATCTGTTTATTTACATTTAATTGGGTCTTGCTTTTTATCCATTTGTACAATCTATGACTTTTGGTTGGAATGTTTAGTTCATTAACATTTAATGTAATTTTTGATATGACTGGATTTAGGTCTACCATTTTATTATTTGTTTTCCCCTTGAACACTCATTTTTTTTCCTTTGGTTCTCCTTTTTTGCCTTTTTTGGATTAATTTTTTTTTTTAGAATCCATTTTATCTATTAAATGACATTATGTTTCGCATTTTTCGTGGTTGTTCTAGGGACTACAACATACATCCTAAACTTTTCAGAAACTACTAAGAGAAGAAATACAGTCAGAATGCTCCTGAGAAGCAAGGATGGTAAGATTTCATCTCAAGTATTTTAGGCATGTTATTTTGAGGAACTCGTCCCTGAAGAAGGACATCATGCTTGGTAAACTGAAGGGTCGGCAAAAAAGAGAAAAACCTTTAATGAGACGGTTGATGCAGTGGCTCAACAATGGGCTCAAACATAACAATGGTTGTGAGGAAGCAGCAGGACCGGGTAGTGTTTTGTTCTGTTGTGCACAGGGCCGCTATGAATCAGAACTGGGTCAGTGAGTGGCACCTAACAAGAATGAAGAGTTATACTGTACTGCTACTTTATGGAAAATGAAACTTTACAACTCTACAGGTCCATCCACCCACATTTCCCACCCCCATTAGCAACTAGTTCTTTATGCTATAGTTGTCATATGTATTAAATATAGATAAACTCTATAAGAAAATGTTACAGTTTTCCTTTAAACAGCTACATATATTTTATATAAACTAAAATATATGTGACTGTTTGTATATGTAAATTAAATTATATACATAAATTAAATTTTATGTAAAATTAATTTACTCAGATACTTGTTATTTCCAATATTTTTCATTCCTTCCTAAAGCTCTGAGTTATTTTTTCTCTCTCTTTTCTAAAATCTGAAAATGCCTTAATTTTGCCTTCATTCTTGAAAGTTTTTTTTTTTTTTTTTTGCTGTATATAGAAACTTGGATTAACAGCTTTTATTTTACTACTTTAAAGATGTTATTTCATTACCCTTCGGTTGCAAGGTTTCCAACAAGAAGTCTATGTTAAACCAAAAAAAAAAAAAAAAAAACCAAACCTGTTGCCATCACGTCAATTCAACTCACAGAGACCCTATAGGACAGAGTAGAACTGCCTTATAGGGTTTCCAAGGATCAGCTGGTGGATTCGAACTGTTGACCTTTCGGTTAGCATTTTTATTATTTTGCTCCTGGGAATGTAATGTTCGTTTTTCTCTGCCGTCTTTCAAGATTTTCTCTTCATTTTTATTTTTTAGTAGATTTGCTTATGTTATGACTAGGCATGGATTTCTTCATAATTATCCTATTTGGGGTTCTCTGACAAAAAAAAAATTTTTTTTTAGGACCTATTTGAATCTGTGAACTTATGTTTTTCATCAAATTTGGAGAAAATTAGGCCATTATTTTTTCAAATATACATATTTTTTTCTGCTCCATTCTCTTTCTTCTTATTCTGGGACTCTAATGATATTTATATTAGATATTTTGGTATTGTCCCACAGCTCTCTGAGGTTCTTTCCAGTTTTTAAAAGCGCATTTTTCCCCTAATATAAAGATTAGATAATTCCTATTTATCTATCTTCAAGTTCCCTCTTTCCTCTGTCATTCCCATTCTCCTGCTCAGCACATTCAGTGATTTTTTTTTTCAGTTATTGTATTTTTCAGTCCTAGAATTCCCAGTTTTAAAAAATAGCTTCTATGCCAATATTTTTTTTTTTACTTTTTATTCTTTATGAGTATACTTATATCACAGAGCATAGTTATATTATCTGTTTTAAAATCCTTCTCTGATAATTCCAACATCTGAGTCAATTTGTTAGTCTCTGTTGATTGTCTTTTCTCTTGTTTTTTCAAATTTTCCTGGTTCTTTGAATGTCAAGTAATTTTAGATCTACCCTAGACATTGTGGCTGTTACGTTAAAGACTCCAGATTCTGTTATACACCTTCAAAGAATGTTGATTTTTTGTTTTACTAGGTAATTAATTTAATTGGATTTAAACTGCAATCCTGATTCTTGGTCAACAGTTCATATCTTAGTGTAGATACGAGCTTAACTGAACTACTTTGAGCCTGTCTAGCCCTGAATAGCTTAATTATGAGCCAGAGATTTGGGTCCCACCCCACTGCCATCGAGTCCGAAGAGTTTATACATATAATTTAGGGCCCCCTCTACTCTCTCTCTTTTAAATTTTTTTTTTTCTTCCTGAGATTCCCTCTTTCCATGACCATAGTTGCACTGAACTCTGTTGTCTAGTTCTTGAGGCCAGGAAGACTATGTTTATTGTTGTTGTTGTTTTATTTGTTTGTTTTGTTTTCTTAATTTGAGTTTAAACCACGCTGTACAATACTGGCTCAGTTTAAAAGCCATAAAAATAGGAAACTCATTCCATGTAGTTTCCAACTTCAAAATCTTGATACCCCTCCAGAATCTGCCTACTTTTTTCTTTTTTCCCCACTCTTTAGAGCCTTCAGGTTGTTGGGGTTTTTTTGTTTGTTTGTTTTGTTTTTTGTATTTTATGCACAGTTTATAGTTGTTATCTCACAGATGGTTGGTATGGTAGGAGCTTAGTGTTTCCTGGGCCTTACTGAAGTAACACCCTGAGCATTACCTTTTTAATTTTCGGCAGACATAACCCCAGGCCCTTGTGAAGCATGTGCCTTGTCATGGATTCAATTGTGTTCCCCCAAAATATATGTCAACTTGGTTAGGCCATGATTCCCAGTATTGTGTGGTTATCCTCAGTTTTGTGATTTTCCTATGTTTATAAGTCATAATCTCTCCCTGAGGTTAAAGAGGATTGGCGTGGGATGTAACACCCTTGCTCAGGTCACAACCCTGTTCCAATATAAAGGGATTTCCCTGGGGTGTGGCCTGCACCACATTTTATCTCTCAAGAAAAAAAAAGGAAAGGGAAACGAGCAGAAGAGGGGAACTCATACCACCAAAAAGCAGTGCCCGGAGCAGAGCGCATCCTTTGGACTCGGGGTCTGTGCATGCAGAAGTTCCTGGTCTGGGGAAGATTGGTGAGAAGGCCAACAGAGAGAGAAAGCCTTCCCTTGGAGCTAACACCCAGAATTTGGACTTTTAGCCTAATTTACTGTGAAGATATAAATTTCTGTTTGTTAAAGCCATCCACTTGTGGTATTTCTGTTAAAGCAGCATTAGATGACTAAGACATGCCTCTTGGAATAGATGAAAATGAGAAAGTCATGAGTCAAAGTTTTAGTGGGACCTTCTCAGAGGAACAGAAGATGTTGCCTAGTAACATGTTGCTGACCTTCATGTCAGGTATTATGTAGAAAATGTTATTGTTGTTAGTTGCCATTGAATTGATGCCAACTCATGGTGACCCCACATGTGCAGAGAAGAACTGCTCCATAGAATTCTTCAAAGCTGTGACTTTTCGAAAGGATATTGCCAGGCCTGTCTTCTGAGGTGCCTCTGGGTGGGTTTGAACTACCAATTTTGTACCACTCCTTTGTAGAAACTATCAGAGGAAACTGTTTCTGAGTTCTACGTGGAGTGGCAACTGGGATTAGAAGGAAGAAGGGCTTACCTTGAATGTTAGAGTGATGCAGGTCAACTCTGTACTGTCCTGCCCTCTGTGATCATGGACAGGAGTTCGGCGCCATTGCCTAAACTAATGTCAGGCTACCTACCCTGCTTTGTGGTAGTAAAGATTCAATAGAATAAAATGCTGAAAGACACCTGACATCTCTAAGGTGCTTAATATATTTTTCTTCTATTCTTTGTATTTTAGGAAATGGCCTAGCTTACCTCTCAGTGGGATGTGATCTTAGGAACAATTGAAGTCAAGGCAGGGTCACTGTTCCTTAAAATGCCTATCATGATTTCATTTTTTTTTTTAAATAATTTTTATTGTGCTTTAAGTGAAAGTTTACAAATCAAGTCAGTCTCTCACACAAAAACGCATATATACCTTGCTACACACTCCCAACTTTTTTTTTTTACACACTCCCAACTACACTCCCCCTAATGAGACAGCCTGCTCTCTCCTTCCACTCTCTCTTTTGGTGTTCATTTTGTCAGCTTCTAACCCCCTCCACCCTTTCATCTCCCCTCCAGGCAGGAGATGCCAACACAGTCTCAAGTGTCCACCTGATCCAAGAAGCTCACTCCTCACCAGCATCCCTCTCCAACCCATTGTCCAGTCCAATCCATGTCTGAAGAGTTGGCTTTGGGAATGGTTATTGTCCTGGGGCAACAGAAGGTCTGGGGGCCGTGACCACCGGGGTCCTTCTAGCCTCAGTCAGACCATTAAGTCTGGTCTTATGAGAATTTGGGGTCTGCATCCCACTGCTCTCCTGCTCCCTCAGGGGTTCTCTGTTGTGTTCCTTCTCAGGGCAGTCATCAGTTGTAGCCGGGCACCATGTATTTCTTTTGGTCTCAGGATGATGTAGTCTCTGGTTCATGTGGCCCTTTCTGTCTCTTGGGCTCATAATCTCCTTGTGTCCTTGGTGGTCTTCATTCTCCTTTGATCCAGGTGGATTGAGACCAATTGATGTATCTTAGATGGCTTCTTGCTAGTATTTAAGACCCCAGATGCCACTCTTCAAAGCGGGGTGCAGAATATTTTCTTAATAGATTTTATTATGCCAATTGACTTAGATGTCCCCTGAAACCATGGTCCCCAGACCCTGCCCCTGCTACACTGGTCCTTGGAAGCATTCAGTTTATTCAGGAAACTTCTTTGCTTTTGGTTTAGTCCAATTGTGTTGACCTTCCCGGTACTGTATGCTGTCGTTCCCTTCACCTGAAGTAGTTCTTATCTACTATCTAATTAGTGAATGCCCCTCTCTGAACCCCTTCCTCCCCCCTCTCGTAACCACAAAAGAATGTTTTCTTCTCAGTTTAAACTATTTCTCAAGTTCTTATAATAGTGGTCATATACAACATTTGTCCTTCTCCAATGGACTAATTTCACTCAGCATAATGCCTTCCAGGTTCCTCCATGTTCTGAAATGTTTCACAGATTCCTCAGTGTTCTTTATCGATGCGTAGTATTCCACTGTGTGAATATACCATAATTTATTTATCCATTCATCCGTCGATGGGCACCTTGGTTGCTTCCATGTTTTTGCTATTGTAAACAGTGCTGCAATAAATATGGGTGTGCCTATACCTGTTCATGTAAAGGCCGTTATTTCTCTAGGATATATTCCAAGGAGTGGGATTGCTGGATCATATGGTAGTTCTATTTCTAGCTTTTTAAGGAAGTGCCAAATCGATTTCCAAAGTGGTTGTACCATTTGACGTTCCTACCAGCGGTGTATAAGTGTTCCAATCTCTCCACAGCCGCTCCAACATTTATTATTTTGTGTTTTTTGGATTAATGCCAGCGTTGGTAGTTCAAATCTGCCAGGCACTCCTTGGAAACTCTGTGGGGCATTCTACTCTGTTTTATAGGGTGGCCATGAGTCAGGATCGACTCGACGGCACTGGGTTTGGTTTTTTTTTGTTGGAGTGAGATGAAATCTCATTGTAGTTTTGATCTGCATTTCTCTAATGGCTGATGATCATGAACATTTCCTCATATATCTGTTAGCTACCTGAATGTCTTTTTTAGTGAAGTGTCTATTCATATGTTTTGCCCATTTTTTAATTGGGTTATTTGTCTTTTTGCAGTTGAGTTTTTGCTGTATCATGTAGATTTTAAAGATCAGGCGCTGATCAGAAATGTCATAGCTAAAAACTTTTTGCCAGTCTGTAGGTAGTCTTTTTACTCTTTTGGTGAAGTCTTTGGATGAGCATAGGTGTTTGATTTTTAGGAGCTCCCAGTTATCTAGTTTTTCTACTACATTCTTTATAATGTTTTGTGCACAGTTTATGCCATGTATTATGGCTTCAAATGTTGTCCCTATTTTTTCCTCCATGATCTTTATCGTTTTAGATTTGATATTTAGGTCTTTGATCCATTTTGAGTTAGTTTTTGTGCATGGAGTGGCGTATGGGTCTTGTTTCATTTTTTGCAGATGGATATACAGTTATGCCAGCACCATTTGTTAAAAAGACTGTCTTTTCCCCATTTAACTGTTTTGGGGCTTTTGTCAAGTATCAACTGCTCATATGTGGATAGATTTATGTCTGGATTCTCCATTCTGTTCCATTGGTCCATGTATCTCTTGTTGTACCAGTACCAGGCTGTTTGGACTACTGTGGCGATATAATAGGTTCTAAAATCAGGTAAAGTAAGACCTCCCACTTTGTTCTTCTTTTTCAGTAATGCCTTATTTATCCGGGGCCTCTTTCCCTTCCATATGAAGTTGGCGATTTGTTTCTCCATCTCATTAAAGAATGTCATTGAGATTTGGATTTGAATTGCATTAAATGAATAAATCGCTTTTGGTAGAACAGACATTTTTATAATGTTAAGTCTCCCTATCCATGAGCAAAGTACGTTTTTCCACTTATGTAATTCTCTTTTGGTTTCTTGCAGAAGTGTACTGTAGTTTTCTTTGTATAAGTCTTTTACATCTCTGGTAAAATTTATTCCTAAGTATTTTATCTTCTTGGGGACTACTGTAAATGGCATTGATTTGGTGATTTCCTCTTCGATGTTCTTTCTGTTGGTGTAGAGGAATCCAACTGATTTTTGTACGTTTCTCTTGTATCCCGATACTCTGCTGAACTCTTTTATTAGTTTCAGTTGTTTTCTGGAGGATTCCTTAGGGTTTTCTGTGTATAAGATCATGTCATCTGCAAATAGAGATGCTTTCACTTCTTTCTTGCCGATCTGGATGCCCTTTATTTCTTTATCTAGCCTGATTGCTCTGGTTAGGACTTCCAGCACAATGTTGGATAAGAGTGATGATAAAGGGCATCCTTGTCTGGTTCCCGATCTCAGCGAGAATGTTTTCAGGCTCTCTTCATTTAGGGTGATGTTGGCTGTTGGCTTTGTATAAACGCCCTTTATTATGTTGAGGAATTTCCCTTCTATTCCTATTTTGCTGAGAGTTTTTATCATGAATGAGTGTTGAACTTTGTCAAATACCTTTTCTGCATCAATTGATAAAATCATGTGATTCTTGTCTTTTGTTTTCTTTATGTGGTGGATTACACTAATTGTTTTTCTAATGTTGAACCATCCCTGCATACCTGGTATGAATTCCACTTGGTCACGGTAAATTATTTTTTTGATATGTTGTTGAATTTTATTGGCTAGAATTTTGTTGAGGATTTTTGCATCTACATTCATGAGGGATATAGGTCTATAATTTTTTTTTCTTGTAGTGTCTTTACCTGGTTTTGGTATCAGGGACATGGTGGCTTCATTGAATGAGTTTGGTAGTAGTCCGTCCTTTTCTATGCTCTGAAATACCTTTAGTAGTAGTGATGTTAACTCTTCTCTGAAAGTTTGGTAGAACTCTGCAGTGAAGCCATCTGGACCAGGGCATTTTTTTAATTGTTGGGAGTTTTTTGATTACCTTTTCAATCTCTTCTTTTGTTATGGGTCTCTTTAGTTGTTCTACCTCTGTTTGTGTTAGTTTAGGTAGGTAGTGCATTTCTAGGAAATCATCCATTTCTTCTAGGTTTTCAAATTTGTTTGAGAATAGTTTTTCATAGTAATCTGATATGATTCTTTTATTTTCAGTTGGGTCAGTTGTAATACTGCCCCTCTCATTTCTTATTCGGGTTATTTGCTTTGTCTCCTGTTTTTCTTTTGTCAGTTTGGCCAGTGGTTTATCAACTTTGTTGATTTTTGCAAAAAACCAGCTTTGGGTCTTGTTAATTCTTTCAATTGTTTTTCTGTTTTCTATTTCATTTAGTTCAGCTCTAATTTTTATGATTCGTTTTCTTCTGGTGCCTGGGGGTTTCTTTTGTTGCTCTCTTTCTATTCAAGTTGTAGGGATAATTCTTTGATTTTGGCCCTTTCTTCTTTTTGGATGTGTGGATTTATTGATATAAATGGGACTCTGAGCACTGCTTTTGCTGTGTCCCAAAGGTTCTGATAGGAAGTGTTTTCATTTTCATTGGCTTCTCTGAATTTCTTTATTCCGTCCTTAATGTCTTCTATAGTCCAGTCTTTTTTGAGCAGGGTATTGTTCAGTTTCCAAGTGTTTGATTTCTTTTCCCTGCTTTTCCTATTATTGACTTCCACTTTTATGGCCTTATGGTCAGAGAAGATGCTTTGTAATATTTCAATGTTTTGGATTCTGCTAAGGCTTGCTTTATGACCTAATATGTGGTCTATTCTAGAGAATGTTCCATGTGTACTAGGAAAGAAAGTATACTTGGTTGCTGTTGGGTAGAGTGTTCTGTACATGTCTATGAGATCAAGTTGATTGATTGTGGCATTTAGATCTTCCTTGTCTTTATTGAGCTTCTTTCTGGATGTCCTGTCCTTCACTGAAAGTGGTGTGTTGAAGTCTCCTACTATTATTGTGGAGCTGTCTATCTCACTTTTCAATGCTGATAGAGTTTGTTTTATGTATCTTGCAACTCTGTCATTGGGTGCATAAATATTTAACATGGTTATATCTTCTTAGTGTATTGTCCCTTTAATCTTTATATGGTGTCCTTCCTTATCCTTTCAGGTGGATTTAACTTTAAAGTCTATTATGTCAGAAATTAATATTGCCACTCCTGCTCTTTTTTGATTGTTGTTTGCTTGATATATTTTTTCCATCTTTTGAGTTTTAGTTTGTTTGTGTCTCCAAGTCTAAGATGTCTCTTGTAGGCAGCATATAGACAGATCTTTTTTTTTTATTCCATTCTGGCACTCTCTGTCTCTTTATTGGTGTATTTTTTATTAGTCCATTTACATTATGGATAGGTAGGAATTTAGTGCTATCATTTTGATGTCTATTTTTGTGTGTTGACAGCTTCTTTTTTCCACTTGATTTTATGTGCTGAGTAGATTTTCTTTATATATTGTCCTTTCCTCATATTTATTGTTGTTGATTTTGTTTCTGCTGAGTCCGTATTTTTCCCTTGTATTTTATTTTGATGAGTAGGATAGTTTTTCTCCTTTGTGGTTACCTTATTATTTACCCCTATTTTTCTCAAGTTTAAAACTAAATTTTATTTCATCGTATCGCCATATCTTCCTCTCCATATGGAAGGTGTATGATTACATTTCTTAGTCCATCTTTATTATTTTAACATTGTCTTCTTTTATATAATAACATCGCTATTACCCTGTTTTGGGCTTTTTTTTTTTTTTTTAAATAATCTTGCTTTTTTTTTTTTGGCTTTCCCTGTCTGGGTTGACTTCTGGTTGCTTTGCCCAGTGTTCTAGTCTTGGGTTGATACCTGATGTTATTGATTTTCTAACCAAAGAACTTCCTTCAGTATTTCTTATAGTTTTGGTTTGGTTTTTACAAATTCCCTCAACTTGTGTTTATCTGGAAATGTCTTAATTTCACCTTCATATTTAAGAGACTGTTTTACTGGATATATGATTCTTGGCAGGCAATTTTTTAAATACGTCATCCCATTGCCTTCTTGTCTGCATGGTTTCTGCTGAGTATTCCGAGTGTATTCTTATTGGCTCTCCTTCGTAGGCGACTTTTCATTTATCCCTCGCTGCTCTTATAATTCTCTGTTTATCTTTGGTTTTGGCAAGTTTGATTATAATATGTCTTGGCGACTTTCTCTAAGATCTACCTTATGTGGAGTCTGATGAGCATCTTGGATAGACATCTTCTCATCTTTCACAATATCAGGGAAGTTTTCTGTCAACAAATCCTCAACAATTTTCTCTGTATTTTCTGTTATCCCTCCCTGTTCTGGTATGCCAGTCACTACTAGGTTATTTCTATTGATAGAGTCCCACATGATTCTTAAGGTTTCTTCATTTTTTTAAATTCTTTTTTCTCATTTTTCTTCAAATATATAAGTGCCAAGTGATTTATGTTTGAGTTCAGAAATTCTAGCTTCTACTTGCTCAATTCTGCTCCTCTGACTTTCTATTGAGTTGTCTAATTCTGTGATTTTATTGTTAACCTTCTGAATTTCTGATTGCTGTCTGTCTATGGATTTTTCCAGCTCTGTCTATGGATTTTTCCAGCTTATTAAACTTTTCATTATGTTCTTGAATAATCTTTCTAATTTCTTCATTTGCTTTATCTGTGTGTTCCTTGGCTTGTTCTGCGTATTGCCTCATTTTCTTCCTGATGTTTTGAAGGGTTCGGTATATTAAACTTTTGTATTCTGCATCTGGTAATTCCAGGAATGCACTTTCATCTAGACAATCCCTGGATTCTTTGTTTTGAGAGCCTGTTGAGGTGATCGTGGTCTGTTTCTTTACATGACTTGATATTGACTGTTGTCCTCGTGCCATCTATAAGTTATTGTATTAGTTTATGCTTGCTTACTGTGTCGTAGCTGCTTGCTTTGTTTTGTTTTGATATACCCATATGGGTTGCTTGAGTGAGCTAGCTTGATTCTTTTTGCCTTTGGAGCTCTGGTGTCCTGTCCCCAGATGGCTAGAGCTGTTATCAGGTATATCAGTGTAAGAGTCCATTCAGTTTTCTTGTATGAATTCAGCTTAGGTTTCTAGGTAGCTGATCATCAAGTGTGTGGTACAGGCTCTGTCCTACAGTCTTAGAGGGGCAGGGGTGATTGGTGTATATACCGGTGCCTGATTGCAGCAGGGGGTCATGCTCTGAACAAGGCAGGGGGCTGAGAACCAACCCCAAGCGTCTCTGAGGAAAACGTGCCTCTGTTCCCTAGAGCGTGCTGGTGGGTGGGCTCTGCAGAGTGACCATGAGCACCCAAAGTTTTTGGTTGTAAGGACTGGGAGGTACCAGTTATCTTTGGACCCCTCTTGCGGGTGGCTGGGTGACCTTAGTGGAGCTACTAGTCCTTAGGTCCCTGATGTGGGTAGGCGAGGACCTTGTTTAATAGGCAAAGCAATGTCAAACGTCAAACACCCACCTCTCCACTGCTCAGCTGAAGTGGTTGGAGTTTGCCAACAAGGGCCTATTCTCCCGAAATAGGTCCGCACAGGTCCATGCAGAAGGAAAAGGGGCTCAAGGCCCATGAATGGTTTATGCCTGGACAGGAGACACTTCTACCCTGAGCTCCCCTGCTTAATGTAGCTAGCAAATTATCTTTTCCCCCAGTTACAATTTTTTTCCTTCCCCAAGGCCAGGAAGATGGCTCTAGGTGCTCACCAGGGTCTATCTAAGGCCCAGGGATTTAGCCGCTGAAGCCGGCTTGGGGGGTTGGCTGTGGGGGGGAGGGGCGTAGTAAAATATACGCAAGTACTTAGCTTTTGCCGAGAGCGCCATCGTGCTGAGGTTCTGGAGGTGTAAGTGGGTTGTGTGGCTGGCTGCTTCTCTCTGAGGAAATTGCAGCTGAATGCTAGTACCAGCCCTCCACTGCTGCCGCCACCCTCACTGCTGCTCCAGGAATGGTGCCTGAGGGCTCCCCACGATTTAGGTCCTGCAACTCCTCTCCACTTCTGAATGGCCTCTTCCTCCCCCTGCCCCTCAGTTCCTTGTCTAAGCTTGCCTTTGATGCTCAGGGCTCCCAGCTTGTCACAAATATACTCACGTCACTTGTTTTTTTGGATCTTTGTTGTAAAGAGGGCTCGACGGAAGCGTCTGTCTATTCTGCCATCTTGACTCCGCCTCCTTCATTGAGTTTTTGAGTGAATTCTAATGAAATCACCTTTAATAGAAGAACTACTATAGTATGGTGGATGAGCATGGACTTGGAGTTAGAGAGACCTGGATTTGAATCTCAGTGTTGCTAATTACACACAGTCTAACCTGAGCCAATTATTCTCTTTGAACCTCAGTTTTCTGTCAATGAAATAGTGATAAAAAAAGCTAACTGATAGGGTCTTATGAAGATTACAGGAGCTCGTATACATACTGCTCCTAAAACATTCATCAGAGCCTGGTACATAGTAGGCATTCAAGGGGTCCTGGTGGCACAGTGGTTAAAGCACTCAGCTGCTAACCAAAAGTTTCACGGTTTGAACCCACCAGCCACTCTGCAGGAAAAAGATGTGGCAGTCTGCTTTTGCAAAGATTTACAGCCCTGGAAGCCCTATGGGGCAGTTCTACTCTGTCCTGTAGGGTTGCTATGAGTCAGAATCATCTTGATGGCAGTGGGTTTGGGGATTTTATTGTCATTATCATTGCTGTTATTTTTTCTGTAAAAATGTGAGCTGATATTTAAAACCGAGAAAAAAGAATTTACTGGAAAGAAGTAGAGCCAGGAGTAGTTGTAGGTGGGGGTAGGAACCAGCCTATTTTCATAAGTGGGTAGAAAAGTGGTACATTTATGTAGTGGGGCTAAGCTATTCATGAGAGGGATATTAACACGGAAAAACTTTGCGGAGTTTTGCTGGCAGACTAATTCAGGCACACTCTGGGCCTTTGCCTCAGGGTTAAACATGAGATTAAATATTTAATGTTTGTTCATCCCGGGTTTAGCGTGTGGCTGCTAACCGAAAGGTCGGCAGTTCGAACCCACCAGCCTTTCTGCGGGTGAAAGATGTAACAGTCTGCTTCCATAAAGATTACAGCCTTGGAAACCCTGTGAGGCAGTTCTACTCTGTCCTACAGGGTCGCTATGAGTTGGAATCAACTCGACGGCAATATTTTTTTTAACTCATAATTAGGTCCTTGGGGCCTCCTGGAGCGTTTCACTGATGCAGTCGTTTTCCTCTCTCTACATTTCCAACTCTGTGAAAAGGCATTGATTCTACAGTATGGATGTATTTGTGTGGAGCGAGGGTTCCTTAAGCAGAATCACAGCCCAGTTATTCAGCACTTGCAGATTTAGAGGACAGAGTGATCCTGGAGTCCTAGAGGATCCATCTGCAGGCCTCAGCCAGCACTGGGGGCTTGAAGGAGGTACAGTGCATTTTCAGGTTGTCAAGGAAGCAGATCCCTGCTAATCTGCATGGCATGCAGGTGGCAAAGAAATGGGAGAGGGGTCAGAGGAGAAGAATCAGAGCTAGAGGATGCGACGGCATGAAGCCCAGGAGGAGGCATTCAAAAGATTCGGATGCTCTGTATCCTCAGCCTGAGGAGCAAGGGACAGAAGGAGGAGGCAGGTGGTCGAACACAGCCGCTGGGGGCGTGGGATCAGCCTACAGTTATCCTCATCTTCATAGGTAAGTGGGTCCTTGGCAGGATTAAGCTTGAAGGTAACCAGCTAGCCTCAGTGTTCTATGTATTTCCATGTGATTTATCGATCTATTTGACTTATTTAAAATACTGTGTCTCTAGCTACGTCAAACCACTAGCTAACATTTAATATAAAATCAGAGATTCCCTTATAGAGGGTGCAAGGTCAGATGGTTGGGGCTTTGAGCCAGCAGTTGGGACCCGAACATGAATCTCCTGTAAGTCCTTAAGGAAATCTCCTTTTCATGTTATGCCTTGGCTTTTCTGTTTTATAATATCCTCCTTAGCACCTCCACCCCAAAAGTGAGGATGGGCACAGGTGTGCTGGGAGACAAAACTGACCACTTCCCACAGGCACCTCCACCAAGTTGATAATTGAAAAATATAGCACCCACTGTGGGTTTGTGTTTTCTCTTTCCTGCCTTACCAAATGGCACCACACCACCCTCCCACTATCGAAAGCATCTGACTTAACTCCTTCCTCTCCCTCCTGCGCCTGTTCCCTTGATCAGTCATTCAACTCCTGTTGATTCTACCCCATAGATAATTCTAAAATATATCTACTTTTCTCAAACTCCACTTCCACTGACTTAGTTCAGACCTAAACTTCATTGTCTGCCTAGGCTACAATGGCTGCTTATTTGCTCCCTCCCCTAGCTCATTTTCCCCACTACAATCAAAGTGATCTTTCTAAAATGTGAATCCAATACTGTGGGGGTCCTGCTTAAAACCCTTCAATGGTATCCTGCTGTCACCTGTTAAAACCCAAACTCCTCACTTGGAATTACAAGCCTGGAATTAGCCCGTGCTGACCTCCCAGGCTTCCCGTCTGTGATGGTTAAGATTGTGTGTCAGCTTGGCTGGGCCATGATTCTCAGTGTTTTGGCAGTTGTATAATGTTGTGATAAATTCCCTGTTGAGATTTGATATGGGATCACTCCCTTGATAGAATCTGCTGAGTGGTATTAGTGGGGGCAAGACCTGTGGCAGCTCACCATGACCTCATCCTTCATCTCTCCACCCTCCACCACCTACTTCCTTCCTGCTTGCCTTGCCAGGACTTTTGGCTTGGCCTGGATTCAGTAGCTGCCTTTTGTTGTCTGACATCCAGTTCTTGGGACTTGAGCTAGCAGCTTACCTGTCGATCTTGGGATTCATAGATCTTCACAGCCTGCGAGCAACAGTCCTGCTTCCTGACCTGCCGATCTTAGGTTTGCCAGCCCCTGCCGCTACGTGAATCAGAGGAGGCCTTGCGGTCTTGCCTGCCTATCCTGAGATTCATTGACCTTCACAGCCTTTGAGTGGGAGCCCTGCTGTCTGACTTGTTGATCTTGAGCTCACTAGCTTCTGCGGCTTAGTGAATTGGCAGAGGCCTCTATCCTGATACACAGACTTGGGATGTTCTAGCCTTTACAATCGCATGAGCTGTTTCCTTGATATAAATGTCTCTCTCTCTATATTTACATGCTTTACTGGTTTTGCTTCTCTAGAGAACTCAGCCTAGGACACTCTCTCATCCCGCCCTTTCCTCCACTCCAATTCCACATTGGACTCCAGTCTTTTTAGGCCACTCGCAGGGCTCTTTATTGTTTTCTGATGGTCCCTCTGCCTAGAACGCTCTCCTCACTGTGTCTCCCACTCTACCTCCTTTAAAAACCAGCCCAGTTGCTGTTGAGTCGATTCCAACTCACGGCAACCCCGTGTGTGTCAGAGAAGCACTGTGCTCCATAGGGTTTTCAATGGCTATGACCATTTGGAAGTAGATTGCTTGGCCTTTCTTCCTAGGAGCCTCTGGATGGATTCGAAATGCCAACCTTTCTGTTAGTAGCCAAATACTTAACCGTTTACACCACCCAGGGACTCCTCCACCTCTTAGCCTGTGCTTTTCCCTTACCTCGCAGGTTTCATTTTAGGCATTCTTTCTACAGGGAAGTCTTCCTTCATCTTTCAAAGCCTAGCTATTTTGCTCCTCTCCTGTGTCTTTACAGCATGTGCTTCTCCTATCATTTAGCCCTTAATCACTGTTGCAAGTGCTTTTGGACTTGTATGGATTCTTCAAACTGTAGGTTCTATGATGGCTGGGACTGTGTCTGCCACACATCTACCACCTAGCAGTGTGCCTGATACAGAACAGGGGCTAGTAAATATTTGTTACAGAAGTGAATACAAAGAGTTATTCCAATGTAAGCTGTGTTTTTTGAATGTAGGAATTTTATTATTAATTTAAAGAAGAAACAAATAAGGTTGTTTTCATTCCAGGGGTCATTTGGCATTTGTCCAACACCCATGTACTTTTCTGGGGATAGGAAGTAGAATGCATTGGTCACTCACCTCTGAAGGCATTGTCTGGAAGGCCTGCCTCTTAAGATTGGCTGTGCTGGTTTGTGAAGATCCAACTCTGAAGACAGAAAATGACTTTTGAGATCAGCAAGGCCTAACGGTGCCTCGTTTGCTTATCTGGCTGGGACTGAGAGGGAGATGGCATGGGAGAACTGGGCTCTCAGTGGACTGGGGTAACCCTTCTGTGTCTCTGGGCAAGCGAGAAACTCAGAAAAGGTCTGACTGATCCTAATTGCCTGACAATGCAGAGGGAGTGTGTTCTGAGCCTCAGAACAAGCCGGCAGCCTGGTTCCCTCTGTTCCTGGATGATGAGGCTGGACTCTCGGGCTCCTGACAGGCTGCCAGCATGGGCCTCATCCACAGTGTTTGAATGCTGCGCCACCTCCACAAGAACAGAAAACTGTGGTGTGTCAGCATGGAGGACAGGCCCACTGGGAAGACAGGAGTGGGACAGTAAACTTTTTATTCTGTCACCTGAGGTAAAATCAAGGGGACATGGTGAAATCACAGGAGCTAGATTAAAGGAAATGTTTCTGGCTCTATTGTGTGCTATAGAGCTGGCCTTACTATGGCGATAACATTCCGGGTTTTTATAGCACCTTTCTTCCCTAGGGCTCAGGGCACTTTACTATCTATTAACAGGCTTTCAATTGAATGAGTTCTCCCAGGACCTCAGTTCTGGTATCATTTATTTATTTTGTAGCACCAGGGTCCTTTTATTATAGTGCATTTAAAAATGGGTTAGAGATGGTCTGTGCTTGCCATAAATGGAGGGCCAGAGATATGTGTTTGTGTGTGTGTGTGTGTGTGTGTGCATGTATGTGTGTTTAATTCAACCGTTAAAGATTAGATTGAATAGGAAGATATGCAAAGAACAGAAGGGAGCTAAAAAAATAAGGGAAACTTTGCACAAATCATCATGATTCAGGTGTGGCATTGATCAGGACCAGTTTATAGCTTGAAAACTGTGAATAGTTGAGGGAAGACGATCCTCTCATTCCTATGAAGACCCTTTTTTCCCCTGAAGAAAATCTTCTTGTCTCCTTAGAAGCCATCACCAAATGGGTAAATATGAAACATGAAAAACGGACTCAGAATGAGGCCATCAACATGACTGAACTTTTGTTTCTGGCCTCTTGCAACTGAAGCTAAGCCAACACTGATGAGCTTGGCTCTGTTTAGACTTCTGAGGCAGTGCAACTTACAAATAGAAATGAATCTTGCATTAGTAGAAACCAGGATAGAAAAGGAAAGCAATAAACATTCATGATGTTTCAAGGAAGCTGTTTGCTGAAGAAAGAAAAGCAATTGATATGATAGTAAATGTAAATAAATATTTAGGTGTGTAACTAAGGAATATTGTTGAGAACGACTTGAAATTGTATAGGAATGCAAATGGGTGGCCTATGACACAGCGGTCACTAAATACTTAGAGTTGTCACTAAATACTTAGAAGGACGCACATCCAAATGGGAGTTTTGTAGCAATTCAAGTTAAGGTGGGGAATTTCTGCTTTTTTTTTTTTAATTAACTTTTATTGAGCTTCAAGTGAACGTTTACAAATCAAGTCAGTCTGTCATATATAAGTTTACATACATCTTACTCCGTACTCCCACTTGCTCTCCCTCTAATGAGTCAGCCCTTCCAGTCTCTCCTTTCATGACAATTTTGCCAGCTTCCCACTCTCTCTATCCTCCCATCCCCCCTCAGACATGAGATGCCAACACAATCTCAAGTGTCCACCTGATATAATTAGCTCACTCTTCATCAGCATCTCTCTCCCACCCACTGTCCAGTTCCTTTCATGTCTGATGAATTGTCTTCGGGGATGGTTCCTGTCCTGTGCCAACAGAAGGTCTGGGGACCATGGCTGCCAGGATTCCTCTAGTCTCAGTCAGACCATTAAGTATGGTCTTTTTATGAGAATTTGGGGTCTGCATCCCACTGATCTCCTGCTCCCTCAGGGTTTCTCTGTTGTGCTCCCTGTCCGGGCAGTCATCGATTGTGGCCGGGCACCAACTAGTTCTTCTGGTCTCAGGATGATGTACGTCTCTAGTTCATGTGGCCCTTTCTGTCTCTTGGGCTCTTAGTTGTCGTGTGACCTTGGTGTTCTTCATTCTCCTTTGATCCAGCTGGGTTGAGACCAATTGATGCATCTTAGATGGCAGCTTGTTAGCATTTAGGACCCCAGACGGCACATTTCAAAGTGGGATGCAGAATGTTTTCATAATAGAATTATTTTGCCAATTGACTTAGAAGTCCCCTTAAACCATGGTCCCCAAACCCCCGCCCTTGCTCCGCTGACCTTTGAAGCATTCATTTTATCCTGGAAACTTCTTTGCTTTTGGTCCAGTCCAATTGAGCTGACCTTCCATGTATTGAGTGCTGTCCTTCCCTTCGCCTAAAGTAGTTCTTATCTACTAATTAATCAATAAAAAACCCTCTCCCTCTCTCCCTCCCTCCCCCCCTCGTAACCACAAAAGTATGTGTTCTTCTCAGTTTTTACTATTTCTCAAGATCTTATAATAGTTGTCTTATACAATGTTTGTCCTTTTGCCTCTGACTCATTTCGCTCAGCATAATGCCTTCCAGGTTCCTCCATGTTATGAAATGTTTCACAGATTCCTCACTGTTCTTTATCGATGTGTAGTATTCCATTGTGTGAATATACCACAATTTATTTACCCATTCATCCGTAGATGGACACCTTGGTTGCTTCCAGCTTTTTGCTATTGTAAACAGAACTGCAATAAACATGGGTGTGCATATATCTGTTTGTGTGAAGGCTCTTGTTTCTCTAGGGTATATTCCGAGGAGTGGGATTTCTGGGTTGTATGGTAGTTCTATTTCTAACTGTTTAAGATAACGCCAGATAGATTTCCAAAGTGGTTGTACCATTTTACATTCCCACCAGCAGTGTATAAGAGTTCCAATCTCTCTGCAGCCTCTCCAACATTTATAGTTTTGTGTTTTTTGGATTAATGCCAGCCTTGTTGGAGTGAGATGGAATCTCACCGTGGTTTTAATTTGCATTTCTCTAATGGCTAATGATCGAGAGCATTTTCTCATGTATCTGTTAGCTGCCTGAATATCTTCTTTAGTGAAGTGTGTGTTCATATCCTTTGCCCACTTCTTGATTGGGTTGTTTGTCTTTTTGTGGTTGAGTTTTGACAGAATCATGTAGATTTTAGAGATCAGGCGCTGGTCTGAGATGTCATAGCTGAATGTTCTTTCCCAGTCTGTAGGTGGTCTTTTTACTCTTTTGGTGAAGTCTTTAGATGAGCATAGGTGTTTGATTTTTAGGAGCTCCCAGTTATCGGGTTTCTCTTCATCATTTTTGGTAATGTTTTGTGTTCTGTTTATGCCTTGTATTAGGGCTCCTAGAGTTGTCCCTATTTTTTCTTCCATGATCTTTATCGTTTTAGTCTTTATGTTTAGGTCTTTGATCCACTTGGAGTTAGTTTTTGTGCATGGTGTGAGGTATGGGTCCTGTTTCATTTTTTTGCAAATGGATATCCAGTTATGCCAGCACCATTTGTTAAAAAGACTATCTTTTCCCCGATTAACTGACACTGGTCCTTTGTTAAATATCAGCTGCTCATACGTGGATGGATTTATATCTGGGTTCTCAATTCTGTTCCATTGGTCTATGTGCCTGTTGTTGTACCAGTACCAGGCTGTTTTGACTACTGTGGCTGTATAATAGCTTCTGAAATCAGGTAGAGTGAGACCTCCCACTTTCTTCTTCTTTTTCAGTAATGCTTTGCTTATCCGGGGCTTCTTTCCCTTCCATATGAAATTGGTGATTTGTTTCTCTATCACCTTAAAATATGACATTGGAATTTGGATCAGAAGTGCATTGTATGTATAGATGGCTTTTGGTAGAATAGACATTTTTACTATGTTAAGTCTTCCTATCCATGAGCAAGGTATGTTTTTCCACTTAAGTATGTCCTTTTGAATTTCTTGTAGTAGAGCTTTGTAGTTTTCTTTGTATAGGTCTTTTACATCCTTGGTAAGATTTATTCCTAAGTATTTTATCTTCTTAGGGGCTACTGTGAATGGTATTGATTTGGTTATTTCCTCTTTGGTGTTCTTTTTGTTGATGTAGAGGAATCCAAGTGATTTTTGTATGTTTATTTTATAACCTGAGACTCTGCCAAACTCTTCTAGTAGTTTCAGTAGTTTTCTGGAGGATTCCTTAGGGTTTTCTGTGTATAAGATCATGTCATCTGCAAATAGAGATAATTTTACTTCTTCCTTGCCAATCCGGATGCCTTTTATTTCTTTGTCTAGCCTAATTGCCCTGGCTAGGACTTCTAGCACGATGTTGAATAAGGGCGGTGATAAAGGGCATCCTTGTCTGGTTCCCGTTCTCAAGGGAAATGCTTTCAGGTTCTCTCCATTTAGAGTGATATTGGCTGTTGGCTTTGCATAGATGCCCTTTATTATGTTGAGGAATTTTCCTTCAATTCCTATTTTGGTGAGAGTTTTTATCATAAATAGGTGTTGGACTTTGTCAAATGCCTTTTCTGCATCTATTGATAAGATCATGTGGTTTTTATCTTTTGTTTTATTTATGTGGTGGATTACATTAATGGTTTTTCTGATATTAAACCAGCCTTGCATACCTGGTATAAATCCCACTTGATCGGGGTGAATTATTTTTTTGATATGTTGTTGTAGGAATTTCTGCTTTTGATGAAGATGGAGTGACAGAAGTTTGATTCACCCTCTCTCCTGAGACAAATAAAAAATGAAAAAAACTTGTTTGAAACAATAGTTTGCAAAACACTGGACATTAGACAAAGAAAGTCAGTGATCTCTGAGAGATAGAAAACAGAAGACGTGAGCCCTGTGATTGCCCCAGTGTAGTACCGAGAGGGGTCTTCAGCCATGGCAGAGGAAGTTGGATCATGGTGGTCTTCCTGACTGGAAGAAGACAGAGCTGGGACTCTAAGGAAGTTAAGGTGGCTCAGACTAGTACTGAGGAAAAACGTGGATAGACAGCCCGGGAGGTCTACAGTGGGTCCCCCTTGAGTCTTCAGCTAAGCATTGACGAGTACATGCTTGTGAGGAAACTACAAGAAGCTGAAGAAAAAACCACTTCAAAGGATTAGAGAGAACAATCTCCAAAGTTCACACAGGGCTAAGAATATTTCCTATTTCTACCAGTGAGAGTAGGAAGCCTCATAATTCATGGGGCATCAGGTATAATACTCAGAAGGGTCTTGCCTCAGTAAAAAACAAAAAAAAACAAACCTGTTGCTGCCGAGTCAATTCCAACTTATAGCAACCCTATAGGATGGAGTAGAACTGCCCCATAGGATTCTCAAGGAGAGGCTGGTAGATTCAAACTGCCAACCTTTTGGTTACCAGCGGAGCTCTTAACCACTGCTCCACCAGGGCTCCCTTGCCTCAGTAAAAAACCAAAAAGCAAACCTGTTGCCATCAAGTTAATTCCAACTCATAACGACCCTATAGGAGAGAGTAGAACTGCCCCATAGGACTTCCAAGGAGTCTGGTGGATTCACACTACTGACATTTTGGTTAGCAGCTGAGCTCTTAACTACTATGCCACCAGGGCTTCATGGGCTGAAATCAGGCCTAGACTAAATGCTATTCTCACCCTGCTTAGCAAAGTTTAAAAGCATGACCAGAAAGGATCCAACTGTTTCCAAGTAATGTAATGGTGAGGCAGAACAAAACAGATTGAAAGCAGGAAAAAAGCAGACATGTGAACACCAATATTCACTGCAGCACTATTCATAATAATCAAAAGACGGATACAACCTAAATGGCCGTCAGATGAAAGGATAAGCAAAGCGTGGTACATACATACAACAGGATACTACTCAGCCATAAGGAGAAGCGAAGTCCTGATACCTGCTACAATAGGGATGAACCCAGAAAACATTATGCTGAGTGAAATAAGCCGGCCACAAAAGGACAAACATTGTATGATTCCACTTACATGAAATATGCAGACAATTATATACAGATGAAAGTGGATCTGTGTTATTGGGCTGGGTGGGAGGAAGGGGGAAGGGGAGATTCATTGCTTGTAGGACATTGAGCTTCTGTTAATGGTGTTAAAAAAAATTGGAAATGGATAATGGTTATGGTTGCACAACGTGACAGACACAATTAATGTCACTGAGTTGTACATGTGAAGAATGTCACAATGGCAAATGTTATGTTATGTATGTATCACATATACATAAAAAAGAATACCAATAGGAATGCAAATATATTCAGCACCCAAAAAAGGTAAAATTCACCATCTCTGGGATCCAGTAAAAGATTACCAGGCATGTGAAAAAGCGAGAAAATATGTCCATACAAACATACCTGCACTACAAGTAAGAGAGTCCTTTAGACAGAAGGAAAATGACAACGGAAATGTGGGTTTATATGAAGGAATGAAGAGCACTGTAAGTAATAACCATGGGGGTAAATATAAAATTTTTCAAAAAATTATTTTGAGAGAAAAGGACTAAGGCAAAAATAATAACAATATATGTTGGAACAATATAACATATATAGAAATAAAATGTATGGCAACAGTGTTAAAAGGCTAGAAGGGGAGAAATTAAATTGTTCGGTCCTTGTACTATACATGAAGTGATATAACATCCCTTGAAAGCAGACTGTGGTAAGTTAAAGATGTGTATCATAAACCTTACTGACACCACTAAAATGACCTACAAGGAATTCTAGCTAAAAAGCTGATAAGGTAGATAATACGGAATCATATTCTCTTATGGAATCATAAGGAATATTCAGCTAATCCCAAAGCAGGGATGATGGATTATGAATATTATCTTGACTGTGCTGGTTTCATGGGTCTGTACATATGGCAAGACGTGTCAAATTGTACACTTTAAATACGTACATCTTACTGTATGTCGGCTATACCTTAATAAAACTGTTTTAAAAAAGACCAGGTGTGTCTAATTACTCAATATATCTAAAACACAATGTTTCTTTTTAAACAATGAAGTGTTCTATAGTTTACAATTTGGGGGAATAAACTAGAATCGTAGAAGCGTGGTATTTGTAGGTCTCTGGGTGACAGAAGTGGTTTGCGCTTGTTTACTGACCTAAAGGTTGGTGGTTCCAACCCACCCGGCAGTGCCACAGAACAAAGACCTGACAATCTGCTTGCCTAAAGATTACAACCAAGAAAATCCTATGGAGCAGTTCTATTCTGTAATACACAGGGTCGCCTTGAGTTGGAATCTACTTGACAGCAATAGGTTTTTAATTTTTTTGCTTCATTTTTAGAAGGTATCTTAGAAACCACCAGCCCTCCCTTGCTCATTTTCTTTAAGTGAATATGAAGGTCCCAGAATGCAAGTGAACAGTAATAAAAAAGGAGCCAGTCCTTACTCAACTTGCTTATCTTTCTGACTTCCTAAATGAAGATCTGCATGGGTTATAGGAAAAACTGCATCCATCACAGTGACAGGGAGAGAACAGAAACAGGGAGAAGACAGAGTTTTCACTGAGATGCTGGGAAATCAAGCTAAGAGTCAAACAGCACTAGAACCACTGAGAATAGTGACAACTGAATTATATGGTGAAATCAGAGGCAGCCGCCTTGTTACTAGTGGTCATGAGCTTCCTGAGTTCTTTAAGTCAGCAGTGGCTTCAAAGACCTAGGGTATTAAACTTCAAAAAAAGCATATTTGGGGAATTAATCAATCTAATAAATCTGGTGCAGAGGGAAAAAGTATTAAAATCTATAACTGCATGGAATTTTGAACATCTGAATAGACACTATAATTAAAGCGTAGTGGATTACAATCGCTGTGGAAAAGAATACTGGAGATTGGTTGCTCTTTGCAAAGTGGATTTACAAAGGGGGGAGGGCTTAAAAACCTATGGGCAAAGAAAAATCTGACTTAGAAAAAAAAAGGGACAGGAGGGCATCAAATGAGACCAAGCGACCCAAGTTAGGGCAGCCAGAGAGAGAGTAGAGTGTATTAATGTGAGCAAACAAGAAGGAGAAAGGATTTTCTGAATAGACCGAAGACAAAAATGGAGGCAAAGGAAAACGCAGGTCATCTGATGGATGAAGATGATTACAAGATTAAAGATGCCTTTGAAGGTTGCTGAGATGCAGCTAAATCCCCCTAGCCCTCTCTGCCAACTATGCTTTAATAAGACAAATAAAGAAAACAAACTCAATTAAAAGACAAGGAAGACTCCTCCAAGGGAGCTTTTGATAAAAATCGGGGAAGAAAACATGTTAAAAGTTCAGAAATAGGCCCCACTTATATTCAGGGTTGGAAACCCTGGTGGCGTAGTGGTTGTACAGCTGCTAACCAAGAGGTCGGCAGTTCAAAGCTGCCAGGCGCTCCTTGGAAACTCTATGCGGCAGTTCTACTCTGTCCTATAGGGTCACTATGAGTCAGAATCGACTCGATGGCAGTGGGTAGGTGGGTTACTTATAGGGTTGCTATGAGTTGGAATCAATTTGATGACAACCTGTTAATCATAACTGGAAGGAGCCCAGATGATGCAATCAAGGAGCCCTGGAGGCATAGTTGTTAAGTGCTCAGCTGCTAACTAAAAGGTCGGCAGTTCAAACCCACTAGCTGCTCCACGGGAGAAAGATTTGGCAGTCTGCTTCCGTAAAGATTACAGCCTTGCAAACCCTATGGGGCAGTTCTAGTCTGTCAAATAGGGTTGCTATGAGTCAGAATTGACTCGACAGCATCAGGTTTTTTGTTTGTTTAGTTATAACTGAAAAGCATTTCAGGATTGGGCTTGCCTTAGGAGAGTTTTTGATGTTTGTGTAGAATATAGGGAAATAAACTTGGTATAATATCAGCCTTTGAAAAAGTTAGCAATGCCTTTGTAATAAATGTATGCTAAACCCGATGTCAATGTTTACCAGAATAGTAAAATTGATTCGGGCCTTGGAAAAAATCTATAACCGTGTGAAGAATAAATATGACTATAGCTGTTAAATAGCCTGAGTGTTTAGGTGTTTAAATTATTCCGGTCACGCTTTAACTCTTTTGAGCAAAATTAGAAAGAAATGGACTATATAGTATGATCAGGAAGAGTCAAATAATCTGTCAAAACCTCCTTTTCTAATGTTGTTAGGTGCTGTGGAGTCGGTTCCGACTCATAGAGACCCTATGTATAACAGAATGAAACACTGCCTGGTCCAGCACCGTCCTCATAATTGTTGTTATACTTGAGCCCATTGTTGCAGCCACTGTGTCAGTCCAGCTCATTGAGGGTCTTCTTTTTTTCGCTGACCCTCTAATCTACCAAGCATGATGTCCTTCTCCAGGGACTGGTCCCTTACTGACAACTTGTCCAAAATATGTGAGACGAAGTCTCACCGTCCTTCCTTCTAAGAAGCATTCTGGCTGTACTTCTTCCAAGACAGATTTATTCCTTCTTCTGGCAGTCCATGGTATATTCAATATTACTTGCTAACATCATAATTCAAAGGCATTAATTCTTCTTCTGTCTTCCTTATTCATTGTCCTGCTTTCATGTGCTGTCTTAGGCTGGGCCCTCTAGAGAAGCAAAACCAGTAAAGCGTATAAATATATATACCCAACCCACTGCCATCAAGTCAGAATAAATAAATATATATATAAAGATTTATATCAAGAAAATGGCTCAAGTGATTGTAGAGGCTGGAACGTCCCAAGTCCGTGGGTCAGCATAGAGGCTTCTTCTGATTCAGGTGCTGGTGAACCCAAGATCGGCAGGTCAGAGAGTAGGGCTCTCGCTCACAGGCTGTGAAGGTCGATGAATCCCAAGATCAGCAGGCAAAACCGCAGGTAACCTGCTAGCTCAAGTCCCAAGAACAAGAGGTCAGATGAACTGGAGCCAGCTGCAGGATCTAGAGCAACCACAAAGCCCCCAAGCCTTGCCAGGATGTCCACTTATATTCGATACAGGCCACACACCCAAGGAAACTCACTTTCAACTGACTGGCTACTCACAGCAGATCCCATCATGGGGGGATCACATATCAAATCTCAACAGGGAAGTGATCACAACATTATACGACTGCCAAAACACTGGGAACCGTGGCCCTGCCAATGTGGCACAAAATCTTAACCATTACACATGCAAATGAGGTGATTGAAAATACCATGGCTTGGGTCAGGCGCACCTTAGTACTTAAAGTAACATCTTCCCTTTTTAATGTTTTAAAGAGATCTTTTGCAGCAGATTTGCCCACTGCAATGCCTCGTTTGATTTCTTGACTGTTGCTTCCATGGGCGTTGATTCTGGATCTTAGTAAAATGAAATCCTTGATGACTTCAATCTTTTCTCTGTTTATCATGATGTTGCTTATTGGTCCAGTTGTGAGATTTTTATTTTCTTTATGTTGAGGTGTAATCCATACTGAAGGCTGTGGTCTTTGATCTTCCCCAGTAAGTGCTTCAAATTCTCTTCACTTTCAGCAAACAAGGTTGTGTCATCTGCATATTGCATTGTTAATAAGTCTTCCTCCAATCCCGATGCCTTATTCTTTTTCATATAATCCAGCTTCTTAGATTACTTGCTCAGTACACAGATTGAATAAGTATGGTGAAAGGATACAACCCTGATGCACACTTTTCCTGACTTTAAACCATGCAATATCCCCTTGTTCTATTCGAATGACTTCCTCTTGGGCTATGCAGAGGTTTCTCATGAGCACAATTAAGTGTTCTGGAATTCTTGTTCTTCGCAATGTTATTCACAATTTATTATGATTCACACAGTCAAATGACTTTGCATAGTCAATAAAACACAGGTAAACATCTTTCTGGTATTCTCTGCTTTCAGCCAAGATCTATCTGACATTAGCAATGATATCCCGTGTTTCACGTTGTCTTAGGTGATTGTAGAGGCTGGAACATCACAAGCCCATGGATCAGGGTAGAGGCTTCTCTAGATTCACATAGCCGAAGGGGCTGGTAAACCCAAGATTGGCAGGTCAGAGAGCAGGGCTCTTGCTCACAGGTTGTGAAGATCCATGAATCCCAAGATTGGCAGGTAAGTTGCTAGCTCAAGTCCCAAGAAGTAGAGGTCAGATGAACGGAGCCAGCTGCAGGATCTGGAGCAGGTAAAAATCAGAACATTCAGTAATATTTGGATGTAGACCACACACCCAAGGAAACTCCCTTTCAACTGATTGACTACTCACAGCAGATCTCATCATGGGGAATGATCACATATAAATACTGAGAATCATGGCCCAGCCAAGTTGACACACAATCTTAACCATCACACATGTCCTCTTCTGATCCAGCTTGAACTTCTGGTAGTTCCTTGTAGATGTACTGCTGCAACTGCTTTTGAATGATCTTCAGCAAAATTTCACTTGTGTGTGACGTTAATGATATTGTTTGATAATTTCTGCATTCTGTTGGATTACCTTGCTTTGGAGTGGGTACAAATATGGATTACTTCTAATAGAAATGTGAGAATAAGTCTTGATTATCATATTTCAGCCTTGAGGCTTTAAGAAAGCCAGACAAGAAGCCCAATTCTGTCTCCACTTGCTAGGGCACTAGGCATCCACTTATGTCACTTGATATCATTGATCCATGAGCCCTACCTGCCCCAAAGCACTTCTCCTTTCTGTCTTCCATGAAGCTTGAAATTCTCCAGGTGTAGCCTTCTCTCCATTGGATGAAAATACCTTCTCAGTTTAAATGCAGTTACATTACCTGGGAGAGGTAAAATATAGTGCCATTAAACACTACTTGCTAGAGGGATTGACTTGGAATGATTTTTTAAGAGTAACTAAGAAATATAAAGGCTTAAAGCAATGATAAGAGCTAACATTTAATGAGTGCCAGGTACCATGCTAAGTGACTTAATAAGTTTATCTCATTAATCCTCTGGACAGTCCTTTGAAAAAGGTACTAACGTAATTCCATTTTTGCTGATGAGAAAAACAAAGGTGCACAGAGGTTAAGCCAATTTCCCAGGATCAAATAGCTAGTGACGAGTGGAGCCGATATTTAGAAGGATGCAGGGGACAGGGAAACTACATAGAGAGGAGAAGGGGCATGTAAGGAAGGGGAGGGGCTCCAAAGCCAGAACCACTCTCTTATAAGAAGCATCTTCTGACTTTCCCACTTTGGGGCTGAGATCCTTACATTTTATTTCCACGTTATGGATAGATCATGTATACTTTATAATTCTGTGAACCTACAGTTCAATTAGAGAGCAGGGTCTTAGAAGAATAAATCAGAAGATGGGTGTGTTTTGGTGGGAGGTGGGGAGGAGATTGAGAAAGTGAGTCAAGAGGCTAGGGTGGGGTTCCTGCAGTGGGAATCCCTGGGTGATCAAGAGAAGCTCAAGGGCATTGGGTCTCACTGGGACCCAAGGGGAAGAGGTTCTAGAATTCTGTGTAAGAGCTAAGAATAGGCTTGTGTGAGGAAGACTGGGAGCTCAGGTTGGGGTGAGCCAGCCATGAAGAAGGGGCTGAGACGAGACATAGACAGATAGCCTGGAGGCTCATTTTCTCCCCGCTTTTGGTAGCTTAGCAAGAAACTGGCTCAGCTGCCTCAGTTAGCTCAATGGAAGAACAAATTGACATCAGTATCTGCTCTCTTTAGTCCTAAAGCTCTCATTGTCAGGTAGTTAACTGGATGTTCCTCAGCCCCCTTTTCCTATAATTTTTTAGGATGTCTGGGGTAGGTTCTTTCTACTGGAGCCCTTGTCTCAGTGTACCCAGCTATGCTTGACCCAGAAACCTCCCCCCAGGATAGCAAAAGGATGGGAACCTGGGCACTGCACTGCTCTGCCAATGAGCTTCTCAAAAGAAACCTTATTTTATATTTACACCACAAGACACAACTGGCATCTGTACCTATATCCCCTTTGCTGGGCAGGTATGGACAATGATGGACTAGGTGAGCAATGCTGGGAGGATACCTGCTGGAGTGAAGAACAGCATGTGTGGAGGGGAGCATGCTTGGGCAGCATTTGAAGCTGCCTGTGGTTATCCAACATCAGAGCAGGGATATCTCCCAAATACTGAGAAGCAGCCTTAATGGTTCCCAGGAAACCAGATCACTGAGTAGCTAGGAGGCAGAACTCAAGCAATTAGGCACCAGGATTCTGAAAACAGGTAAGCATGTGGGATTACATTCACAGCAACGGAGGTAAGAAAAACTAGAGCAGCATACAACCCCATAGTGTGCAATGTACACAGGCAGACCCTGTCCAGACAGAGGAGGTGACATTATCCAGGACAGGTTTAGATGTGGTCATACAGGGATCCCTGGCCAGGGTCACAGGGTATGGGGCAGGAGGTAGAGAAATACAAGTCTTCACAAGGTACCAGAACTAGGCAGAATCTAGGGTCAATCAGGGTAAGCTTGCCAGGAAGTCCAGAAAAGAAGTTGGTCTTGGTGGTGGGCTGGGCAGGGGTCTTGTCAAAGCCATAGTCCTTTAGCATTTTTCTGGGTATTTTATGATTGATCTGGTATGAATCTCCTTTACAGTCTTGGAAATCTGCCGAGGTGTCAACCTCCGTTAGCTGACCTCAGATAACACCGCATCCTGCTCTATGTACTTGTTACCCTCTGCACTGAATCCCATTGAATGGTATTGCTCGTGATTGAGACGTTGCACTTGACGATCACAAAGATCTTCAAAAATGAAGAAAAAATTCTCAAGCTGTTAAAAGATCAGCTCCGCTAAAAGCTACAAGGCTAAGGAAAATGCAAGAGGGATCTATATCAGATATGGAGAAATCGCTAATGATGTGGATTGAGGACCAAACAGAAAAGTGAATCTTTCTCAGCACGTTGATGGTCACTGCTAAGTCCCGAAGCTTGGTCAAGATGCTTAAGAAAAAGCAGGACCGACTATGATGTCAAGTTTAGTGCTAGCTCTGGGTGATTTCAGTGCTTCAAACAACATTTTTCTGCTGTATAATATAAAAATGAGTGGTGAGTCTTCAAGTGCTGATGCAAGGGCAGCAGCAGAATTTGTTGAAAGCTTAGAGAAACTTACTCAGTACTACGTTAGCCCAGCAAGCTCTAATTGTACTATGTATACAGTAGTGTATATTTATATTATTATATTTTATATACAGTATTGTACCATATTAACCTACTTAACTCATACATTACCTTGTCAGATATATTAGCTGAAATACAGTATTTTGGGTATTTAATCCATACAGGTACACTATAGCTTTGGTAAGTATATAACATGTTGTTCACACAACATCCAAATCACATAACATCCTGTTTCACAGAATGTATAGAGGACGTTAAATGACACATGACTGTTCTTTTTTCTATATATACATGCTTTTTAAATTGTGACCAAGTGAACATGCTGCATGAAAAGTGAGCGTGTGAGGTATAATTATCAAGGACTTATCATATTTTTACACAAATAATGTGCGCCTTCTACATTTGTTTGCCAACCGCACTCTCTCCCATGAGATATTTTCATAAATGTGCTACGCTATTTTTTTTTTTACAGCAACAAGTAAAAAAAAATTGGCATAGTGGTGCTTATAAAAATACCTCAAAGGGTGAGGGGCAGTTAGCAAACACACACACTAGGTGCATGCTATTTGTATAAAAACACGGTAATGAGACCCATTTCTTCTGTACAATGTAATACACTGTAAAAACTAAAAGACAAATGCCAAACTGGAAAAAATATTTAAAACACATGTCACAGAAAAAAATTTCCCTCTTAAATGCAATAGCATCTTTTAAAAATCATTAAGAAAAAAGATAAACAGCCCTATGGAAGTATGGTCAAAGGACTTGAAAGGACAATGTGTTCCTGCTAACATGGTACTCGCTCAACTCTTGTACATGAAAAAAGTTTGGATTTGTTATAGAGAATTTACAAGAAAGTTAATCTGACACATTATAGTGATAGACATATTATTATTGTGCTGCATGATAATTAGACTTAATTTGCATAAAGGCTGTAAATAGTATTACTTTCAGCTAGCTAAAGTTTCAGTTCTTTTTCTCACTCTTAAAGTTTCTTGGTAACTATAATTATTGCCAAAGATGTCAGTTTTCCGTCAACTCTCTCAATTTCATACACACACGCACACATACTTAGGTACACGCAGATTCATGCACTCAGGGAAAGTGGTTAAAGGCCTTGATCAGGTTCCCATGCCTCCTCGGTCATGTACCCTGTACCCCTCTCCCATGACTGAGGCTCCCTCGGGACCTCCTAGATGCCCTCAAATCTGGAGCTAATAGTTCATTGAGCAGTAGAGTTTCCAGCTCTTTCTCTCCTCTTGCCCAAGTGTTCTGTTGATAAAGTCCTTAAGGCAGAGAACTCTGAGATCTGAGGGAGTGGACAGTTTTTCTAGGGGAAAATGGAAGCAGGGTGGGGGCACTTGGTGAAGGAGTATAAGATAGTGTCTCTGGGATGAAGAGAAAAAGAGACAACAGGACTGGATTGTGTAATCCCAGGGTCTAGGGTTGGGGACAAGGATCCCCCAAGACCAAAGGAAGGGAGAGGACTCAGATACCTCTGGCTTAGAGCTCAGGGGTCTCAATGCAAGAAACCAACAATTCCAGAAATTATTTCTCCGCAACAACCACAGAAAAGAGCTTATGAGGGAACAGCCCAGATATGTTCCCTCGAGGACAACCAAGAGCAAGAGAACAACCATAGTTCTCTCTGACTCACGTCTTCTTCAAACTCCATCCCTCAAATTCCTGAAGAAGCATTATCTCCTTACTTAGTGTGGTTTTTCAAAGTCCTAGGATGTTTCCAAGGAGTCCAGGTGGTACAGTGGTTAAGTGCTCCACTGCTAACCAAAAGGTCAGAGGTTCAAATCCACCAGCCACCAGATGTGGCAGTCTGCTTCTGTAAAGACTGGAGCCTTGGAAACCCTATGAGGCAGTTCTCCTCTGTCCTGTAGGGTTCCTATGTGTCAGAATCAACTTGATGGCAACGGGTTTGGAGGAGGTTCCTTTCTGTCCCTACCCTGCCAATTGCTTCGTTGTTGCGTGAAATTCCTTTCATAGAAGATAAAAATTTAATTCCACAATTAAAGATAAGAGGCCTAAAATTGCCTGGGGGAACTAATGTATTATTACGAAGGTGTTTTTGTCAAATTGTGAAAGACTTAGGGTTATGGGATCCTCTTCTGCTTTGATGGAATTAAAAGGAGCAACGAGAAGGCAGAAGGAGCAAGAGATGAAGACTGGGCATGCCCCAGTAGAAAGGATTACACAGGGTGATGATTACTCTGAAACCCTAATGACTTTTCATGGGTCTCTAAGAAGAGGAAACATACTATAAACATGATGTGGGAAGGAACTGAAGCCACTCCTGGAGATAACCTTTCACTCAGATAATAGACAGACCTATAAGATAAATAATAATACCTGTGAAGAAAGTACTCCTTAGAATAATCATCTATGTGAGACCAAAAGGGCAACATCTGCCCAGAAGCAAAGATGAGGAGGCAGGAGGGGGCAGGAAAACTGGACAAATGGAAACTGGGGAACTCAGAGTGGTAATGGGGAGACTGCTGACACATTGTGTGGATCGCAACCAATATCATGGAACAATTTGTATATAAATTATTGAACGGGAAACTGATTTGCTCTGTAAACCTTCACCTAAAGCACAACAAAATGTTAAAAAAAATTATGTGGGAAAACGTGTTGGCGAGGATGTGGTGAAATTGGAACTTCCATCCATTTCCTTGTGGAATTGTAAAATGGTGCGGCCACTGTGGAAAACAGTTTGGCAGTTCCTCGAAAAAATTAAACATAGTACTACCATAAACAAACAAAAACCTGTTGCTTTTGCATTGATTACGACTCATAGCGACCCTATAAAATAGGGTAGAACTGCCCTATAGGGTTTCCAAGGCTGTAATCTTTGCAGAAGCAGACTGCTACACCTTTCTACAAAGAGCTGATGGTGGATTCGAACCTCGGACCTTTTGGTTAGCAGCTGAACACTTAAACACTGTGCCACCAGGGCTCCTTCAGTACTACCATATGACCCAGCAATTCTACTCATAGGTATATACCCAAAAGAATTGAAAGCAGGAACACAAACAGGTACTTGTACACTTATGTTCATTGCAGCACTATTTATGACAGCCAAAATGTAGAAACAACCTAAATGTCCAGGAACAGATGAATAAACAAAATGTGATACATACATAAAGTGGGATATTACTCAGTCATGAAGAGAAATACGTGCTACATGAAAACACTATGCTGAGTGAAATAAGTCAGACACAAAGGGACAGATATTGTATGATCTACCTAGAATAGACAAAAGTATAGAGAACAAAGCTTTTTAGTGGTTACCAGGAGTTGGGGATGAGAGGGGTAACGGGAGAGTCATTGCTTAGAGGACAGAGCTTCTGTTAAGGGTGAGGAAAAAATTTGAAAGTGGATAGTGGTGATGGTTGCACAATATTGAAATGGCAAATATTTTGTTATATGTATTTTTATCCCACACCCACAAATAATGTGGATGGTCTTGAGCCAGAGTAGCGAGTGAAGAGAGGCAGAGATGGTAGGTGCCAAGCTACACTCGTTAAAACAAGCAGTTGTCTCCCCCTGAGCCTCCCAATATTTCAGGGTCTATTTACAGGTACTCCCCAACTTACAACTTATTTGAGTTATGATGAATTGCACTTACAACTGTCCTGTTTTTATGATTTGTGTATTTTTTTTTATGTATGAGTGAGTTGGAATCAACTCAATGGCAATGGGTTTCAATGGGTTTTATGTATTAAAATATATCTATAAGTTTATATGTAAGGTTTCCAACCCCAAAGAAAAATTAAGATTGGATTTATAAAGACACTGATAATAAAAGGCAATAATAATGAAAACTAAAAAGAAAATAAGGTATTCAGCTTAGGTCAGAACTGACTTACAAATGAGTTGCCAGAACGAAATCCCATCATAAGTCGAGGACTACCTGTATTTCTTCCAGGTAAACTGGAAGCTCTTAGGATCAGGAGGTTACAAGGTTATGAGGAACTAACTGGCTTTTGGTTCTTCTCTGCACAGTTTTTGACTTCTGCATTTTCTACTGAAGACAGCTGGTAAGGAGTGAATGTAGAGGTTTTGGGGTGTGGAGCTAGCTGCTAGATGCTACAACCAAGATCAGCTTTGCTATGACTAATGTTACCTATATAAGCCCCTCCTTACTTTATGGCCCACTCTTGACACTTTATAGTTCTGTAATTACCCAGGGTCTGACACACTGTGGATGGCTATGTCACGGATGTGCCTGCTCCGTGATCTTAGTCTATGCAATAGTTTGTACCAACATTATTAAATAGAAGTGACCGGACCCACGAAACAGGAATTGGAAGGTTGAAAAAGTTAATGAGAGTCGTAAGGAAGCCAGTGGACTATTTGCAAACAGTTCACACTGAGGTTATTTAAGAAATTTGGAACCCATATGAGTCCCTGGAGGGAAAAGGGAATATTGCATGCGCAGATATTTTATTTATTGTTTTCTCCCCAAACTGTAAGTAATAAACAGATGAAATCACAAGGTTAGAGAATTGTATTACCTTTTGGCTTTGGCCAAGGAAAACTAATTTTCTAAGTGGAGATAACAGACAATTCCTCTTACTCTGAGGCAGGGGAAGGGCTACTGTAAAATCTTCTCAGGGCTTCAAACCAGGTGATGCTCATGCTGCTGGTTAGGGACCAATTCTGAGAACCACTGGTAGAGCAGTTGTTCTCAAAATTTAGTATACAAAGACTCACCTGGGTATCTGGTTAAACGGTGGATTCTGATTCAGTGTATCTGGGTGGAAATGCAAATTCTCAGCTGGGGTTCTAACTGAAAGTAGGCTAAAGCCCTGCATCTTCATATAAGGGGATTTGTTCTGAGCTTTAGTGGCTCCTGGGGAAAAATGCACAGGCGGCTAGATGAATGAGGGCAGAGTGCCATGGACTAAGGGTGAGCTCCTTCCCAGAAGCAAGTCCATCTGATTTCCAGTGATTCCTGGACATTAACTGAGCTCTCCGAATTCCAGCTCTCCATGCCCAGCCCCTTACTGCACGTTCAAAGTCCAATAGAGCAATGCTGGATTTCCTCCTAGCATTCATGCCCTGCAGGGTCTGGGGTCAGCTGTTCCTGGCTATAGCGGAAAGGGCACCAGTGATTACTGTATGCGTATGAGTCAGCTCAGACTAAACTATGCGGCACTAACAACCAACCCCAAGATCTCAGTAGCTTATTTCTTGTTCCTGTAAAATGCAGTGTGGGTTCTAGCAACTATCCAGAAAGCTGCCCTCCACACAGTGACTCATTCATCCCAGCTACTTTAGTTTTTTGGCCCTATTATCTTAACACATGGTTTCTAAACTCTCCACCAAAGAGATGGAAGCTGGAGAATCTCACTAAGAATTTTTGCCGACTCACCTGGGCATGACATGTTATGTTATTTCACATGTTATTGTCCAGGACTAGTACCAGGATTCTGCAGAGTGCAAGGTGGCTAACCATAGTACATCTCCTGTGTGCCCAGGAAGGAAAAGGTAACTACATATTGGCAAGCGTTGGTGCTGTTTACCTTAGTGTGCCAATAATTTTGAAAACAAATAAGATGGGCTGTCTATATTGTCATCCCTATTTTTCATTATGGGACACTGAGCTTTAGAAGCTAAATAATTTGGCAATGAACCACAGGGCCAATAATCAGGACAGGTCTGTTTGACTCTCATACACATGGTATTTGTTGGTTTGTTTTTTACCTCAGGCACAAAGGGTTTGGTTAACTATATACATTGTCATCATTGACCCAAACCAAGTCCATTTTGGGGATTTTATTTACTTACTTATTCACCTTTATTTCCATCTCTCAAGCCCAGTCACTATCTCCCACTCCTTTAAACAAAGATTCAAATCTCTTTAATACACATTTTTCACCTTTTTGTATTCATCCCACCATGACATACCATCTCTCAAGCTGCATCAGTGATCCCTGACAAGGCCTTATAAACCTACTGAAGGGGAGAGGGGAAACAATTATTCGGTAAATATAATAATCAGGGGAACCCCGGTGGTGTAGTGGTTAAGTGCTATGGCTGCTAACCAAAGGGTCAGCAGTTCGAATCCACCAGGCACTCTTTGGAAACTCTATGGGGCAGTTCTACTCTGTCCTATAAGGGTCACTATGAGTCGGAATCGACTCGACAGCACTGGGTTTGGTTTTGGTTTTGGTTTATAGTAATCAGTTTATGGAGCCCCTGGGTGGTGCAAAAGCTTACATGCTCAGCTGGTAACCAAAAGGTTGGATATTCGAGTCCACCCAGAGGCAACTTGGAAGAAAGGCCTGGAGATCTACATCTGAAAAAAAAAATTAACCATTGAAAACCCTATGGAGCACAGTTCTACTCTGACACACCGTGGGGTTGCCATGAGTCAAAGTCAACTTCACTGCAACTGTAACTGAAATCACCTTATACAGTTCAGGCAAAAACTTATTTTTTCTGTGGTAGTCTGGTATATACACGTGTTTGTGCACAAGCGCATTTCCATGTGATAACGTACCCAATTACCTCCACCCTATGTTTTGCCTCTGCTAGCCATAGTTTAACCTTAGTTAGGGTAGTAAATGAATGCCTCGGGGCCTCAGTTTTACCATCTATGAAATGAAGCCAAGGAGAGATTCCTTATACCACCAAGAATGTCTTGATGTTTAATTACTTTAAAAGGCAATCTGAAAAGAGACTCATGATTTCCTTGGAGGCTAAAGCTTTGCAGATATAAACTCTTTTCATCCTTATTTTCCTTGTGACAGGTTTATAGCCTATGGGACTCACATAGCACCTGTCACTTACCTTCCACTTGATCCTTCCTACAGAGCTTTATCTGTCATTGCATTTTAGGATCAAGAGTGTATAAATCCAGGCTCAGTGGAAATTGTGTTGGCAATGCATTGTTTTCTCCAGGACACCACAGGGGTTGGGCTGCCTTCTGCAGCAGCAGGGGGCATTCCAGAAGGGGCTGAGCTGTGGTCTACTTGTGGTCACTCAGTCTACATTATTTAATTAGCACTCGCTGTGTACTAAGTAGACCAACTATGCACCCCTTAGTCAGTAAAGCAATACTTTCCTTGGGAGAGGGGACCATATCTGATTTATCTGTCTTTTCCAGCTCTGACTTCCTTGTCCAAACTTTCTAAGATAGCACCCTCCATCACTCCCAGTTGGCTCGTTTTTCTTCTTAGCCCTTTTTATCGCTGATATCTCAAGTATTTGTTTATTATTTACTGCCCTCCCCCCCCACGCCCCCAAAACATAAACAACTGGAACGTAAGCTTCATGAGAACAAAACCAAAAAACCTAAACCATTGCCGTTGAGTCAGTTCTGACTCACGGAGACCTCATGTGTTTCAGAGTAGAACTATACTCCATAGAGTTTTCAATGGCTGTCATTTAAAGGAAGTAGGTCACCAAGACTTTCTTCCATGGTGCTCCTGGATGGATTTGAACCATCAACCTTTTGGTTAGTAGTCACGTGCAAACCATTTGTGCCACCCAGCAGGGATTTAGTTTTATTCACTGTTCATTTCTCAGTTTAGAAAGTGCCAGAAACATAGTAGGACACATTTGTTGGATGAAAGGCATATAGGTAACCTTGAATACTGCCTCTCATGTGTATCTGTCCCATGAATGTGTATCTCTGAGTTGTATGTGCGGTGAGGAAAAGGCATATTAAGGAGTAACACCAACTTTTTGCCTTTAAGAATAGTGTAGTTAGAGAGGCAAGGCTAAGGTGCATGAGATGAAGCCCTACTGCTCTCCAAAGTAACTTTAATGGTATTCTCTGCACGGTGCCTTCTAAAATCCCCTTGTGCAGTAGTTGTGGGCAGGCCATTTTTCTTTATTCTCTTTCTTAAATTGAGAGTCTTTGGCTAGCAGTTAATAGCTGTGGTATTTCACCTCTAACTTGTCTGCTGCCCAGTAGCGTGGTAAAGTGATCCCTGTGTTTAGCTTATCGATACCCATTTGGTACATTTGTCTTCCAGACTGGTTCTTTTTCAGCCTGCCCCAGCTATTCTTTAACCTTGTAAGTCATTTTAATCTGAGATGCTCTGTAGATGAAAGTTATGCTGCACATGCCATATAAATTAATATTATGATGCTAAGACCATTCCATTTGTCTAGGGATTTGCAATGATTTACTTTTTATGGGTAAAGTTTTATTCAACTCTGAACAGTAAAACATAAAACTGTTACAATTGTAGTGAAACCTATAAAGGCACTGAGGGTAGTCTCGAGGAAAAGTTTCCAATGGGGGATGATGATACCTTTGGAAACAAAGTGAGGAAAGCTTTGGTCAGTCATTCTTGAAGGTCCTCCTAACATATCTTTTGTGTGATGCTGGACCAGGGCCCTGAACCAGTATTGTTTATAACTTTGGTTCCAAGCCTCCAATCTGTATCAGAATTTGAGACTGAGTATTCACAGAGGGCCCAAAAGGGTCCTCAAAGAAAGATGAAATTTTTCTAACCCCTTTGCCAAATACAGAGCAGATTGGGTATATCAGTTACAATTTCAGTAGGAAACAGCACAATCGAATTAGGATATTTTGAAAAGATTTTTAATAAAGGATCTATTTCAAAGGTATGGATGTTGGAAAACCATAAGTGATGGTGCAGTACTCTGGAGCTAGTAAGAGTTAGGCTTCAGTACAACCCTTAGGTCTGAAGGAGTGGGGAGACCAAGTGGTTTCTGGAATCCTGGGACGAACAGAATTTCTGGAGAATGCTACTTGACTGCAGTTGAGATCTCTGGAAGCACAGTCAACCTACAGCAACCTTTCAAGGATGAAACTGGGAGAACTCCTCCGTCTCCTGCCAGTAATTCCTATTGGCCGAGCTCAATTGGAAGCCAGAGGAGAAGGGGACCCACGGATGCAGTCTACATAGGTCAGACTTGTGGGGCACAAAGCAGTGTGGAGCATAGTGAATAGCAGATCTGGAAGGGCCCAAGAGGGAATGGAAAGGCTTTCTTGATGGGGATGAAACAGTGAGTGGAAAAGGTCAATGCCAGGTTCTTGGCTATCGTAGCAGTGAAGATGACACCTCTATAGCTGCTATAAAACTCTGGTGTTGCATGGGTCCACTGGAAACTATCATATATTTTTTGCTTCTTGCCTGGTTTTCTGAGTGTCAGGGCAGGGCAGATGGGAATGAGAAAGAGAAACAAGATCCCTGGGAAAGCTGACTCCAAACTAATTATTGCTCTTATTATTGCAAGAGTCACTCGTGTCACAAATCTCACCATTAATTAAAATTCTTACCCTTTTTACTTCCCCTTTAGGTTTTTAGATTGTTGTTGTTGTTAGTTGCCATTGAGCCTATTCCAACTCATGGTGACCCCGTGTATGCAGGGTAGAACTGCTCCATAGGGTTTTCAAGGCTGTGACCTTTCTGAAGTAGATCACCAGGCCTGTCTTCCAAGGAGCCTCTGGGTGAGTTCAAACCACCAATCCTTTGGCTAAGAGTCAAGCATTTAACCTCTTGCACCATCCAGGGTCTCTGGCTTTAGGATTACAAAGCATTATTTATGTAATTTAGAGTTAAGGTAAGAAATGTTTTGGGACCACGAAAAGTGTTTATAATTTTATAACGTTTTTCCTGGCCTGAATTGTTTGTTTGTGCCAGTCTTCATCGGCCTCTCCTAAGAAGCTGTGGTCATCTTCCCAGGCTCTTGGAAAGGATGTAGAGAGGTAAGAATAAGCAGGAGTGGTTAAGATTGGTGCTTCTCAAAGTATCTGGCTTTAATGAAGAGAGTGGTCTAGAGACCAAACAAGTATGTGAGCCATGAACCCAAGAAAAAGTTTCTAACTTTTGATTATTTGCGACAAGTAGTTGATTTTGTCTTGTGTTCTTAGCCATCCACCCTCACCCCTTCACTGCCCATCTGTCTCTCAAGAATACCGTATGGTACACGCATCTTTGCATTTCTTATAATTCAGTCATTAATTTTAGACATCTGTTGATGAGTGTTGTGTTTATCACACCCCTCAGCTCATGATACATGCTCATCATTGGTCCATATAAGGCTGGCCAACCATTCATTCATTCATTCCCTTTTATTTCATTTCTCTCTCAATTCCTATAGAAACCATTCTAATGTCTGATGTTCATCCTGTTGTTTGGATGTATTAGCTTGACATATGAGTTGTTATACATGCATTTTCAATTTACATAAATTGTATTATATAATATATATATATACATCAGCACTGTGTTTCCAGATACATCCATGTTACTATATGTACATATAGACCATTGATTCTAACTTATTCCATGGAGTACCTTCTTCACATTTTGCCATGTTGTCCATCTACTCTCCCAGTGATGGGTACTCTGATAATCTCCAGCTGCTTATGTCCTCAAATCATGCTTCAAGGAATATCCTTCATTGATTTACTATCACCCTCACTGACATTTGGCGCTAACCAACATTCTAATTCTTGCACTTTAATTGCTATAAGGTGACATCTGGTTATTGCTTGAATTTGAAGTCCTATGATTACTATTGATTTTGTACATGTCTTTGTAAACTTAGTATTTATTTAGGCTTCCTCTTTTGTCAATTGTATGTTCCTATCCTCTGCCCTATCCTCACAACTGGATCACTAAGCAATATCGTAATATAAGGAGAAAATATTGAAGTTGTCAAGGATTTCATTTTACTTGGATCCACAATCAACAGTCATGGAAGCAGCAGTCAAGAACTCAAATGATATATTTCATTGGGCAAATCTGTTGCAAAAGACCTCTTTAAAGTGTTAAAAAGTAAAGATATCAACTTGAGGATTAAAGTGCGCCTGACCCAAGCAATGGTGTTTTCAATCATTTCACATGCATGGGTGAGAGCGGGACAATAAATAAGGAAGACCGAAAAAGAATTGATGCACATAATAATTCATTATGGTGTTGGCAAAGACTATTGAATGTACCATGGACTGCCAGAAGAACGAACAAATCTGTCTTGGAAGAAGTATAGCCAGAAGGTCCCTTGGAACCGAGGATGGTGAGACTTCATCTCACGTACTTTGAACATATTATCAGGAGGGACCAGTCCCTGGAGAAGGGCATCATGCTTGGTAAAGCAGAGGGCCAACGAAAAAGAGGAAGACCCTCAACAAGATGGATTGACACAGTGGCTGCAACAATGGGCTCAAACACAGCAATGATCGTGAGGATGGTACAGGACCAGGCAGTGTTTCTTTCTGTTGTACATAGGGTCGCTATGAGTCAGAACCGACTCAGCGGCACCTGACAACAACATCCTTTGCCTGTTTGTCAACTGATGTTTCTTTTTCTTTGTTTTTCCTGTTGATTTGTAGGAGTTCCTTGTATGAGCCACATGTAATTCCTCATTATTTTGAGACATTGTAAATATATTCTCCGAATCTGTTATCTATTAACTTTGTCATGCACTTTGTTGAACAGAAAATTATTTAATTTTTATGTAGCGCATTTTTTTTTTTGGTCTTATAATTTGTGCTTTGAAAATTTTGTTTAAGAAATATTTCCTCACACTTAGGTCACAAAGGTATTCTACAGTTTCTTTTGGTTAACTTTTATAATTTTACGTTTTACATTTACAACCCAATTTCCAGATTTATATGAGATATTAAGTAGTGATTTAGTTTTATTTTTCTCTATGTAACGAGCTGGTGTCCCCAACCCTATCCACTAAAGAATCCATTCTTTTCTCTCTGATTCATGGTGGCATCTTTACCCCACATTAAGTTCTTATAGACACATGCTTCTCTCCCTGAACTTTCTATGCTGTCCTATCATCCATCTTTTGTTCCTGTAGCAATATCAGCCTGCTTTCATCATTGTGGCTTTGAGATACATCTTAATGTCTGATAGAACAAATCCCCTGCTTCTGCCCTTTAACCTTCTTTTTCAAGATTGACAAATATCTGTGGAGCTTTACTTATAAATTTTCAAATGAGTTTATTGAATTTCTCAAAACTCCAACTGGTAATGAGATTGCATTGAACTTATCGATTAATTTAGGGGAGAACTGACAATTTTATGATATTAAAATTCTATTGATTTTTTTTTTTTTTGGTAAATTGTTCTTGTATTCTCCAACTTGCTGAATTCTCTTTTTTATTTTTCTGCACATAATAACAGTTTTATCTCCCCTTATTAAGCCCTATGTCCCTTATTATTTATTTATTTTTCTTTCCTAATAGCCTTGGCTGGTACCTCCAGTACTATGTTAAATAGTAATAGTGCTAATGGCCTGTTTCTTTTTTTTACCCCCAATTTTATAGGCAAAGCACCTAAAATCTTTCATTAAATATGATATTGCTATAGGTTTTTTGTATTACCTTTACTAAGTTTAGAAAGTTGCCTGTATTCCTTCTTTGATTTCTTTATATATAATTTTATTTATTTTGTTATTGTTGAGAATATACACAGCAAAACATACAGCAATTCAGTAGTTTCTACAAGTACCATTTAGTGACATTGATTACATTTTTCAAGTTGTGTAACCATTCTCACCCTTCTTTTCTGAATTTTTCCTCCCCCATTTATATAAATTCACTGATCCCTAAGGTTCCTATCTAATCTTTTGAGTTGTTTTTTTATTTTGATAACATCATATGCTGGATGATGAATCTTATTAATTTCTGTAACAATTTAGATAATTTTTTTCTGAAATCTATTACTGTTACAAATTAAATTTATAGATTTTTGATTTTAGACATTTTAATACTAAATTAAACTCCATCTAATCATATTTCTTTATTTTTTAATGCAAAATTAAAAATAAATAAAAAGCATAGAGAATACTGTAACTATCTCCTACGTACTTACCTCCTAATTCTAACAATTATCAGCTCATGGCCCATCTTGTTTCATTTTATTACCCCTCCTTCACATACCCCAGCTGGATTATTTGAAGCAAATTCCATACATTTTATCACTACATCAAAAAGTTCTTTAGTTGGCATCTTTCAAATATAAAAAACCAAAAAAAAAAAAAAAAAAAACCCAGTGCTGTTGCATCTATTCCGACTCATAGCGACCCTATAGGACAGAGTGGAACTGCTCCATAGAGTTTCCAAGGAGCGCCTGGCAGATTAAAACTGCTGACCCTTTGGTTAGCAGCCTTAGCACTTAACCACTACGCCACCAGGGTTTCCTTTCAAATATAAGATATTTGAAAACATATAATCCCTATACCATTATGATGGATTTTTGCTTAATTCACAGCTGAAGCCACTTAGCTTAAATTTTGTTTAGAAATTTTTCATCTACATTCAACTGAAATGGGCCTATATTTTTAACCTTTTGTAATATTTTTAATTGTTTGTAAAGACAAGATTATTCTTGCCCCATTAAATTAGCCTGGTGGTTTTGCTTTTTCACTTCTATTAGAAATTTACATAATTTAAGAATTACCTATCCCTTGAAATTTTGGCAGGATTCATCTCTATCGCAATCTGAACATGGGGATTATACTTTTTTTTTTTTGAAAAGGTCTTTAAGTCAGATTTTAGTTTCTTTAATATTTATTCGCTTATTCTTGTCCTCTGTGCACTGATTTCGGTGCTTCATACTTGCCATTTCTTCTAGGTCTCAAAGTTATTAATATATAGTTGTTTACAATAGCCTCTTTTGAATCTCTGTTGTATCTATGCTTGTTTCCTGTTTTTCCCTATATTTTACTTATTTGTATATTCTCTTTATTTCTTTGATCAGTTTTTACAGCAACATGTAAAAAATTTGCATAGCAGTGCTTACAAAAATACCTCACAGCAGGAGGGCACATTTGGCAAACGAACTAGAAGGTGCACATTATTCGCATAAAAATACGGTAGCCTAACTCTTGTTACTTCAAGGGGAACTTTTTCCTCTCTCATTCTGGAAGCTTTAAGTATCTTTTATTTTCTTTCATATTCTAAATTTTACTATGATGTGACAAAGTGTGGATTTTTCCTCCTCTCACCTATTTGGCACTGTATGAGCCTTTTCAATCTGAACGATTTTATGATTTATTAATTCTGGAATATTTTTCTTCATTATTTAAAAAATATCTTCTGCTTTTCATTTTCCACATCCCATTCTTTCTGGAATCCTATTATCTGGGTGTCAGTACTTCTTCATATCTCTTAGCTTTTAAATTTTTCTCCAGTTATAGTTTCTGTCTCTTTATTTTTTCTTACTGCTTTTAGAGAAAGTTTTTCATTTCAATCCTCCAATTCACTAACTCTTTCTTTATCTATATCCCACCGTATTGTTTATCCTGTGTATTGTGTTCTTCATTTCAACTATGACTACATACTTTTTGCATTTAATATTTCACTTGGCTCTTTTTAAGATTTTTACTCTTACTTAACTAGTATTTCCCCCACACTTCCTTAAGCGTATTTATCATATTTATGTTATATTCTTTTGTCTGTTCAAATGGTTCTACTTATGGTGTACATCATTCCATTTTTGTCTTTCTTCACTAGAATCTAATTATTTGGGCTTTGTAAGCTTATATTCTTCTGTGGATGTCAGCTACCCTGCCTGGTAATGTTTTTGGGAAGACCAAATAGCAGGTTCTAGTCTTTATCCATTCTTGTGTGTTTGAAAAACTGGGAGGTATTGAGCCCCAGTGCATATGGCCATAAACCAAAAACAAAACCAAACACACTGCCATCAAGTCAACTCCGACGCATAGCAACCATGTAGGACAGAGTAGAATTGGCCCGTAGGGTTTCCAAGGAGTGCCTAGTGGATATACACTGCTGACCTTTTGGTGAGCAGCCGTAGCTCTTAACCACTACGCCACCAGGGTTTCCCACATAGCCACAGGCACAGTAAAAACACTTTTTATCACTTCCATTTACTGTCTCCCTTCTGGGAGACTCCTCTGGTCAGGGTTTCTCCTTTAAATGTAATTATCAGGAAGGAGTAGTACTGGGATGAGTTATTTTATAATTCCCTCAGGCATGGCAGTTTGGCGGAGGCATGAGTGGGGATGAGAATGCTGAAGAGCCAGGGCCACCACTCATGATTTTGCAGGTTTTCACAACTCATGGGAGAGGGGAGAGTGGGCTCTGACATCCATCTTCACTTCTAAGCTGTGCACCTTGATGTGAAGCTTTGCCAGTATAGAAACAGGGTGGCTTTCGTCATGTACACAGTGCCATAGTGTGTTCTAGGAGTGGCCTTCCAAGAGTACCTGGTCAGCTGCACCTGTTTTCAGCATCTCCTCACCCAGCATACATCTGCACTGCCTTGCTTTTACTTTGCCAACATCAGTGATCTGGACTGTTAAAAGGACTTCTGTAGGAAAGAGGCTGGTGATAGTTTTCTGAAAACAATGAGGGGGAAAGTCAAGAGAAACAATGAAAAGGTTTGCTCCAATCTACTTCTCACTGCTACCTTTCATAGCCTTTTCTCCCAGAATGCAATATATTCCACATGCTTTTTTATTAGCTCCAAAAATCCATTATTTCCCCCTTGCTTCTTTAAATTTCCAGGGTCGATTTTGAAGAAGGAGTCAGGAGCTGGTGTTAGGACATTATGTTGAAAGGACCTGGAAGCATAATTATATATCTTTGAAGCATTACTTCATGTAACTTTTAAATTTGAAAAAAACAATTTTTTTTTGTTGTTGTTGTTGTTGTTGTTATTTCTTGGAGACCTTTAAGACAATTGAAAGAGAACTGGGTTGTTCCCAAATGAAGGTTGGTTGGGAATCATGGTGTTAGAGGTAAAGCAGGGTAAAGGAAAAAACACTGACTAATAAGACCCAGAAGTCCATGACTGCCTCCCTCATCCAATCAATTACTCTCTCTAATATCAGGGCGTTCCTGTCTTCTGGCATCAACCCAATTCTGACTCATGGCAACCCTATGTGTTACAGACTACAACTGCTCCATAGGGTTTTCTTGGCTGTAATCTTTATGGAAGTAGATCATCAGGCCAGGGGAGCTGCTGGGTGGGTTCAAACCGCCAAACTTTCTGTTATCAGCCAAGTGCAAACTATATGCACGACCCAGGGACGTTAACATCAGGTCACCTAGTCTATTATTCCTGTATGTCAGGAATAATACAGACTCGGATTCCCTCACATGATTGTTGGGCTGCTCAAATGGGATAATATCTGTAGAAGGCACTCTGTACACTGTTTCACACAGAGAGAAAGCAGCAATAGTTAACATGAACCAAAGAGCATTTGAAATGATGTTAACTCTCATGAGACAGGATGTTCTTTTGTTGGGAAGGCAGTAATCCCTCCCCTTGGCGACCTCAGTGAATTTCAGACAGATCTTCAAAGCAGATCAGGTCTCTCCACAGCACAGAGTGGTGTGAATATTCCAAGTTCTCTGACCTCCCTAAGCTGGGGAAGGTTGGCATCAAGGACACGAGCTTTCAATTGCATTGAACATGGCCTGGACAGGTTCCAAGTGGGTAATTACTTTATGCTTACTTACAATTTCCCCTTCAGCTTCGAAGGGATAGAGCATTCCTCACTTCCTGGGCTAACGTGGCTGTTCAGTGTTGCTAGGCATATGTTGAACAGCTGCCCCAGTCACCCACCTCAGCAGACACCTCATTTTAGTAATGAAGTCAGGGCTCAAATTGGGTAAGACGGTAGCACATTTCTTTGATTAGTGTGCAGGACAAATGTGGCCTCTCTTTGAACGGAAGGGAGGGCATTTAGCATGTTTTTCTCTCATTCTCAGCCGCAGCAGGAATAAAGTGATCAGCTTCTTAGAGAGCCAACTTTGAGAGTTGTTCTGATATGAATCTAATTAAGAAAACTGCATTAATTTTATCACAATCAATAACCACAGCAGTTACTCTTCAATTATGAAAAAATACTTGCTCTTGAAAAGTGGGGTGGAAAACAAAATTTCATCTAATGAATTGAGCCCTCTGAATATGTTATGTTATAAAATGGATGGTGTGTTTGGGTAGAAAAATAATCACCCAATGTGTGGGGATTAAGGCAGGGATTTCTGTGATATTATGAAGGATTTCACAGACCTCTAGACCTGAAGTTTATTTTGAGTGGTTTCACATATGCTGATCTATTTGCCTCTGTCCCCACCTCCATTTTTCTCTTTGCCTGGTTAACATAGTGATTTTGGTCTAGGTGCTTAACTTTTCTGAGCTTCAGGCTCTTTCAACCATAAAAAAAGGATGGTATTAGTGCCTACACCACAGCACTCTTGTGAAGAATAAAGGAGATGATATTCTTGGCGCACAGAAAGTGCTCAATAAACATTAGCTATTATTATTGTTATTGCTGTTGTCTTCATTGTTATTACTCATCTTTCAGGTCTGAGCTTAAATGTCACTTTCTTCCAATAACTTCATCCACCTCTATTCCAAGACTAGTTAGGCGACTAGCTTTATGCTCCCATAGAACATTCTGTTGTTGTTAGTTGCCATTGAGTCGATTTTCAACTCAATCACCCCATATGACAGAGTGAAATCGCTCCCTAGAGTTTCCTAGGCTGTAATCTTTACGGAAGCAGAGAGCCAGGTCTTTCTCCCACGGAGCGGCTGAGTGGGTTCTAACTGCCACCCTTTTGGTTAGCAGCTGAGCACTTAAATGTTGCACCACCAGGGCTCCTTATAAAAAGAACTAACATTTTTTGAGTATGTACCAGGTATTTTCTGGGCAACATTTCATTCCATTGTACATGGGGTCCCCATGAATCCGGGGCCAATTCAACGGCAGCTGACAACAATAACAACCAGGTTTTGTTTTCCATGTATGAATTATTATTATCCCATTTTAAAAATAAAGAGAATTTAGGCACAGAGGATTCATAGAACTAGTAGGGGATGGGATTTGAATGTAGATAATTTTACTCCAAAGCTTATATTCTCAACCATAACATTTCTCTTGCTTTAAGGTCTTTTCTCCACTAGGCAGTATGCTCTATGCGGCCACATCTGTGATCCTTACATCACACTTTGGGGCCTACATGGTTCCCCTGTTCGGCATGGGACCTTACAAATGGGAGGCAAAGAATGCCTCGTGGATAGTCACATTTATCCCATCTTTTTTTTTTTTTTTTTTCCTAGTCAATACCCTTGGCTCTATGCAAGCATATCTGCTTGGCTTACTCACTCTGAGACATCTTTCCAAATCTGCATTCTGCTTCTGGATCCTTGGCTTTGTAAATGCATTTACCTCTTTTCCTACTCCCTCCCATGCTTTCAATTTTTTAAAAAAACTTTTTATAAGAAAGATAGCGTGTCTAATGGGAACATAAAGCTAGTCACCTAACACAGTCTTTGAATAGAGGTAGAAGTTACTGGAAAAACTAAAGATGAGCAATAATAATGACGATGATAATAATAATTGCTAACATTGGTCAATTTTCCTACACCTATCTTTTCAGGAATGCATTGTAATGGACCTACTTTTGACCCATAGTCTAAACTTCTGGATGCTGTCATGGAGATTATTTTCACTACTGCGAGCTTTGTGGTACTAGGCCCGATTCAGAAGCCTCATGTGCCTTCATTCTGGACAACCAGCTCTTCTGAAATCCATCATCCAAATCTACCTTGACCGTGCCCCAAGTCTGGATATTGTTGCTGCTGGTTCAGTCCTTTAGAGTTTCCATGACTCATACTGACAAAGGCAGGAGCAATTGACATAGCATAATCTTTATGGCTGATTAGATGAGAAGTCTGAGATTTGTCATATTCTTAAGTCCCAGTCACCACCTGTCCCCAGTTCTGGTAAATGACCTACACTACCTTTACCTCTAGAACCAATCTTCAGCCTGAGCCTCAATTCTGATAGAAGGCTTTGAATTACTCTCTTTGTGCCAGTACCTGCTTTGGTAATAATTTAGTGCCTTAGTCTTTTCTAGGACTGGAAACACTTGTCTTGTGCTACAGCCTTGACAAAGAACTTGACCTTGAGCCTTCCTGTCTGTTCCACACTTCTATGGTGCCACCTGCATGTTTGTTGTTGCCAAAGGCTGAGCACAGCTCTAAAACACTCCAGGAAGAAAGTGGTTACAACTGTGCCAGCTTGATAAGAATTTAACCAAACAGCCTTGGATGCTATGAAGTGGCAGAATTCACTGAACTGCACTGGTTTGGAACTCTGTTACCTACTCTATCTCTGTGTTTTCTCCTGAGCTCCTGCTCCAGCTCTTACTACACAGCCTTGTCTCTGCCTCTTTGAGCATTTCTCAGAGCATTTCTCTCAGGTACCTTGGCATCTGACTCAGAACTGCTCTGGGTTTCATTTTCCTTTCTTTTCCTCTCCAATCTACCATAAAATAGACTTTAACATGCCTTTGCTTTTCCTGAAAGTGTTCTCCATCAGCTACTCTGGGAGAAACCAGCCCCGTCACGGTAGAAGGTTATATCTGGTGCCCTCCAAATGCGCGCCCTCTTTTGCTGAATACAATGAAGTTATTTGACCTGGACTATGTTCCAAGAGGGGGTACTTGCAAATATTAGCTCTTCTAAAACTTCTTCACTCACCTTAAGCTTCCCACTTTTATAGTCCTCCTGGTTTGGTTTAGTTTGGTTTTCCTTTCTCACCAAATGGCCTTGCTTCATGCTTTTCTAAGAATATGGAAGTCACCTGTCAGTTTTTTATTCTCTAACTGCTTTCTTAAAGTCTACCTGCTCCTCCTCTTCTTCCCTCCTATTTTGGAGGATGAGTTGTCCCCATTTCCTAGGTTCACTTCTGCCCCCAACAGGTAGTGCTGGTCCCTATTTCTTCTTTCAGAATGATGTTCTAACAGGTGTTGCACTTTTCCTGGGCGTTTTTAATCTCTCTCCCTCCTTGAAGGATCTTTCCTACCTGCCTTTAAACCAGTTTGATCTGTTGCCTCCAAAAGAATGATTCTCTGTTCTCTTGTTGCCCAACTTCTTGAATATGGGCTCCACCCATGGACTTGGCTTCCTCCCCACTACTACTTCACTCCAAATGCCCTTCAATCTGGCTTCTATTGTCATCGAATTCTGAAGTTCCTCTCTCTAAGTTCACTATTAACCTTCTAATTGACAAACACAAAGGCTCATTCTCAGATTTTATGTCCTTTGTCTTACCAACAACACTGCTACTGTTACAACAGTTGATCTTATCTGCCCTAATTGAAATTATTTTCTCTTCTATATGGCTATCTAACTTTTATTGAAAATTTGAAGTGCAACTTAGCCTTTCCTATATATTGCTCTACTTTTGCCAGCCAGATGCCAGCTCTTTGAGATTGGGAGCCATAAGTTATAGATAGATAGATTTTCATTGTTGTTCTAGAAACATCTAACATCATGATATGCATCTAATAGATGTATGATAAATATTTTCTAAATGAGGAAATAGCACTATTTAGAGTCATTTATTGATTTAGTCACTCACTCATTCATTCATTTTTGAACACGTGTTTCTTACTTGCCCACTATATAAAGATTCTGTTACATACTGTGATACAGCAATTTATAAGACATTCGTGGTTTCAGCTTTCAGAGGACTTATAATCCAGTGGGAATACATACATGTAAAAAACACAATTACAATACATACAAAATGATAAACGCTTTGAAGAGGAAACACTTAACTAGAGAGTGGGAAGAAATGATAGGTTAAGAGTTAGCAAAGCAAAGGGAGGGAGGGGAAAACAAGTGTTCCCGGCAAAGAGAACAGAGTGTTTAAAGGCTAGAGAGCATGAGAGTATGATGAAGTGACTGGAAAAAAAAAAAAAAAATGAAGCTACTGGAGTATAGACAATAAGGGAGATGGAGCACGTAGTAGGTGGGTGGGTTGTGTCCAGATCAAAAAATGTATTTCATGACTCCCTTCAGTTGCAAGTCTCTACTACTGTTCACTATTTAATCCTTAAACACTTTTGAGTGGTAGGTGGCAGCTGTTTTACAGATGGGAAAACTAGGATTCATTGAACTAAACTCACTAAGCCAATAACAAATTTGGAAAATATCATCTCTTCCTGATACAGCTTCCCTTTTCATTTATAACCTTACCAACAAGAACAAACTGGGCAAGAAATAAAATCATAAATATAAAAAAAAAGAAAAACCCATCAGAGATCTGGAGATACAAAGAAACCTAAACAAATTACGTTCCAGGAGAGAGGAGACATGTGGCTGTGTTCATCACTGGAAGAAAGTGGGAGAAGGAAGAATTCACCATAGACATGATAAAGAGGAAGCAAGCTAACTTTCAATGAATTGTAATGACCATGTGGGGGATGATGTCATGATACTCTCAATCATAGACTATGTCACACTCACTTGCCAACTCTACCTTGGATCTTCACAAAGTGTACAGGGAGAGGGTATCAATAGTGGGGACAGGGCGGGAGATCTTGGAGAACTTCTCTGAGAAGCATAGGGTCCTCCCTAAGTGAAAGGAAGGGACCTTTTCCAAATGCAAGGTAGTGGCCTGATGAAGGCTGACAGAGGGCAAGTGAGCCGAACAAATCTCTGAGTCAGATGCTTGGGGCCTTTGCTAAATGCAAAACAATGTCCTCCCGAAGGCTGGCATCAAGGTGGGAGAATTTCTAGAAATTTCTCTAAGGTACCATAGGCCTTCACCAAATGCACTAAAGATGCTCTGTGAGGGTTGGGGAAAAGCAGCAAAGGTGGAGAGAAATCCCTCTTGGATATATAAGATCTTTACTGAATCTATTGCTGTAGGCCTCCAAAGGCTGGGGACAGGGCAGCAGGGTGAAGAGAGATCTGGGGCTCAGAAGGTTAGTGGTAGGAAAAAAAAATTTTTTTTTTTTTTTAGAGAGAAAATAGAACTCCTCAAAGACTTAAAAAGTTGATGGTCAGAGAAAAGCTGATGAACAGAGATCTTGCATACTTCAGAAAGCTGGGCACTGGGATAGAAAGCATAAAAAGATCTCGAGTCTCATTGATACTCAGATTCCAAGCTCTGCTAAAGGATAATTCCTGATTCTACCCTCAGAATATTTGAATCCATTATAAATTGAATTGAACCTAATTAAATCTGCAAGAAAATCCATATCTACCTCACTACAGTTGGATGGAAACAGCCCGTTACACTAGTGGCCTGACAGAAGAAGGGACATACTCTTTTCTAGGAGTAAATATTATTTACTTTTCATTCTCTATTTTTTTTTTTTATATTATTACATACCAGGCTTGGCATAGTAAAAAAATTATGAGACATATAAAGAAGCAAGAACATGTTACACATAATCAAGAAAAAAAGAGTCAATAGAAACAGATGCTCAGATGGACAAAATGTTAAAATTATCAAAGGACTTTAAAAGGACTATAACAAATACATTAAAGGATCTAGTGCAAAAGCACCAAGCATCCGTCAATTTGTTGTACTATGGTGGCTTGTGTTTGCTGTGATACTAGAAGCTTTGCCACTGGTATTTCAAATACCAGTTGGGTCATCCTTGGTGGCCAGGTTTCAGTGGAGCTTCTAGACTAAGAAAGACTAGGAAGAAGGACCTGGCAGTCTACTTCTGAAAAAACTCGCCAGTAAAAACCTTATGAATAGCAGCAGAACATTGTCTGATATAGTGCCAGAAGATAAGCCTCTCAGGTTGGAAGGTACTCAAAACACACCTGGGGAAGAGCTACCTTCTCAAAGTAGAGTCAACCTTAATAATGTGGATGAAGTCAAGCTTTTGGGACTTTCATTTGCTGATGTGGCACTACTCAAAATGAGAAGAAACAGCTGCAAACGCCCATTAGTAATTGGAACATGGAATCCAAGAAGTATGAATCTAAGAAAATTAGAAGTCATCAAAAATGGAATGCATAGAGATTGATATCCTAGGGATTAGTGAGCTGAAATGGACTGGTATTGGTCATTTTGAATCAGACAATCATATGGTCTACTATGCCAGGAATGAGAAATTGAGGAATGGCGTTGCATTCATTGTCAAAAAGAACATTTCGAGATCTATCCTGAAGTACCCAATGGTAACAGGTATGCTGGAGGACAACACTGTCAGTGATAGGATAATATACACATGCCTACAAGGAAGACCAGTTAATATGACTATTATTCAAATTTACACAGTAACCACTAATGCCAAAGATGAAGAAATTGAAGATTTTTACCAAGTTCTGCAGTCCGAAGTTGATCAAAGATAAAATCAAGATGAATTGATAATTACTGGTGATTGTAAAGTGAAAGCTGGAAATGAAGAAGGATTGGCAGTTGGAAATTATAGCCTTAGTGATAGAAACGACATCAGAGATCACAAGATGGAATTTTGCAAGACCAACAATTTCTTCAATGCAAATATCTTTTTTCAACAACATAAACAGTGACTATACACTTGGCCCTCAGCAGATGGAAAACACAGGAGTCTAACTGACTATTTCTGTGGAGAGAGACGATGGAAAAGCTCAATAACATCAGTCAGAACAAGGCCAGGTGCTGACTGTGGAACAGACCATCAATTGCTCATATGTAAGTTCAAGCTGAAGCTGAAGAAAATTAAAACAAGTCCATGAGACCCAAAATACGACCTTGAGTATACCCCACCCGAATTTGGAGACCATCTCAAGAATAGATTTGATGCACTGAACACTAATGGCTGAAGACCAGACAAGTCGTGGGAAGATATCATAATTAAGAAAGCAAAAAGTCATTAAAAGGACAGGGAAGAAAGAAAAGACCAAAATAGATGTCTGAAGAGACTCCGAAATTTGCTCTTAAGTATAGAGCAGCTAAAGCAAATGGAAGAAATGGTGAAGTTAAAGTATTGAACAGAAGATTTCAAAGGGAGGCTTGAGAAGGTAAGTAAAGTATTATAATAAAATGTGCACCGGCCACAATCGATGGCTGCCCTGACAGGGAGCACAACAGAGAACCCCTGAGGGAGCAGAAGATCAGTGGGATGCAGACCCCAAATTCTCATATAAAGACCATACTTAATGGTCTGACTGAGACTAGAGGAATCCTGGCGGTCATGGTCCCCAAACCTCCTGTTGGCACAGGACAGGAACCATCCCCGAAGACAACTCATCAGACATGAAAGGGACTGGACAGTGGGTAGGAGAGAGATGCTGATGAAGAGTGAGCTAATTATATCAGGTGGACACTTGAGACTGTGTTGGCATCTCCTGTCTGGAGGGGGGATGGGAGGATAGAGAGAGTTGGAAGCTGGCAAAATTGTCATGAAAGGAGAGACTGGAAGGGCTGACTCATTAGGGGGAGAGCAAATGGGAGTACGGAGTAAGATGTATATAAACTTATATGTGACAGTCTGACTTGACTTGTAAACGTTCACTTGAAGCTCAATAAAAGTTAATAAAAAAAAAAATGTGCAAAGACCTGGAGGTGGAAAACCAAAAGAGAAGAACACAATTGGCAGTTCTCAAGTTGAGAGAACCGAAGAAAAAATTCAAGCTTCAGGTTGCAATTTTGAAGGATTATGTGAGCAAAATATTGAATGACACAGGAAGCATCAAAAGTAGATGGAAGCCACAATTGCTATACCAAAAAGAATTGGTTAACATTCTGCCACTTCAGGAAGTAGCATATGATCAAGAACTGATGATGTTGAAGGAAGAAGTCCAAGCTGCACTGAAGGCATTGGGGCAAAACAAGGCTCCAGGAATTGATGGAATACTAATTGTCTTAGTCATCTAGTGCTACTATAACAGAAATACCACAAGTGGATGGCTTTAACAAAGAGAAGTTTATTCTCTTTGTTAGAGTAGGCTACAAGTCCAGATTCAGAGCATCAGCTTCAGGGGAAGGCTTTCTCTCTCTGTTGGCTCTGGAAGAAGGTCCTTGTGATGCTCCCTTGGTCTGGGAACATCTCAGCGCAGGAACCTCAAGTCCAAAGGACATGCTCTGCTTCCGGCACTGCTTTCTTGGTGGTATGAGGTCCCCATGTCTCTCTACTCTCTTCTCTCTTTTATATCTCAAAAGAGACTGGCTTAAGACACTACCTAATCTTGTAGACCTCATCAGTATAATTGCCGCTAAGCCATCTAATTACATCATAGTGATAGGATTTACAACATATAGGGAAATCACATCAGAAGATAAAATGGTAGGCAGTCATACAATCATACAAGGGAATCATGACCTAGCCAAATTGACAGATATTTTTGGGAGACACAATTCAATCTAGGACACCAATTGAGATGTTCAACAAATGGAAGCAGCACTGGAGGCACTCACTTGTCTTTACCAAGAAATCTGGAAGACAGCTACCTGGCCAACGAAATGGAAAAGATCCATATTTGTGCCCATTCCAAAGGAAGGTGATCCAACAGAATGCAGAAATTATCAAACAATATCATTAATATTACACACAAGTAAAATTTTGCTGAAGATCATTCAAAAGCAGTTGCAACAGTACATCAAAGGGAACTGCCAGAAATTCAAGCCAGTTTCCGAAGTGGATATGGAACAAAGGAATCACTGCTGATGTCAAATGGATCTTGGCTGAAAGCAGAGAATACCAGAAAGAGATTTACCTGTGTTTCATTGACTATGCAAAGGCATTCGACTGTGTAGATCATAACAAATTATGGCTAACATTGAGAAGAATGGGAATTCCAGAACATTTAATTGTGCTCATGCAGAACTTTTACATGGACCAAGAGGCAGTCATTTGAACAAAACAGGGAGCTACTGCATGGCTTAAAGTCAAAAAAGGTTGTATCCTTTCACCATACTTATTCGAACTGTATGCTGAGCAAATAATCTGAGAAGCTGGACTATATGAAGAAGAACAGGGCATCAGTATTGGTGGAAGACTCATTAACAACCTGTGATATGCAGATGACACAGCCTTGCTTGCTGAAAGTGAAGAGGACTTGAAGCACTTACTGATAAAAATCAAAGACCACAGCCCTCAGTATGGATTACACCTCAACATAAAGAAAACAACAATCCTCACAACTGGACCAATAAGCAACATCATGATACACAGAGAAAAGATTGAAGTTGTCAAGAGTTTCATTTTACTTGGATCCACAATTAATGCCCATGGAAGCAGCAGTCAGAAAATCAAACAATGTTTTGCATCGGTCAAATCTGCTGCAAAAGACTTCTTAAAATGCTAAAAAGCAACGATGTTACTTTGAAAACTAAGGTGCACCTGACCCAAGCCATGATATTTTCAATTGCCTCGTATGCATGGGAAGGCTGGACAATGAATAAGGAAGACCAAAGAAGAACTGATGCCTTTGAATTATGGTGTTGATGAAGAGTATTCAGTATATTATGAACTGCCAGTAGAATGAACAAGTCTGTCTTGGAAGAAATACAGCCAGAATATTCCTTGGAAGCAAGTCTTACCTACTTTGGACATGTTATCAGAAGGGACCAGTCCCTGGAGAAGGACATCATGCTTGGTAAAGTAGAGGGTCAGCAAAAAAGAGGAAGACTCTCGAGGAGATGGATTAACACAATGGCTGCAACAATGGGGTCAAACATAGTGATGATTGAGAGGATGGCGCAGGACAGGGCAGTGTTTCGTTCTGTTGTACATAGGGTCTCTGTGAATTGGAAGTGACTCAGTGGCACCCTACAACACCAACAACAGTACAAAAGATTAACAACATGCATGAACACATGGGGAATTTCAAGGAGAAATGGGATCTATAAAACAGAACCGAGTGGATATACTAGAAAAAAAAAATACGGTATAAGACATGAGTTCGTTCTATCAGTGTGTCAGTTATCTATTGTTGCAGAGCAAAATGCCAAATAATGGTAGCTTCACAAAATAAAAACTTATTTTTTTCACTATTTTGCTAACTGGGCTGGGCGTAGCTGGGCAATTCTTCTGCTCTATGTGATATCTGCTAAGCCTAAAAAAAAAAAAAGATTGTCCAAAATGGCTTCTTTACTTGCATGTTTGTTGCCTCAAATTGTAGTGCTTTCACTAGTACAGTTTGCTAGAAAAATTATGAGCTGGCTGGTCATCTTTCTCTTGTTCGGTGTAGCCTATCCAAGTGGCATGGTAGTCTCAGGGTAGTTGGTTTTTTATATATGATATCTGACTTCTAAGAGAGGAAGTGGTACTTGAAAGTCCTCTGAAGATGTAGACTCATAAATTCTAGAACATAATTTCTGATGCATTTTATGGTTCAAAGCAAGTCACAAGTCCAACCCAAATTCTATCACTTAGTATGTGAAACAGTATATGTACACAGGGAAAGGAAAAATTGATGGTGGCCATTTTTGGAAACGATCACACTCTTCTCTCTGGTCACAACAATTCACACCCTTCCAATAAGAAAAATACACCATACCCCCTTCCAAGATCAATAAAGTCTCATCAATTATGTCATCAGGCTCAAATCCAGCACCTTATTATCTGAAAGTCCAGATGTGGTTGAGGCTTTTTAAAAGCATCTCCTGGAGAAATTATCTTCCCCCCATACCCTCAACATAAAACAATGAGACAAAAAATAACATAAAATATGACTAATAATAGAATAACTGCAATGGACACTCCCTTTTAAAAAGGAAGGAGTGGAGAACAAATAGTGGTCACTGGTTCCTAGCAATTCTAAAATCCAAGTTGGCATATGTTCACCATACCCCCTGTTCTGGGGAGCATGAGACTTTTCAAGGTAAGGGCTTAGTTCTGCTCCCTGAGAGTGGTTCTCTGCAGCTCTTTGCTCTGTCCTCTTGGGTCTGAGGTACACCAGACCTTTTTGAGGTACTCCACCTTTTTTTCTGAAGGAATGATCTGATTTTTCAGCTGAGTAGCTTTCTTAGTCTTCTTTGTGTCCATAGATGTTTTATGGACTTCTCATTTAGTCTAAATTTGTAGTGCTTTTATTGGTAAAATTCTCTTAGAAATTTTGAGTTTCCTTATTGGGGGTTTACTCCATTAGAGGAAAGCCACATCTACAAGTCTCTTTGAGAGAGGTCCCTCTGCACTTTGAGCTGCAAGTCAGGGTCCTTTGAGGCAATGCTCATAAGATCCTTCAAAACATTGTTGTTCATCTGCAAGAGTCTATGAGAAATCACTATAAATCTTTCCGAAGTCTAAATAGAGGTCTTAAAGCCATACCCTTAATTCGATCTTTACCTTGAGGTATTTGTAATTTCAGTACCCTGGGTTTGATCTTTCTTCTGAGTTTATTCTTACTTAGTCTTTTGACAGCTGGAGAAGCTGGGAATGAAAAACAGTTTTCTTTTTCTACTCAGCAAATCCTAGATTAGAGAGATTTTCTCTAAATTTTGCTGAAAAACTCAATTGTTCTTTCTTTAAATGTCTATCTTGCAAAACCCTATCAAAGGTGGCTAAATTTGTATTTTCAACATTCTGCCTGGAAATTTACTTAGCTAGATCCAGAAGATTATTAATTTTCTGTTCTCCAAGTTTACTGTAGGTGACAATTTTATTAATTGCTGCCAATACATAATATGGGTCACCTTTTCTATAGCTTCCAATAGAAATTTCCTCACCATACTTCCAGCTTACATTCTCAATCTCCTTGCCACCCTCAGATGTCTTTCTTCCATGTGGTCTCAGAGCCAAGGTCACACGATTTTGTTTCTTGTTACAGCAGCACTTCACTTCTAGTCACCAATTTCTGTTTTAGTTATCTGTATAACAAATCACCCAAAAACTCAGTGGCTTGAAATAACTTTATTGCTTCTCGTGATTCTACTTTTTGGGTTGAACTCACTTGGGCAGTTCTTTCCTATGTTATCTGTGTTGAAGCTGTAATGTCTAAGATGGCTTCCACATTCACATATCTGGAACTTCAGTTGGGATGTTTGGAACAGCTGAAGATTACCTAGGCATTTCTCTCTCTCAGTGTTTCTGTCTCACTTTCTGCACAGCCTCTTCATATTCCTAGCTTGGGCTTCTTCACAGTGTAGTGATTTCAAAGTAGTTGGACTTCTATCTTAGTGGTAGACTTCTATAAGGTAGGAAGCAAGTTGTCAGCCTCTTATAGCCTGGGCTCAGAAGTCTGAGAATCTCACTTTCAACTCGTTCTAATGTTCAATGCTAGAAACAAGATCGTCTCAAATTCAAGGGTAGGAGAAACAGACTGTATCTATTGATGTGAGGAGTAATATGCACATACAGTAAGGGAAGAAACTGATGGCAACTGTCTTAGGCTGGGTTCTCTAGAGAAGCAAAACCAGTAATGCTTATAAATATATAGAGAGAGATTTATATTAAGGAAACAGCTCATGAGATTTTAAGGGTTGGAATGTCCCAAGTCCTTGGATCAGGATAGAGAGCCCTTTCCCAATTCATGGAGCCACAGAAGCTGGTGAACCCAAGATGAGCAGGTTGGAGAGCAGGGATCCTGCTCACAGGTTGTGACGGTTGAGGAATCCCCATGGTTGGCAGGTGAGACTGCAAGGGTTCTCCTGAGTCACTTAGTGACAGGGGCTGGCAAACCCAAGACAGGCAGGTCAGGGAGCAGGACTCTTGCTCAGAGGCGGTGAAGATTGGCAAATCCCAAGATGTGCAGGTAAGCTGCTAGCTCAAGTCCCAAAAACCAGATGTCAGACAAGAGACTGCTGCTGGATCCAGAACAAGCCAATAACCTTTGCAAGGTAAGCAGGAAGGAAGTAGACAGTGGAAGGCGGAGAGATGAAGGCTGAGGGGGTGGTGAGCCGCCATGGGCCCTACCCCCGCAAGTACCACTAGGCAGATTCTATCATAGGGGAGATCGCATATCAAATTTCAAAAGGGAAGTGATCACAACATTACACAACTGCCAAAACACTGAGACTCATGGCCCAGCCAAGTTGACACACAATCTTAACCTTCACAGCAAATATCTAGCCACCACACTGGGTTTAACAGTACACTGAACATAAACAAAACAAAATCCATTCCCATCAAGTCAATTCCAACTCATAGTGACCCTATGGGACAGAGTAGGACTGCCCCTTAGGGTTTTCAAGGAGCAGCTGGTGAATTTAAACTACCAACTTTTGGTTAGCAGCTGAACTCTTAACCACTGTACCACCAGTTCTCCACACTGAACGTAACAGAAGTAAACATCAGTGAATTTGAAGACATATCAATAGGGATTATCCAAACTGAAATTCAAAGAGTAAAATGAATGCAAAAAATCTGGAACAGAACATGCAATATCTGTGAAAAGACATCAAATGGGAGAATATACATATGGTTGAAGTCCCAGAAGGGAAGGAGAAGGTGGAGTAGAAGAAATATTTGAAGACATAATGAGCAAAAACTTTTTCCAAAATAGTAGAAGACATCAACCCAAAGTTTCAAGAAGCTCAGCAAATTTCAAATATAATAAATACAAAGAAAAACACACTTAGCCACATGATAGCTAAATTACTGAAAACAAACATAAACATATAATTTAAATGAAGCCAAAAAAGAGACAAATTCTGTATAGGGTAGCGGCCATATGAATGATAACTGAATTCTTATCAGAGTCAATGTAGGCCAGAAAACAGAAGAAAAACCTCTGTGAAGGGTAGAAAGAGGGGGGAAAAAACTGTTAGTATAGAATTCTATATCTAATGAAAGTATTCTTTAAAAATAAAGCTGAAACAAGACATTTTCACAGAGACAGAAGCTGAGAGAATTATTTTTCAGACTTTCATGACAATAAATGCTAGACCGAAAGGAAATGATACCCTATGGAACTCAAATTTGTAGAAAGGAATGAGCTCATCAGGCAGGGCAAATATCTCTCTCTGTCCATTGAAAAGTCCCAGAAACAACAATCACCCAGCATTGATGAGTACCTGTAACACCAAGTCTTTGTTCTTTAAATACTATTCCCAACTCAGAGGACTGGAGCTCCTTGGTGAAATAGTGACTCCAAGTTTAGGACAATAAATGTACAAGATTAGTTTGAGCATCATGTTCTAGAAAACTGGCAAGATATCAATGACTAATAGGTTATGTGAAAAGAACAATGACGTCAGCTTGTTGGGACAAGTTGGTCACTAGAAAGAATAATAAGTACACTTAGTTGAAATATATCATATATATAAAAACCCATGATTTTAAACAGATACTAAAAAAATTGCAAACCATTGGACATTTTTAGGTCGCAGCTCATTATTCTAAAGTTTGGTAAATAATAGGAAAGAATTAAGCAGCTATCCTGCCTTTCCTCTATGAACTATATTCAGGGAAATCAGTGGTTCATAAGGATACATCCATCTTTGCAGAATTCTGGTTAATAGATGCAAGAAATCCCCATTTGGCAATCCTTAATGATGGCACTGGGTAATGAGATAATGGAAACCCTGGAGCCCTGGTGGTGCAGTGGTTAACAACTGGACTGCTAAACAAAAAGTCAACAGTTTGAATCCACCAGCTGCTTCTTGGAAACACTATAGGGTAGTTTCACCCTGTCATATAGGGTTGCTATTAGTCGGAGTCAACTTGACGGGAATGGGTTTAGGGAGATAATGAGAACCCTGGTGGCACAAGGGTTAAATTGTTGGCTGCTACGAAAAGGTGAGTGGTTTGAACCCACCAGCAACTCTGCAGGAGAAAAGACCTGGAGATCTGTTCCTATAAAGATTACAGCCTAGGAAACCCTCTGAGGCAGTTCTACTTTGTCACATAGGATCACTGTGAGTTGGAATTGACTTGATGGCACATAACGACAATGAGATAATGGATCTAAACAGTGGCAATAAATTTATGCAAAAAATTATGAGGTGAAAGATTTAACGGAGAAGGTTATAATAGAGCAATTTGTTCGATACCAGTGACCCCATTGATAATCTTAGCATCACTAAAAATGGGATTCAAAACTTCATGTGCCTCATGATATGATGCCGTAGGAAGTATGCAGCACCATTTAAGAAGACTTTTTATTATTAAAAAAAAAAAAAAAAAAACTTGAATCTGATCATACCTCCAGCTCTCACTTCCAGTTTACAGGAAATATGGGGGATAGAAAAATAGTTAAAAAGCACCATGAGGAAGCAATCATCCAAATTCAGAATATAGGACACTTAGAGAACAGATGATGACCCTTTTTACTAATTGGCCTGGGAAAAGGGCAAGGATGGGGAAAGGGAGGGGACTGTTCTAAAATAAAAGAAACTTTACAATCAAATGCAATGTGTGCACCGTGTTTAGATCTTGTATAGAACAACTAGTTGTAAACTGACAGTTTGAGAAAATCAAGGAAATTTAAATATATTCTTATTACTTGATGGTATCACTAAACACTTCTTAACATTGACTCAAAGGCAACTAACAACAACAACAAATATTATTAGGTGTAATAATGCCAGAAAGGTTATCCACACATAGATAAATAGATAATGGCCTTATCAGAGATCCATACTGAAGAATTTTGGGGTAGAATAACATGATGTCTAGGTTTTGCTTTAAAAATAAAACAAAACAGCAAATTTCGGGAGCTGGATGAGACAAGATCGATAAGACGTTGGTAATTATTGAAGGGTTCATTATATTTTTCTAACTTTGTGGGTGTTTAAACAAAATAAAAAGTCTAAAACTTTGCATTTCCTTTTCTTGAATAAGAAAATACAACCCACAAATGAAGAGTTGGGACTGTGCTTTCACTATGCCTAGATGTAAAGATGTAGTAAAGATAATTTGGAGAGGCATCAGCACCTGCCACAGCAGGAAGGGGTCGTGACATGTAGAGGCTCTGCTTGGGGGCATAGAAATATTTGGAGTGGCAGCTTTGAGGAGCTGAGATCGAGTTGAATTAAAAGGCATGGCCTGCATGCAAAAGCTGAATCGTATCAGTGAGGGACTTTATGTTCCCTTAGTGCTTCTTGCCTGCCAGTCCCCTCTTTGTGCCAACAGCTCTGTCTCTCACAAGCTGGAGGCTGATTCTTCATTCAGTGAGTTAATTTTAAATGAAATGAAAACCCAAGTCATAATGTTTGGTTCACTACGCAGGCAACAGGCACTGTCTGCCTCATTAATGATTAACACAGCAGCTGGTAATGTCTTGCAGATGGTTGACCAGTTTAATGATGTCAAAATCTTGTTGCATCCTTCTCCTGTTCTCACCAATATAGGGATCAGTTTTCCTCACCATGGCTGGAGCTTTATGCTTGGTAGACAAGGACATACATTATCAACAAGGAGGAATAATCTTTCTTATACTAAGGTCAACTCATGTCCAAAGGCTATAATTATTTTGCTGGCCAGACACCAAGAATCCAAGGCCCAGAATGCATTTATCTAATGTTGGAAGAACAGGATGTTAGACACCCAAAGACGAAAGGCTGAGACTCAGAAAGAGTTAAGGTTTTTTTTTTTTATTAGTACAGACTGGCTATGGAAGAAGGTCAGGGAGGTCCTGTGTAGCCAACGAAAGAATCAAGAACCCATATAGGGTCCAGAATTGAAGGTTAAAGTTTAGGTTAAAAGGGCAAAATTCTAATATCCAGGCTCAAGTAAGCAGGGTCAAGAAGGCAGCCTCCACAACACTGTGATATGAATATCAGACTTGCTGTACTTACATTTCTGCAAACTCTAGATTTGAGAAGACCTGAATCCAGAAACATGAGTAGGAAAATGCTTACTTTTGACTGTTGTTTGTAGTTGTTAGGTGCTGTTGAGTTGGTTCCGACTCATAGCGACCCTATGCACAACAGAATGAAACACTGCCTAATCCTGTGCCATCCTCACAATTGTTGCTATGTTGCTATGTTTAAGCCCATTGTTGCAGCCACTGTGTCAATATGTTTTTGACTAACTGTGGCCAATCATAACACTGAGGGGCAAGCAGCATGGAATGAGGATGAACAGGTGGGCTTTGAAGCCAATGAGTTTGAGTTGAAATCCTAGCCATTCTATTTACCATCTGTGTGAATTTGGACAAGTTTCATAACCTCTTTATACTCAGTTTCCTCATGTACAAAATAAAAAAAAAAACCCAACCCTAGCACTTAACCACTACGCCACCAGGGTTTCCATGTACAAAATAGACCATTAAAACCAAACTCATTGCCATCAAGTCAGTTCTGACTCACAGTGACCCTATAGGACAGAGTAGAACTGTCCCATAAGTTTTCCAAGGAGTAGCTGATGGATTCAAACTGCCAACCTTTTGGTTTGCATCCGTAGCTAATAACCACTGTACCACCAGGGCTCCAAATAGACCATTAACCAAACAAAAAAATCAAACCTGTTGCTGTTGAGTTGATTCCGACTCACAGGACAGAGTAGAACTGGCTGGTGGATTCTAACTGCCGACCTTTTGGTGGCTTAGCTCATTGCAGCTCTCAACCTCTGTGCCATCAGTGCTCCCAAATAGACCATTAGAAAGGTTAAATAATTAATGAACATTACTATTTGGAAAGTCTCAAATATTTGTCTTATTTTTTCTTTATCAGTTGAAGTGTTTTTGCATACCTTATCTCTTATTTTGGAGCCCTGGTAGTACAGTGGTTAAGAACTCAGTTGCTAACCAAAAGGTGGGCAGTTCAAATCCATTAGCCGCTCCTTGGAAACCTGTGGGCAGTTCTACTCTATCCTATAGAGATTTAATGAATCAGAATCGACTTGACAGCAACATGTTTGTTTTTGTTTGTTTGTTTTATCTCTTATTTAGGAGTCCCTGGGTGGCACAAAAGGAGCCCTGGTGGCGTAGTGGTTAAATGCTCTGCTGCTAACCGAAAGGTTGGTGGTTCGGACCCATCAGCCACACTACAGGAGAAAGATGTGGCAATCTGCTTCCGTAAAGATTACAGCCTTGGAAAACCTACTGGGCAGTTTTACTTTTTCCTGTAGGGTCACTATGAGTTAGAATCCACTCTACAGCAAGGAGTTTGCTTTCTTGATTTGGTTGGTGCAAATGGTTAAGTGCTCAACTACTAGCCAACAGGTTCAAGCCCACTCAAGAGGGAGCATAGAAAGTCAGACCCGGCAATCTGCGTCTGAAAGGTCACAGCCTTGCAAACCCTATGGAGCAGAGCTCAACTTTACATACGTGGGGTGGCCATGAGTCAAAATAGGCTCAGCGCAACTAACAACACCAACAATCTTTTATTTATTTTAGACAAAAGTTCTGTGATATAGGTATTGTTATCTTGATATTATGAATGAGGAAACTGAAACTTGAGATCTGTCCTGGTCATTGTCAGGAAGTAACAGAGATGAGACTTAAACCAGGTCTCCTGACTCCAGCACTCAGGCCGTGCCCATGATGTCTGCTCTCTGAATGTCTCACTCAGCCACTGCTGCTATTCTACCAGAGTTCAATTTCTTAGCATCTCCTAGTCTCAGCTTACTTTTTACCTGGCATCACTGATGATCTTGACCAGCTCCTCTGCATTGCTTTGCAGAAAAACAACTTCATAATTTACAACAGTGTAGCATGACTTGCTAATAAAAGATACCACATAACTTTAGGTGAAGGGAAAGACAGCGCACAATACAGGGGAGGACAGCACAATTGGACTAAACCAAAAGCAAAGAAGTTTCCAGAATAAACTTAATGCTTCAAAGGCCAGCGTAGCAGGGGCAGGGGTCTGGAGACCATGGTTTCAGGGGACATCTAAGTCAACTGGCATAATAAAATCTATTAAGTAACATTCTGCATCCCACTTTGAAGAGTGGTGTCTGGGGTCTTAAATGCCAGCAAGCAGCCATCTAAGATGCATCAATTGGTCTCAACCTACCTGGATCAAAGGAGAATGAAGAACACCAAGGACACAAGGCGATTACAAGCCCAAGACACAGAAAGGGCCACATGAACCAGAGACTACATCATCCTGAGACCAGAAGAACTAGATGGTCCTTGGCTACAACCGATGACTGCCCTGACAGGGAACACAACAGAGAATCCCTGAGGGAGCAGGAGAGCAGTGGGATAAAAAAAAAAAAAAAAAAAAGTGGGATGCAGACCCCAAATTCTCACAAAAAGATCAGACTTAATGGTCTGACTGAGGCTAGAAGGACCCCAGTGGTCATGGCCTCCAGACCTTCTGTTGCCCCAGGACAGGAACCATTCCCAAAGCCAACTCTTCAGACATGGATTGGATTGGACAATGGGTTGGAGAGGGATGCTGGTGAGGAATGAGCTTCTTGGATCAGGTGGACACTTGAGACTATGTTGGCATCTCCTGCCTGGAGGGGAGTTGAGAGGGTAGAGGTGGTTAGAAGCTGGTGAAATGGGCACGAAAGAGAGAGTAGAGGGAGAGAGCGGGCTGTCTCATTAGGGGGAGAGTAATTGGGAGTGTGTAGCAAGGTGTATATGGGTTTTTGTGTGAGAGACTGACTTGATTTGTAAACTTTCACTTAAAGCACAATAAAAATTAAAAAGAAAAAAAAGATATCATATAAGCGACTCCAACCTGGGGCCAGCTCTGTTCTGGCTCATTGAACCCTCTGGTACCCCTGATCAAAATGATGCTGTTGATACCCTGGGCTGTGAAGACTGGTTTTGAATTAGGTACTTGTCTACCTGATTATGCTTTTACCTGATGCATGCTGTGACTCTGCCCTGAGTTCTGTGACCTGAGCTATTCATTTTTCAGTGTTAACCATTGCAAGGACACCAGAGAAGAGCAGATTTTTAGGACTCACACCCTCTCCTCTCCCTGCCCAGCCTCTTGTTCATGCAGACATGTGCACACACACACATGCTGCCTCCGCACCCTCCCCGCCTCCTGCTGGAGGGAAGCCTCCACACAGCCAGAACAGACACTATTTCACTTGGAAGAAGTGTTTCATTTCTACCCTTCTAAAACCTTGTCAGGGTAAGAAAAACGGAAACTGTGACTTTTCAATGCCATCTGCTAAGTTAGATTGAGCATCAGCATTGTGGTGCGTGTCTGTTGTGCTGAAACAGGCCTCTAGGATTGAAGAGCTGTTGTTCCCACGGGGCCTTCAGGGAAAACAAGTGTTTCTGAGGAGGCCTGCCTCACTGAGAGGAAGTCAGGAATTAGCTACCTCCCCCCACCCTCCAGTCATCGCTATCACCTTTCTGATGCATTCATCCTGCGTGAGACTTCCATGTGCTGCCCAGACCACCTGCCCAGGGTCCTGGTAAGCACTGGCTGAGTTGATGGGAGTTTAGTAATCTCTGTCCAAGCCAATGTGGGGCCATTACATCTAACGCCTCTTTATCCAACCCCAGGCAATTTTCATAGTTTTCACAGTAGCCCTAGTAAAAAAAAAAAAAAAAAAAAGCCCTAGTAGAACCCAGCTAATTGCAAGCCCTGAAAAGAAACATGCTATCAAAATAAAAACTGAGAATGAAGACAGCCTCCTGGTCTGCTTCTTCCAGCAGAGTTGCAGTCCCTTCCACAGCAGTCAGCGTTGAATGGTGCGATGAACAAGTCCCCAGATGAGGAGGAGGCAGTCATATCTGCCAGAGGGGTCGGGAAGACAGCAGTGTGTGGTCACTGCATAGGGCCCAAGTGCACTGTCAGGGCAGGCCTCCCTCTCCATCATGGGACCTTGGCACCTTTGGGTGACTCTGCAAATCTTTCACTCAGATGTGCTTCTGTGTTCTTCCTCCAACTCTGCGGAGGGCCAGTACTGTAAGCCTAAGGTAGAGCTCCTGCTTCCGACACCCTGGTGCTCAGCTTGCAGCCAGTGGCTGAGCCATAGGGCCTAATTCGCTGCTGCTAAGAGCCTTTGGAGTCCCTGGGTGGTGCAAATGGTTAACATGCTCAACCGTTAACCAAAAGGTTGGAGGTTGGAGTCTACCTGAAGGCACCTCAGAAGAAAGGTTTGACAATCTACTTCCAAAAAGTCAGTATTGAAAACCCTGTGGAGCACAGTTCTACTCTGACACACAGATGGTTGCCATGAATCAGAAATGACTTGATGACCGTTGGTTTGGTTTTTGGTTTGAAGAGGCTTTAGATCGTGTGGTAGCTCTGTAATGTGTGAACTGGGGTAGGCCAAACTACATTTCCCAGAATTTCCTTTCCTACATGTTTTTGGTTTGGGTAAGCCAAAGAGAGATTCTTGTGTGAGGTTTTCGGGGTAAAAGTGAAGCAGCAGACACTTTGTAGTTTACACACATTCTTGCTGATTTGCCGACTCATCAGCATGAAGCAGCAATTGGGACTGCAATTGCTCTGTCTTCTTCTAGATCCTCCATCTTCTCTGACACCTAGGTACCTCTGGGTGGACTTGAACCTCCAACCTTTCGGTTAGCAGCCAAACGTGTTAACCGTTTACACCACCCAGTAGCAGTCTGGTCCTCTGACTGATACAGTACAGAATGTGCTAATGAGAACGGTTCCATAGGAATAGAATCTTAAGGATCAGTTCTCTGAAATAGTTCCTGGTTTTCTGGTTAGATATTAAAGCATTAATGACCTTGTGTCTAGTGGCATACCACTGGTAGTCTGTGGCATGCGGTGACAAAACAGTTACTCAATGACCAAGTGCCAATAGAAGGCAAAGCTCTGGGTGACTTATCTGTGGCACTAGAATATTTTCGTGAAAATAAGAATACGATGGGGTTGGTTGGTTGCTTCTAACTGCACTTGAGAATTGGGGGAATAAAGTGATGAGCTCAGGGCTTTAAAATTTCAATTTGATTTCAACATAAGAGATCTGAAAGCTTTGAATGACTACATTGAAAGCAACTCTTACGTTCTGTAGCTGCAGGACCAAGATTTCTGAAAACCAGTCCTAAAGTTTAATATTCTAAGTGACTGAATTATGATGCAAAATGAATTTTCAAAATAAGAAGTCCTCTTTTGTTAAAGACAGGGCAATAATTGGGAGAAATAGGATACTAAAATTGGGATGGGAACATATGGGCACATTACAATGATGCTGGGGCACTTGAGCTCCTAAATTTCACCGAACCTGTTTGCCAGTAGAAACAGTCCTTCTATCACCACTTGAGGAGGTTAGTCTTCCTTGGCCTGGAGAAAACGTAGTGACCTGAACTGAGGCACTTACTTGCAAGACACTACTGATTCTTCTCAGGACTGGCCCCCACCACCTTCTAGGCCTATAATCAGACAGAAATACTAGCAAATCCCAAAGGGTGAGGAGGAATGATACACACCAAAAGAATTGTACCAATTTTTCTGATTTATATCCATGGAAACTTGGGGAACACGTGTGGACGTGGCTCTTAAGGGTGTGGTATCAAGGTAGAAGGAATATAAAGGTGAATTAGATCTGATTCATTGATAATCAAAAACCAAAACCAAACCCAGTGCTGTCGAGTCAATTCCCACTCATAGCGACCCTATAGGATAGAGTAAAACTACCCCATAGAGTTTCCAAGGAGTGCCTAGAGGATTTGAACTGCCGACCCTTTGGTTAGCAGTCATAGCACTTAACCACTAGGCCGCCAGGGTTTCCAATTGATAGGGGGCAATTAAGCAGAGAGTCTGGATTCAATGTTTCAGTTTGAAGAATGGCTCTAGCAGTTTGCTTGGTTGGTTAACTGAAATATGGACTTAAAGGTAACCTATGCTAGATAGAGTTGAAATGCCAGAACTTCCTTAGTATATGGTAGAAGAAAGCATACAGAGGCTTAGAGAGATTGGAGTGCTAGCGTGGATTTATCATGTAACATCATGATAACCCCAGCATCAAACACCCTGAGCATCTGAGATCAGGTTGGAGCCTGTCCTTCCTGAAGGTGTAAATAAGTTGCACGAAGAAGTGGCCCAGATTCTCATGGCCCCAGATTCCTGTTCCTGCCACACTGTCCTCTCTCTCTTAATCTGCACCTATAGCATCATGGGGAGTTCCCTATGAGAAGTTGATAGAGGAAGAAAAAAACCTGGATTTAGTTCATGATTCTGCAGGATATGCACATATCACTGAATACTGGACAGGTGCAGTACTACAGTTCCACTCTAGGATGGGCCCGAAGGACTACAATGAAGGTAAATCCTCCCAGCAAGCAGAATGTCAAGCAGTACACTCGGTTGTTCATTTTGCCAGCAAGGAAAAATGATTGGAGGTACTAGTCTATACGGATTTATGATTTATGGGCTGTGGCCCATGTTTTGGCTAAAAATGGTCAGGGACTTAGAAAGAACATGATTGAAAAATCATTGACAAGGAGATCTGGGGGAGAAGAATACGGGCAAATCTTTCTGAATGGGCACAGAGTGTAAAGATATTTTTATTCCATGTGAATGCTCACCGAAGGGTGACCCCCAGCAGAGGAGGAGAAGATGGCATGTTCTGTCACACAATGGGCTCATGAATCAAGTGGCTATGGCAGCAAGGATGGAAGTTATGCATGAGCTCAGGAACAAGGACTTCTACTTACCAAGGCAGATCTGACTACAGCCGCTGCTGAGTGTTTAAGCTCCTACCGGCATAGACCAGCACTGAGCTACTTATATGGCACTGTTCTCTGGAGAGATCAGCCAGCTATCTAGTAGCAAGTCAATTGCATTGAACCACTATTATTATGGAAGTAGCAGTGCTTTGTTCTTGCTGGATTTGGATTGCCTTCTTTGTACACAATGTTTCTACCAAAGCTATCATCTATGGACTTATAGAATGCCTTGTCTACCATTGCAATATTGTTTCTGACCAAGAAACTAATTTCACAGCAAAAAAAGTGGGGTATGAATCATGGAATTCACTGGTGTTACCATATTACCCCATCATCCTAAAGCAGCTGCTTTGATATAATGGTGGAATATTCTTTTGAAGACTCAACTGAGGTGCCATAGAAGTGGCAGCACCTTGCAGGGTTGAGGCAATGTCCTCCAGAATGTGAAATATGCTCTAAATCAGTATTCAATATGTGGTGCTTTATCTTCCATAGCTGGGATTCATGGATCCAGCAATCAAGGGGTAGAAATGGGAGTGGCTAATCTTACTATTAACCTTAGTGATACATTAGAAAATGTTCTCTTCCCATCTCCATGTCTTTAGGCTCTACTGGTCTAGGGATCTTACTTCCCAAAGAGAAATTCTTCCACCAGGGAACTCAACAATGATTCTATTAAACAGGAAGACTTCCACCTGAGCATTTTGGCTCCTCATGCTACTGAATCAACAGTAAAGGAAAGGGGGTTACTATGCTGGTTGAGGTGATTGATCCCAGCTATCAAGGGGAAATTGGTTGGTACCACACAATGGAGGTAAGAAGTAGCATGTCTGGAATGAATGAGATCGTTTAGGATACCTTTTAGTATTCCCATGTCTTGTGATCAAAGTCAATAGGAAACTACAACAACCCAATTCAGATAGAGCTGCTAATGGTTAATACCCTTCAGTATTAAAGATTTGGGTCACCCAACAGGCAGCGAATATTGACCATTTGCTTGCTGAGGGCAAAGGGAACATGAAATGGATTGTGAAAGAAGGTAGTTAGAAATGCCAGCAATGACCACATTATCACCTGAAAAAATGGAACTGTAATAGTTGAGTATTTCTTACTTAATTTGACATGAACACATTTATGTGTGTTTGTGTATTTGGAGCCCTGGTGGCACAGTGGTTAAGAGCTCGACTGCTAACCAAAAGGTCGGCAGTTCAAATCCACCACCTGCCCCTTGGAAACCCTATGAGACAGTTCCACTCTCTCCTATAGGGTCACTATAGGTAAGAATCGACTCAATGGCAATGGGTTGTTGTTTGTTTTTGTATGTGTATTTACCAAATATTTTTACTTTCATTTCTTCGCTCATCTTCTTATCGTGCAACCTAAGATGTGTTAATAGTGGTTAACTTAATATCTCAATATTTAAGTTACAGAATATCAAAGAATGAACATCACGAAAGAACAAAAAAAGAACTTTTATTTCTGGGGAAAGAATTGGTGTGCATTTGGTTGTATGCGGGACAGTTGTATCACGTTAGGTAAAAGTATGATTTTGTTACTGTATTCACCTAGAGATTAATTATGGTTTAAGGAGATGAGGGAGCCCTGGTGGTGCAGTGGTTAAGTGCTTGGCTGCTAACCAAAAGGTCGGCAGTTCAAACCCACCAGCTGTTCCACAAGAGAAAGATGCAGCAGTCTGCTTTTATAAAGATTTACAGCCTTGGAAACCTTTGTAATGTGTCAACTTGGCTAGGCTGAATTATGTTTCCCAGAATTTCCTTTTCTGTGTGTTTCTGCTAAGGTGAGCCACAAGAGAGATTTCTTATGTGAGATTTGGAGGGTGGAAGGGAAACAGGAGCTCATTCACATTGTTGCTGATCTACTAACTCACCCCACTGGCATGAGGCAGTGGCCAAGCCTGCAACTGCTTCATCTTTTCCTAGGTCCTTTCTAGCTCCTGGGACAGTGAAGTGATTAGCTCTGTAAGAAAGGGCCCAGCTTCTGCAGGACAGTCACACCAGCCAAGCCAGAGGTAACAACTGATATGGGTTTCAGTCTCTTCTTGTGGGCTTCAGCTGTGGCTTGTGGGTTTTCACCTGTCTTGCTGTACCCCACCGTGCATCCCTCTTCCCTTCCCAACTGCCTGCCCTGTGGTCTTCAAGCTCCAACGTTGGCTATACAGAGCCGGCTTACCCAGCTGTCACAGTCTCATAAAGTCAAATCCCTGTAACAAATCTACGCGTGTATGTATACATCTAGCTAGCTAGCTAGTCAGCTAGTTATCTAGCTCTCTACCTATCTATCACCTGTTGGTCAGCCTGTCTATCCAGTCTCCTAGCAGTTCTGCTTCTCTGACTGGACCCTGACTGACACAGATTCAGTTAGAGAAGTGAGCCCCATGAATCCCTTTAAGGCTGAGTCCCCTTAAGACTGCTGCCTAGAGGCTTGAGGATAGTGCACTCATGAGTGGACACACGCAAACATATTCTTCTATTTTCCATTCTGGGAAATGATCCCAGCCCCTTACATATTCCACACACATAGGAAGTCATGTTTCCTGCATGGGTAAATGTATTAGCATTGCAAAGCCCTCTTCAGCTACCTATGAAGGGCCCACCCTACTATACATTTTTTCTTCCTTCTTATCCCTGCACCCCCTTAGCTGCCAAACGCTTAACCACTGCATCACCAGGGCTCCTAGACAGATGAAGCGGGGAGCATAATTTGCTTTCTCTTACAGCAGTTCAGGAGCATTACAGATCTGTCAGTCAGTCCAAGATCAGAGAAAGTTCCAAATAAGAAGGTATCTTGGTCCAGCTCTTTCTCCCTGCCCCCTGCAGACCGCTGGGAGCTATCTCGAAGATGAAGGCTGGCACTCCCTTCTCGTTTCCCAGAAACTGGGCTCCTTCTACTCCCATCACAAAAGATAGAGCCTGGAGACACTGGTATCTCTGACTAATTTGCCCTAAGTCTCTTGTCATAGGATGTATCACGTGTTTTGCATTTTGAGTTTTGATCAGTAGGTAGATGCGTCCTGGTAATTCCTCGGCACAAAATAATGACAGGTTGAATGAAATTCAGTGGCTACTATTTTTTTTCCAGCTCTTAGTTATTGTTTTGCACCAGCTCATTAATCCCCCTAGTTAGAGCTAGTAGCAGAAACAGAAGGGGTGAAATACCACCAAGGGGACTATTCCTTCAGTGTTCATAACAGGTGTCTCCATTAAGCTTTTCCTGAGAGCCACATCCAGGTGCACCAAATTAGTTAAAGAGGGCCACGGGCTCATTTGCATGTTATCAACATATCACTTCGGAGTACCTAGATAAACAGTGCTGGCTCTTTTCAGGCAATTTCAAGTTTAAATTTCGTGACTTCTTTCTTGGTTTTCCTTCTTTGTCCTTTTCTGGTGTTTCCCACCCATTCCCCCATGGTATCTGGCTTCACACCAAAATCCACACCATCACATACATGGAAAAACCATGAAGGGGGGAGAGAGAGAGCAGAGAGGGCTACATGTGAAAGATTTCTGTGCTGCTGTGCCCTGAGTTCTATTAAAGACTTAGGGTGGAAAGGGAAGCCAGAAGTACAGGATATCTCACCGGAAACCTATTCTTGAAGGATTTCCCCTTCTAAGAGATTAATACTGATGCAAGTGATATTGGTGTTGTTATTGATAATGATGGTGGTGATAATGATGATGATGGCAACAATAATAACCATTTGGGTCTGCCATGCAGTGAAGGTCCCATGTGACAACCCCCTGTCCCCCAGGCTCACAATACACTCAGGATTCTTTTATGTGGTTTCTACGTACATGTAAATGCTGGTTTAATTCATTCATCCACAACCTACGTGGAAAAATCAGCAACTCAGGTCTGCCAGCACAGAATAGTACTGGGTAAAATACCACTCCACATTCAAAGATGCTTCTCTTTGTATCCTTTAGGGAAAATCTGGTCATCCTGCCCCAGCCCCCAGCACCAACCTGTGCTCACTCATCCCATTCTTTCCTCCTTCCTGCCATGAGATCCAGGGTCTGTTAGGAGGTTTATTTTCCTTGCCAACAGCCTGCGGGCTTAAAAACACAAGCTCACTTGTTCCTTTGGCTGAGTTAAAAGAACATCCCCATCTGATTTCCTTGGGGACTTGATATAGTTTTCTCTGACTTTTTCTTCTCTTTTCCCTATCTCTGCTTCTATCTTTTCTCTACGTCTGTCTTCCCTTCCTGTTTGTTTCTCTTCCCCCTCCTGCACTCTGCACAGAGTAACACAAAGCTCAGTGCGAGTGGAAAGAAGGCAGCAGCGACATTAGAGCAGAGGAGAGAAAAGCTATGGACAATGCTGCAATGAGCGGAGCAGCAGGAGGGAGTGTGGGTCACGCTAAGGAAGCCGGTGTCCTGTAACGGCAGCAGGCACTGAAGCCTGTGATTACACACTCAATAAAACTTGCCCTGGTGCAGCCGGATTCCATGACAGGAGGATTAAGCAAGTTTTGTTAAGACCCTTAAAGAAGCAGCGAGTGGCAGCAGTTACTGGGGCTGCAGGAGACTGTTGGAGGAAAACGAGACACGCTGCCTGGTCTAGTTGGATAGAGGAGAGAAGAGCCAATTATCCGATGTACATTAAGGACTGGGCACTGGAGGGGCATGGGAGCCAGGCTGGTAGGGTGTGGTGGGATTAACTGGCCAGGCTTTCACCACCAGAGTAAAGCAGGTTTTATAGCAGATCCAGAGAGTCTATAAACAACCTTTTTGTATTTTTCGGCTTGACTCGTGTTTGTTTTTTTCTCCAAAGAGCTCAAAGTGTTTTCTGTACCCTATACAATATTCAGTTGATGGCTGTGTTTTATCCTGCATCTCAAGCAAAGGATGGGTGTGGCATATGCCAGCCTTTCTGGCTCAGGATCTGAGATCCCATGTATAATCCCCAAGTATTTATCTTTAATCCAGGCAATCTTTATATCCTCTTAGAGGAATAGAAATGATTGGCAACCTCATTTCATTGATGGGCAAACCCGCCAATGGGCAAAAGTGATATTTGAAGAGTTTCTCACTAGTACAGGCTTTTTCCAAGACCCTGGGAGGGAACTTAGTACTATATTCATATGGTTTTGCACTTTGGATAGTGTTATGGATTGAATTGTGTCCCCGAAATAGGGATGTTCAAGTCTAATCCTTGGTATCTGTGAACCTGACCTTGTTTGGAAATAGGGTCTTTGAAGATATTATCAGTTAACAAGAGGCCATAACAGATAGGGTGAGTCCTAATTCCATCTGAGTGGTAACCTTATAAAAGAGGGGAAGAGACAGAGGAAAGACACTATGTGGTGCTGTAGTTGCAAACCAAGGAAAGCCTGGAGCTACCAAAAGCTAGGAGAGAGACACAGAACAGATTCTCCCTCAGAGTGTCAGAAAGACTCAACATGGGTGACACTTTAATCTCAGTCTCCCAGCCTCCAGAATTAAAAAAAAAAAAAGATAAATTTTGTTACAGCAGCCCTAGGAAACTAATACAGATCATAAGAAATTTTTGCTGCACTTGGTCAAATCACTGTCCCTTTCGACTCCAAGTTCCCCTCTGTCTCACTTCCCCTTGTGCAGTGAGGCATTACAGCATCCAAGGGAATTTTGGAATCCAGCTAAGAGAAAGCTGTGTTGGACACATTTAGTTTGGGTTTACTGTATATATTTATGTGCTGTCATTAGGTGCCATCGAGTAGATCTTATACTCACGGTTACTCCATGTGACAGAGTAGAATTGCCCCACAGGGTTTTCTAGGCTGTAATTTTTATAGGAGCAAATATCCAGGTCTCCCTCTTGTGCAACAGCTGGGTGGGTTTGACCTGCCAACCTTTTGGTTAGCAGCAGAATGCCTAACCATTGCAACACCAAGGCTCCTTATATTAATGTGGGTTACAGTTAAGTTATTACGAGCTGCCTCAGTGTAGGAATGGCTTCCAGGAGTATTTTTGCCACTCGCTGCACCAACTGACCAGCATCATGACAAAGTTGTAGGGCTGGAAGTCATATCATGACATGAAGATGTCCTATGTTGCCTGGTACTGGGCGTATGTGGATAATAGGAAAGAAACAAAGGTGTGCAATGTATAGTAGGAAGCTAATCTATGGAAGATTCTTTTAAATCTTGCAGCACACGTATGAAAGCACCTTGTCTAAATGTGTCAACAATCCTAAAATTTTACATGACATTGCCAATAACAAGTTGTGACGCTGAAAAAAACTTGTCTCAATTCATCAGTAACAAAAAAAAATGCTCACCAATTATTGTAAAGGAAAGACTAAACTACCTTTCTAGTCTACCTAGAGAAACTTAAAAAAAAGCCATTGCTACATGAAGAGGTGATTATGCATTCAATAACGTATGAAAAAAGAAGCAAGGTAGAGATGTATCAGACATTTCATTAATAAAATCATTAGACTATTTTTCTTTGTTTTGGTATTTTGCAGCATTTGTTAGCTCTCTAAAGTGTGTAATTTGTTGTGATTTATTTTTTCCTTCTAAATAAATGTTCATCTTTGTGCCTAATTTTGAATTTGTAATTTTTTCTTCTTTTTCTAAAAGTGGATTTCCCAAATTATATTGGCATCAAGCTCAGTAAATCCTGAGTCTGGCTCTGGGTATTCCCCTGCCTTTGGGAATTCAGGCTTCTGATGGATCTCCTACTTCTCAGGGCAGGGCACTATCTCTGCCTGACTATGAACTGGCTATTGGCAGATCCAATCAATGGATCTTCCCAACCGCTCGTATAAATTCTTTGTGCATAGAACTAATATCACCAGCAGGACCTTACATTTCCTGAAGCTTCTTTCCCCACCCTGTACCCTGCATTCAGAGTTAAAGCCTTGTAAGATTTAATGGAAAAATCCCTGGGATAATTTGAAAGTCTAACACCACCTAATTGTGTGAATTTGGTCAAGACAATATATCTTTTTGTATCCCCATTTCCTCATCTCTCAGCTGGGCATAATTACGCTGGTTCAATCTCTCTTATAGGGTTATGGTGGGATGCCACTGAGATTAAATGAAAGGTTAAAGTTTCCGGAAAAGACTAGAGTGCTTTGCAAACAGAAGGAATTGTATTTTATTTAGAAAGTCAAAGAAACCATCTCCCCAACCTGAGATTTTAGGCACTTAGGCTGGGATTCTAGGTGAGTCAATATTTTCTGCATTTGTCCTCCTGGCAATCACAACAACTTTGTGCTTTATAGGTCTGGAAAAAAAAGCTGTGGCACCTGACTGGGGTATATGTGTTGGGGCAAGCAACCATACCTCTTAGGCATCAGCAGTTATTAGAAGATTAGGTATATCAGTTAAATTCACATTCTCAAGGGCTGCTCCTTCAAGGTGTCTTCCTCCTTTGTGCACTGAATCCTCTGGTGCTTCTAATTGACTTGAAAATATCATGTCTGTCCTTAGGAATGTCACTTAGTCCTTTTCAAGTGCAGTTCCAGGCAATCAGGATCAATACATCACTTAGGTTAAGCATATTGGATGGTGATTGACAGCCCAAATGAGTCTATACTTCAGCTCCTAGCATCTGCTCCAATAGTAGTACCTGCAGAAGCCCATTCACATCTGTGAGCTGAGATCAAACGACCTAGTGTCTTGAGAAGGGGCGTACCCTGGAGATAGAAACAGTGGGGTTTATCACAGCTGGCCTCTAGGGTCAAGCTGGTCAGAGAGCTTGGAATTTAAAGCCAATTCCAATTAAATTGTTATTTGCTGAGTCCCTATTTTGCCCCAGACGTTGTGTTATGCATGATGTGGGGAATATAAGGAATATAAAGCATGTCCGGGGAGCTTGCAGTACAATAGGGGGTTAAGACACATGTACAAAATAACTACTCATGATAGTTGGGCTAAAGACTATAATAGAAGTAGAATAAAAGCTTCAAGATCCAAGGAGGGAGAGATAATGTCCTATCTACGTGATCTTCATATTTATTTAAACAGTGGGAAAAGCCTGGTTAAAAAGAGACTTACGGTGAGGAGTTGCAAAGTTAACCCTTTTTCAGACCACCTTAGTCCAGAAATGACTCTTTGTTCCTTTTCTTCAACAGTCAAGGCACTCGTTTCTCATGGTGTGTTAGTCACTGTACTGGGCCCTGCTTTGACTAAAGAACATTCATACCCTGACTTCAAGGAGAAGGTGGTCTAATACTGTGGCCTTTTATATACAAAGACAATACTACCAGATCTCTGGGGTAGGACATGTACGTCACAGGGGAGCATTTGTGCTCATCTATGGCCACTTTCTCACTCAGGTCTTCTGTGGCTGCTTATGCTTGGTTGCAGGGCAGGAGAAAACTCTAAGGGTGGTGTTTGTGGACATGGAGAACCACAAACTGACCCACATAGGGACTGAACATACAACTTCAGCTTCATTCATTGTGGCTCAGCCGTCTGCCAAGCCACCGTCTCCTGCAGAGTCCTGCCATTCCTGGGGCTTTTGTTCTCACAAGCTGAGGGCCAGGAGGAGGTATAAACACAGATAAGAAGGTGATAGAGTGGGATGGAGAATCCCGGGCTTGGGGTTAGAGGCCTGGATGGTACTCCCACCTCAGCCACAGTTAACTGCTTCTGTTTCCTGCCCTCCCCTCTCTCTGTCTATACGCTGTCAGTCGGGCTTGGGTATTTAGTGTGTGTGTGTGTGTGTTTACAGACGTTATTACCTGCAGCTTGGAGCCTGGGCTCTCTCTGCACTGACCCGGGAGGGTAAGGGGTAGTAATGGCAGTGAAACTGGGACAGGCTGCCTCATTAGCAGTTTTTTCCTTGCTCCCAGTGCTGAATCCCTCTATTCTCCTGTCTGGTTCTTCTTCCTGGATTCCTGTGACTCTCCCCTCATCTGACTGTTTGCCCAGCCCACTCTGGTAGCTCCAGAAGCTCTCCTACTTAGTATTTGAGTGGGCTCTGTCCCCTGGTATCAGGGAACACCTCTTGCCTGCTAGGCTTCTGCTTCCTCTGCTGCCTGGATTTCCTGTGAGGATTATGCCCTAAGGGAACCCTTCCCATGTGAAGCATGAAACAAGGGGCCTCTCAAGGTACTAAAAAACAAAAACAAAAACCTGTGCTGTCAAGTAGATTCCGAATCATAGCAGACATATAGGACAGAATAGAACTGCCCCATTGACCTTTTTGGTTAGCAGCTGAGCTCTTAACTGTACCACCAGGGCTGAAATTCATTGAGACTAAGAGACAGCTGAACAGGCACTAGTTAAAAGAGCAAATGAGTGTAAAACTCTCACCATGGTCCTTTTGAGTAGTAAGCTCTCAACAAACCAAATTGTTATTATTATTATTAGTAGTAGTAATACTATCATTGTTGTTTTATTACCATCATTATCATTATTTAACACCTGTTATCCTGTCTGTGAAGCCCTGGTGGTTCAGTGGTTAAGAGCTTGGCTGCTAACCAAAAGGCTGGCAGTTCAAATCCACGAGCCACTCCCTGGAAACCCTATGCGGCAGTTCTACTCTGTCCTATAAGGTCGCTGTGAGTTAGAATCGGCTCGACGGCAATGGGTTTATCCTGTCTTCACTCTGGTAGAGAAGGGGACCTAGAATAGTGTACCTTGCATTGTAATGTGCATACAAATCTCCTGAAGAACTTGTTAAAATGAAGATTTTGATTCAGAAGTTCTGAGCTTCTGAATTTCTGACAAGTTCTCAGATAATGCTGATATTCCTGGTCCATGGACCACTGTTTGAATAACGAAGGCCTAGGGGTCCTATGAAATGGCAGGAAACTAAACATAGGGTCTTCAGGAAGGAGAATAGGGTTGGGAATATCTGGTCTCTGAGTATCCCTGAAGTGAGGAACACAGGGTGCCAGGAATAGTTTCACTGGAGTCTTTGTGAGTTCCTCCAGTTTATAATTATTATAATTATTGTTAACACCTACTTTCCTATGGAAATTAGCAGAAAAATGAATTAAATGAAAAGACCAAAGGGTGTTTTTTCATCATGTCATAAGAGGAGCTGGGAAGAGACTTCATTTTATCTAGCAACCAGTATTGGAGAAGAGGAAACTTTATCCTGCTCTGGGTGGATCATGATGGATCTAGAGAGGACCTGAATCTTTGGGATCATGGGAAGAACAAAAGGGAAGATTGTAGGAGACCTGGGGCAAAGTAATGATCCTCCATGGGTCATATATTGCATGATCTGTTTGGTCCTTTGGGGCTGCTGCCTCCCCCAACTTAGTGGATTATGAGTTTGTCAGGAAAGACAGATGCCAAGGAAAAATAACTACTCTGTTTCCTGTTGTTGTTGTTGTGTGCCATTGAGTCAATTCTGACTCAAAGTGACCCGACAGGACAGAGTAGAACTGCCCTCTAAGGTTTACAGAAAGCAGACTGCCACATCTTTCTTCCTTGGAGCTGCTGGTGGGTTTGTACCACAGGCCTTTGAGCTAGCAGCCTAGTGCTTAACCACTGTACCACCGGGATGCCTTCTATTTCCTATTAGTATCTTCTTAATAATAGTACCAGTAGCAGGTGCTGGGAGTTTGTTTAGAGTCGGACATTGTTTTATTTAGTCTGAACAACAATTCTAAGTAGGTGCCACTTTATTTCAAGGCCTGTCACCAACTCACATACTTTATGTTTTGCTTGTTTATTTTGTTCATTGTCTCCCCCAACTAAACTGAAGACTCCAGAGGCTTTATTCATTGCTTCCCAGTCCTAGAACAGTACCTGGTACATAGTAGTTGCTCAATATATATGTTTGTCAAATGAATGAATGAATGAGAAAACCAAGGATTAGAAATGTTACATAATTTTCCCTAGGTTCCTGGGTGGTGCAGTTTACACTTAACTACTAATCTAAAGGTTGGTGGTTCAAACCCACTCAGTGGTGCAGAGGGAGAAAGGCCCGATGATCTGCTTCCATAAAGATTACAACCAAGAAAACCCTACGGAACAGTTCTACTTTGTAACACCTGGGGTCACCATAAGTCCTAATTGACTCAATGGCAGTGGGTCACCCATATGGGTAAATGCTACAGTCAAAACCTGAAACCTGTGCATTTGTCTTCAAAGCTCTTAACTACTCACTGTGAATTGCTCCCCATTGTTCTTGCTGCTCCCCAAGTCCATTGCCATAAGCTTAAGCAGCAAATCCAACCACTCAACTGGGTCCTTTGCTGCCGAGGCCAAAGTACCTGTGGGTACCACCTGGGTGCCTGAGTATTAGTGCCAATGACCTCTGTGAGTTCAAAGTAGAGCTGACTAATAAGCAAGCCACAGGCTTCCTATATTATCTGTGCTCCCAGATAAGCTAGAGGGAGATACATCTACAAAGCACACGTTCCAGTGTGCCTGCATCAGCAGGCCAGCTCAGAGTGAGGTTTTCTGAACAAGGCCCACATCTATTTCATTAATGGGAGTTGTCACTTACTAAACCCTAGCAGACAACTTGTTCATTTATGTTCTTTTTGGCTCCCAAGGAAAACCGTACATGGTACATGTTTGAGTTGGAGGAGCTGGG